>NC_134081.1:16075965-16675965 GCF_000715075.1 Nicotiana tabacum
CAGCCTAGCCGGCTGCAGTTGCTCAGGCCCCGGTAATCCCCGTTATGGCAAACGATGAGCATAGGAGGCTTGAAAGGTTTGGGAGGCTTCGACCTCCATCATTTAGTGGTGCTGAGTCAGAGGATGCTCTGGGCTTTCTGGATAGGTGCGAGCAGATACTTCGGACAATGGGTATTCTAGAGACCAGTAGGGTCTTGTTCACTACTTTTCAGTTTTCTGGGGCTACCTTCAGGTGGTGGGAGGCTTATGAGAGGCGCAGGCCGGTCGGTGCAGCACCACTTACATGGCCACAGTTCTCCATTCTCTTCTTGGAGAAGTTCGTGCCGCAGTCTCGCAGAGAGGAGCTGCGTAGATAGTTTGAGCAGCTTTGTCAGGATGGCATGTCTGTGACGCAGTACGATATGAGGTTTTCTGAGTTGGCTCATCACGCAGTTTAGCTAGTTACCACTGATAGGGAGAGAATTTGGAGGTTCATTTATGGCCTCACATATCAGTTGTGGTTGCTTATGACTAGGGAGAGGGTATATGGTGCTTCTTTTGATGAGGTTGTCGACATTGCTTGGCAGATAGAGATGGTTCATAGCCAGTAGCATGGAGAGAGGGAGGCCAAGAGACCTCGTAGACCAGGTGGTTTCAACAGTGTTCCTTCAGGGGGGTCAGTTTTTTCACGACAGGGGTCGTCCTTACAGACACGCTCAGACGGGTTATCCGTGGTGCATCATCCAGCCATGGTTCATATAGTTATCATAATGTCCAGTCATCTCTCAGTGCCCTACCAGCTCATAGCTCATCCCATGCACCTTCAGTTCAGGGCTCATCAGCACCGGGTTCTTCTAGCAGGTGTTCTTGTGCTCAGGGCTCCCTCTAGTCCCCACCGCCATTCGTAGGGAAGGGTTGTTTCGAGTGTGTAGATATGTGCAGATTTGGACCGTAGTCAAGACTGTATGAATATAACTCTGGAATGGAATTACGTCAGTTCTGTTAGCTCCGTTAGGTGATTTTGGACTTAGGAGCGTGTCCGGATTGTGTTTTGGAGGGGCAGAATCGAGGGTTGAGGTTCATATTCACAAATTTGATTTTTGAGCTCGGGAGAAGGCGATTTCTTGAGGGATTTTCAGAGAAAGATTTGGGGTAACGATTCTTAACTTGTTTTTGGTTGTATTTCATTAATCTATTGTTGTTTTCTTAATTTAATTACGGATTTTGAGTGAGAAAGTTGGGAAAATGGGGGAAAAGTTCCCCAACCGAATTTCTGAGTTTTGAGTGGGATTTAGATATCGGATTTGGATAATTTTGGTATGAGTGATCTCGTGAGTGAATGGGTGTTCATATTTGGTAACTTTTACCCGATTTTGCGACGTGGGCTCGGAGAGACTTTTTGGGCATTTCTTGCCTTAGCTTTGATTTTGTTAGCTAGATTAGTTTCTTGTAGCTATATTTATGTTATGTAATTGGTTTTGATTAGATTTGGGCCACTCAGAGTTGGATACTCATGGCAAAAGCATCATTTTGGATTTGATTTGAGCTTGGTTCGAGGTAAGTGGCTTGCCTAACCTTGTGTGGGGGAACTCCCCTTAGGATTTGGCACTCTTTTTGATATATGAGTGTCGTGTACGTGAAGTGATGAGTGCGTACACGGGCTATTGTTGCAAAACTCCATTTTCATTTAGTAAAATACATGTCTTCCTTAACTGAGCTACACTATCATATGTAATTATCATGTTTAGTTTAGAATAACATGTCTACGTGTCTTAATTGTTTATGTGAACTCTGTGCAGCATGCTTAGTGAATTTCCTGCTTCTTCCTTGACTTGTACTTAGTCTAAATCGTAAGAATTCGTGATGTAGTTGTATTTCTATTGTTTGCGTTGCATATTTACTTTGGGACTACGGAACGATATTCTGATAGATCCCTTTATCTTGCATATTTACTTGGGACTACGGAACGGTATTTCGGTAGATCTTCCCTGTCTTGCATATTTACTTTGGGACTACAGAACGATATTCCGGTAGATCCTCCTGTCTTTCATATTTACTTGGGACTACAGAACGGTATTTCAGTAGATCCCCCATGTCTTACATATTTACTTTGGGACTACGGAACGGTATTTCGGTAGATCTCCCCTGCACATTTATGTTTGGGACTACGGGACGGTATCCTGGGAGATCCCATGTTGTTATCACTGTGTTCTGAGTTGTTGTCTTTTATTGATTCTATTCCTATTAGATATTCGTATTTATTTTTATTGAGATATTTTATTCTGTCTTATTTCATTATATCTATACCAGTAGGGCTCTGACCTGATCTCATCACTACTCGACCGAGGTTAGACTCGGCACTTACTGGGTACCGTTGTGGTGTACTCACGCCCTTTCCTGCACATGTTTTTCATGTGCAGATCCAGGTTCATCTTACGAGCCTCATCACTAGTTGCAGTCGTTGCTGCTTATTGGAGACTTCAAGGTACATCTGCCCGCGCCCGCAGATCCTCGGAGTCCCCCTCTATTCACCTATGTTTATTTTTCCTACCTTCTGTAGAAATGATGTATAGAACAGTTAAGAATTCTCAGTAGCTTGTGACTTGCGGGTTTCCGGGTTTTGGGAAAATGTTTTTCGTACTTTTCAGAGGTGATAATTGTATATGCCGAGTGGCATTCAGTTGCCTATTAGATATTTGTTACTGTTAGAAATTAATGTTCATGTTTTTGTTTCATTTCCGCAAAGTATTAAGCTTACCTAGTCGTAGAGACTAGGTGTTGTCACGACGGTTCACGGAGGGATAAATTGGGTCGTGACAAGTTGGTATCAGAGCTCTAGGTTCATAATAGTCGTGAGTCACAAGCCAGTTTATTAGAGTCTCGCGGATCGGTACAGAGACGTCTGTACTTATCTTCGGAAGGCTTTGGAACTGTTAGGAAAATTCCACTTCATTTGATTCCTTATCGTGCGAGATTATTGACTTCGAAATTCTAAACTTTTGTCTTCTATTCTCTCACATATGGTGAGGACACGTACTACTGGAGATGACCTGTGCCCCCTGCTAAAGCCGCCAGAGGCCGGGGTCGGAGTAGAGGCCGAAGACGACCACGTGGTGTAGCCAGAGCACCCGAGCGAGCTGCTACGGAGGAGCCACCAGCAGCTCCAGAAGAAGCACAGGCACCTGATACGCCTACTATTACTGCTCCAAGACATCAGGAGACCTTAGCACAGTTCCTGAGCATGATTGGTACATTGGTTTAGGCGGGGTTAATTCCAGTTGTACCAACTACTTTATAGACCGGGGGAGGGACCCAGACTCCCGTCGCCCACACTCTAGAGCAGCGAGTTCACGTTGGTCAGGTTCCAGGTGTCATGGCGACACAGCCTATAGTCCCATTTCAGCAGGTGGTAGGGATCACTTGCCTGGTAGAGGACGGGTGGGTCCAGGTGAGAGAGGACAAAAGAGGTCAGGAGAGAGAGTACAGGGAGACGAGGAGACCTCATAGACTGGAGAGATCCACTGGTCCTTATTTTGGAGGCAGGGTACGACAAGGTAGAGGTTTTGTGGGTCAACCAGTTCAGTTTGCGTTTCAGGCTTCGCATAGTGTTTCAGGTGTTCATGGGTCTCAGGGTATCCGTACCGCGCAGTTCCCACAGCCACATCAGCAGTGAGGTTGTTTTGAGTGTGGCGACACTCGCTATGTGGTGAGGATTTTCCCCAGACTTAAGAGGGGTGCACCTCCACAGACTTCTCAGCCACAACGTGCTCCATCGGGTCCTCAAACTATGATTACAGCACTAACTACCGCCCCACCTACTCAGCCAGCTCGAAGTGGAGGTCGGGGAGGTTAAGGTCGCCCTAGAGGGGGAGGCCAGGCCAGGTATTATGCTCTTCTGGCTCGTATAGAGGCAGTTGCTTCCGACTCTATTATTACAGATATTGTTCCAGTCTATCATAGAGATGTATCAATATGATTTGACCCAGACTCTACGTATTCAAATATGTCCCCTTATTTTGCCCCACATTTGGGCGTGTCTCGGGATTCTTTGAGTTCCCCTATTTATGTGTCTACTTTTGTGGGAGATTCTCTTATTTTGGACCACGTGTATCGGTCGTGTTTGATTTCTCTTAGTGGTTTTGAGACCCGAGCCGATTTATTATTACTCAGCATGGTAGACTTTGATGTTATCTTGGCCATGGATTGGTTGTCGCCCCATTATGCTATTCTTAATTGTCACTCTAAGACCGTGATGCTGGCTATGCCAGGCTTACTGCGATTAAAGTGGGGAGGTGCCTTAGAGTATACTCCCAGCCGAGTTATCTTATTTCTTAAAGCTCAACGAATGGTTGAGAAGGGGTCTAACACGTATCTAGCTTATGTGAGAGATGCCAGTATTGATACCCCTATAGTTTAATCAGTTCTAGTAGTAAGGGACTATTCAGATGTGTTCCCAGCTAATCTTCCGGGCATGTCTCCCGATAGAAATATTGATTTCGGCATTGATTTGTTGTCGGGCACTCAGCTCATCTCTATTTCTCCATACCGTATGGCTCCTCCTGAGTTGAAGGAGTAGTTGTAGGAGTTGCTTTATAAGGGCTTCATTCGGTCTAGTGTGTCACCTTGGGGTGCACCTATCTTATTTGTGAAGGAGAAGGATGGTTCTACGCGGATGTGAATTGATTACCGCCAGTTGAATAAAGTCACGGTGAAGAACAGGTATCCATTGCCTCGTATTGATGACTTATTTGATCAGTTACAGGGTGCCAAAGTATTTTACAAGATTGACTTACGTTCAAGATATCACCAGTTGAAGATTTGGGAGCCAGATATCCCGAAGACTACTTTCAGGACCAGATATGGTCACTATGAGTTTCTTGTTATGTCTTTTGGGTTGACCAATGCCCCAGCAGCCTTTATGCACTTGATGCACAATGTGTTCCGGCCCTATATTTATTCTTTCGTCATCGTATTCATTGATGACATTCTAGTGTATTCCCGGACTCGGGAAGATCATGAGCAGCACCTGAGGACAATGCTTCAGACTTTGAGAGAAAAGAAGTTATGTGCAAAGTTCTCAAAATATGAGTTCTAGTTAGATTTCGTGACATTCTTGGGTAATATTGTGTCGAGTGAGGGGATCAATATGGATTCAAAGAAGGTGGAAGCAGTGCAGAGTTGGCCCAAACCGTCCTCAGCTACAAAGATCCGAAGTTTTCTTGGGTTGGCGGGGTATTACCGTCGGTTTGTTGAGGGATTTTCTTCTATTGCAGCACTTATGACCAGGCTGACCCAGAAGGGTGCTCCATTCAGGTGGACAGAGGAGTGTGAGGAGAGCTTTCAGAAGCTCAAGACAGCTTTGACTACAGCCCCAGTATTGGTATTGCCTTCAGGTTCAGGGTCTTATAAAGTTTATTGTAATGCGTCGCGAGTTGTCCTCGACGCGGTGTTGATGCAGGACCATAGGGTGATTGCCTATGCATCCAGAAAGCTGAAGGTGCATGAAAAGAACTATCATGTCCACGACCTTGAGCTAGCAGCTATTGTTCATGCCTTGAAGATTTGGAGGCACTATTTGTACGGAGTTCCTTGTGAGATCTACACTGATCACCGGAGTTTGCAACATCTGTTCAAGCAGAAGGATCTTAATTTGCGTCAGAGGAGGTGGTTAGAGCTGCTTAAGGATTATGACATTACCATTTTGTACCATACAGAGAAGGCCAATGTGTTGGCTGATGCTTTGAGTCGTCGGGCAGAGAGTTTGGGGAGTTTAGCATACCTACCAGCAACAGAGAGGCCCATGGCATTGGATGTTCAGGCCTTAGCCAGCCAGTTTGTGAGGTTGGATATTTCTGAGCCGAGTCGAGTATTGGCTTGTGTGGCCTCTCGGTCTTCTCTTTATGATCGTATCAAGGAGCGTTAGTATGATGACCCCCATTTGCTTGTCCTTAAGGACACGGTCTAACACGATGATTCTAAGGAGTTCACTATCGAGGATGATGGCTTATTTAGGATGCAGGGAAGGTTATATGTGCCCAGTGTGGACGGTTTGCGTGAGTTGATTCTCTAGGAGGGTCACAGCTCGCGGTACTCCATTCATCCGGGTGCCGCGAAGATGTATCAGGACCTGAGGCAGCATTATTGGTGGTGGAGGATGAAGAAGGACGTAGTAGAATATGTGGCTAGATATCTAAATTGCCAGTAAGTGAAGTATGAGCATCAGCGACCAGGTGGGTTGCTTCAGAAGATAGAGATTCCAGAGTCGAAATGCGAGCGGATCACTATGGACTTCGTTGTTGATCTCCTACGGACATAGCGAAAGTTTGATGCAGTTTGGGTGATTGTGGATAGGTTGACCAAGTCAGCTCATTTCATTTCTATGATGACTACCTATTCTTCCGAGCAGTTGGCTCGAATTTATATCCGTGAGATCGATAGATTTCATGACTTACCGGTATCTATCATCTCTAACCGGGTACATAGTTTACATCACGGTTCTGGAGATATGTACAACAGGAGTTGGGTACTCGGGTTGAGTTGAGAACAATGTTTCACCCTCAAATGGACGGGCAGTCCGAGCGCACTATTCAGATACTGGAGGATATGCTCCGCGCTTGTGTGATAGATTTTGGGGGTGCTTGGGACCAGTTCTTACCACTTGCGGAGTTTGCTTAAAACAACATTTATCAGTTCAGCATTCAGACGGCACTGTATGAGGCTCTATATGGTAGGCGATGTCGATCCCCAATGGGATGGTTTGAGCCGGGCGAGCCTAGATTATTGGGTACAGACTTGGTTCAGGATGCCTTGGAGAAGGTTAAGGTGATTCAGGATCGACTTCGCACAACCCAGTCCAAAGAAGAGTTATGCGGATCGGAAGGTTCGCGATGTTGCATTCATGGTTGGAGAGAGGGTCTTGCTCCGGGTTTCGCCTATGAAGGGCATTATGAGATTCGAAAAGAAGGGCAAGTTGAGCCCAAGGTTCATTGGTTCTTTTGAGGTGTTGCGGCGTGTTGGGGAGGTTGTTTATGAGATTGCCTTACCTCCCAACCTAGCAGGAGTTCATCTAGTATTTCATGTTTTGATGCTCTGGAAGTCTCACGGTGATCCGGCTTACGTATTGGATTTCAGCTCAGTCCAATTGGACAAGGATCTATCTTATGTTGAAGAGTCAGTGGCTATTTTAGACAGGCAAGTCTGAAAGCTAAGGTCAAAGAACATTGCTTCCGTGAAGGTTCAAGAGAGGAAAGCCAGTCGAGGAGGCGACTTGGGAGACCGAGCAGGATATGCGCAGCCGTTAACCTCATCTTTTCACCACTTCAGGTATGTCTCTATGCTCGTTCGAGGACGAACGATTGTTTTAAGAGGGGAGGATGTAACGACCCGGCTGGTCGTTTTGAGAGTAATAACCATGATCCCCTATTTACTGCTTCTCCCATATCTATTTCTGCTATTGTGACTTGCCGGGAGGTTTCGTTTTGGTTTTTAGAGTGTTTTGGGACACTTAGTCCCTAAATAAAGGTTTAAGCCTTAGGATTTGGAACGTAGTCGGGACTATGTGAAGACAACTCCAGAATGGAATTACATCGGTTCTGTTAGCTCCGTTAGGTGATTTTGGACTTAGGGGCGTGTCCGGATTGTATTTTGGAGGTCCGTAGCTTTTTTAGGCTTGAATTGGCGAAAGTTGAATTTTTGGAGAATTGAACCGGTAGTGGAAATTTTGATATCGGGGTCGGATTTTGATTCCGGAAGTTGGAGTAGGTCTGTAGTGTTGAATATGACTTGTGTGCAAAATTTGAGGTCAGTCGGACGTGGTTTGTGTTGTTTCGGCATCGGTTGTCGAATTTGGAAGTTTCAAGTTTCTTTAAGTTTGAATTGGAGGGTGATTCATGATTTTTGCGTTGTTTGATGTGATTTGAGGGCTCGACTAAGTTTGTATGGTATTTTAGGATTGGTTGGTATGTTTGGTTGAGGTCTCGGGGGCCTCGGGTGTGTTTCAGATGCTTAAGGGATGAATTTTGGAATTAGGGAAGTTGCTGCATTTTGCTCGTTTTGGTATTTCGCATCTGCGGAGGGGAGACCGCAGGTGCGGGCTCGCACGTGCAGAAGATCAGGCGCAGATGCGACATTTGGAGGCTTGACCAGGGTTCACATGTGCGAGGAATTTCCGCATCTGCGATGCCCGCAGATGCGCCCAAGGATTCGCAGATGCGGAGGAAGACCGCAGAAGCGAACAGTGTTTCGCATGCGCGCACGCGCAAGTGCGGCCCCCATTTCCGCAGGTGCGGACCCAGCCCTCTTAAGTGATTTCCGCACTTGCGGGGGATTTTTCGCAGATGCAGCGTCGCAGGTGCGACCCAAGGCCCGCAGGCACGAAGATCGCTGGGCAAAAAGGGGCAGAATCGAGGGTTGAAGTTCATATTCACAAATTTGATTTTTGAGCTCGAGAGAAGGCGATTTCTTGAGGGATTTTCAGAGAAAGATTTGGGGTAACGATTCCTAACTTGTTTTTGGTTGTATTTCATTAATCTATTGTTGTTTTCTTCATTTAATTAAGGATTTTGAGTGAGAAAGTTGGAAAAATGGGGGAAAAGTTCCCCAACCGAATTTCTGAGTTTTGAGTGAGATTTAGATATCAGATTTGGATAATTTTGGTACGAGTGATCTCGTGAGTTAATGGGTGTTCATATTTGGTAACTTTTACCCGATTCCGAGACGTGGGCCTGGGGAGACTTTTTGGGCATTTCTTGCCTTAGCTTTGATTTCGTTAGCTAGATTAGTTTCTTGTAGCTATATTTATGTTATGTAATTGGTTTTGATTAGATTTGGGCCACTCAGAGTTGGATACTCGTGGCAAGAGCATGATTTTGGATTTGATTTGAGCTTGGTTCGAGGTAAGTGGCTTGCCTAACCTTGTGTGGGGAACTCCTCTTAGGATTTGGTACTCTTTTTGATATATGAGCGCCGTGTACGTGAGGTGATGAGTGCGTATACGGGCTATTGTTGCAAAACTCCGTTTTCATTTAGTAAAATACATGTCTTCCTTAACTGAGCTACACTAGCATATGTAATTATCCTGTTTAGTTTAGAACAACATGTATACGTGTCTTAATTGTTTATGTGTACTCTGTGAAGCATGTTTAGTGAATTTCCTGCTTCTTCCTTGACTTGTACTTAGTCTAAATTGTAAGAATTCATGATGTAGTTGTATTTCTATTGTTTGCGCTGCATATTTACTTTGGGACTACGAAATGGTATTTCGGTAGATCCCCTTATCTTGCATATTTACTTGGGACTACAGAACAGTATTTTGTTAGATCTTCCCTGTCTTGCATATTTACTTTGGAACTACGGAACGATATTCCGGTAGATCCCCCTGTCTTGCATATTTATTTGGGACTATGGAACGGTATTCCAGTAGATCCCCCATGTCTTGCATATTTACTTTGGGACTATGGAACGGTATTCTGGTAGATCCCCCTACACATTTACATTTGGGACTACAGGACGGTATCCTGGGAGATCCCCTATTGTTATCACTGTGTTCTGAGCTATTGTCTTTCATTGATTCTATTCCTTTTAGATTTCCGTATTTATTTTTATTACGATATTTCATTCTGTCTTATTTCATTATATCTATACTAGTAGGGCCCTGACCTGATCTCGTCACTACTCGACCGAGGTTAGACTCGGCACTTACTGGGTACCGTTGTGGTGTACTCATGCCCTTTCATGCACATATGTTTCGTGTGCAGATCCAGGTTCATCTTACCAGCCTCATCACTAGTTGCAGTCGCTGCTGCTTATTGGAGATTTCAAGGTACATCTGCTCGCGCCCGCAGATCCTCGGAGTCCCCTCTATTCACCTATGTTCATTTTTTCTACCTTCTGTAGAAATGATGTATAGAACATTTAAGAATTCTCAGTAGCTTGTGACTTGCGGGTTTCCGGGTTTTGGGAAAATGTTTTTCGTACTTTTCAGAGGTGATAATTGTATATGCCGAGTGGCATTCAGTTCCCTATTAGATATTTGTTACTGTTAGTAGTTAATGTTCATGCTTTTGTTTCATTTCCGCAAAGTATTAGGCTTACCTAGTCGTAGAAACTAGGTGCCGTCACGACAGTTCACGGAGGGAGAAATTGGGTCGTGACACGGGCAATCAGCCCATTTCTATTCCACAATATCGCATGACACCAGTTGAGTTGAAGGAATTGAAGGAGCAGCTTTAAGAACTCCTTGATAAGGGGTATATTAGGCCTAGTGTGTCACCTTGGGGTCCATCGGTGTTGTTTATGAAGAAAATTGATGGTACTATGAGAATGTGCATTGATTATAGGTAGTTGAATAATGTTACAATCTAGAATAAATATCCTTTGTCGTGTATTGATGATCTGTTTGACCAACTTCAGGGAGAGAGGGTGTTTTCCAAGATTAATTTGAGGTATGGGTATCACCAGTTGAAGATTCGGGACTCGGATATTCTGAAGATAGCCTTCAGGACCCGTTATGGTCATTATGAGTTCCTTGTGATGTCTTTTGGGCTGACCAGCGCCCCAGCAGCGTTCATGCAACTGATGAACAGTGTGTTTCAGCCTTATCTCGACTCATTTTTCATAGTATTCATTGATGACATCCTGGTGTACTCTCGTAGCCATTAGGAGCATGCCCAGCATTTGAGGATTGTATTACAGCGGTTGAGGGAGGAGAAGCTTTATGCCTAGTTCTCCAAGTGTGAGTTTTGGCTCAGTTTAGTGGCATTCTTGGGGCATGTGGTGTCCAGTGAGGGTATTCAGGTGGATCCAAAGAAAATAGAAGCGGTTCAGAGTTGGCCCAGACCGTCCTCAGCTACGGAGATTCAGAGCTTTCTCGACTTGGTCGGTTATTATCGTCGCTTTGTAGACGGTTTCTCGTCTATTTCATCGCCCTTGACAAAACTGACCCAAAAGGGTGCTCTTTTCAGGTGGTCGGATGAGTGTGAGGAGAGTTTTCAGAAGCTCAAGACTGTCGTGACCACAGCTCTAGTTCTAGTTTTGTCGTCAGCTTCATGCTCTTATACAGTGTATTATGATGCTTCTCGGATAAGCATTGGGTATGTATTGATGCAAAAGGGCATAGTGATTGCTTATGCTTCGCGCCAGTTGAAGCTTCATGAGAAGAACTACCTTGTTCATGATTTGGAGTTAGCTTCCATCATTCATGCATTGAACATTTGGAGGCATTATCGCTACGGTGTGTCTTGCGAGGTGTTTACGGATCATCGAAGTCTCCAACACTTGTTCAAACAAAAGGATCTAAATTTCAGGCAGTGGTTGGAGCTGCTAAAATACTACGATATCACCATTCTGTATCATCCCGGGAAGGCCAATGTGGTGGCCGATGCCTTGAGTAGAAAGGCGGTGAGTATGGGTAGTCTTGCATTCATTCCCGTTGGGGAGAGACCTCTTGTAGTTGATGTTCAGGCTTTGGCCAACCAGTTCGTGAGATTGGATATTTCGGAGCCCATTCGAGTTCTAGCTTATGTGGTTTCTCGGTCTTCCTTATATGATCGCATCAGAGAGTGCCAGTATGATGATACCCATTTGCTTGTCCTTAAGGACACAGTTCAGCACGGTGATGCCATAGATGTGACTATTGGGGATGATGGGGTATTGAGAATGCAGGGTCAGATTTGTGTGCCCAATGTGGATGGTTTACGTGAGCTGATTCTTGAGGAGGCCCACAGTTTGCGGTATTCCATTCATCCGGGTGCCTAAAAGATGTACCAAGACTTGAGGCAACACTATTGGTGGAGGAGAATGAAGAAGGATGTAGTTGGGTTTGTAGCTTGGTGCCTTAACTGTCAGCAGGTGAAGTATGAGCATCAGAGACCGAATGGATTGCTTTAGAGGTTAGAGATTCCGGAGTGGAAGTGGGAACAGATCACCATGGATTTTGTAATTGAACTCCCACGGACTTCGAGGAAGTTCGATGCTATTTGGGTGATTGTGGATCGGCTGACCAAGTCCGTGCACTTCATTCTAGTTGGTACTACCTATTCTTCGGAACGGTTGGCTGAGATTTACATCAGCGAGATTGTTTGCCTTCACGGTGTACCAGTTTTCATCATTTCAGATAGAGGCACGCAGTTTTGGAGAGCCGTGCAGCGAGAGTTGGGCACCCAAGTTGGGTTGAGCACAACATTTCACTCTCAGACGGACGGACAGTTCGAGCGCACTATTCAGATATTGGAGGACATGCTACGCGCTTGTGTCATTGATTTTGGGGTTTCTTGGGATTAGTTTCTGCCACTCGCGGAGTTTGCTTACAACAACATTTATCAGTCGAGCATCCAGATGACCCGGTATGAAGCTTTGTATGGAGGCGGTGTAGATCTCTGGTGGGTTGGTTTGAGCCCGGTGAGGCTAGGCTTTTGGGTACAGACTTAGTTCAGGATGCATTGGACAAGGTTAAATTGATACAGGAGCGGCTTCGCATGGCGCAGTCCAAACAGAAGAGTTATGCCGACAGGAAGGTCCGTGATGTTGCTTACATGGTTGGGGAGAAGGTTCTGCTGAAGGTTTCACCCATGAAGGGTGTTATGAGGTTCGGGAAGAAGGGCAAGTTGAGCCTCGGTTCATTGGGCCTTTTGAGGTACTTAAGAGGATTGGGGAGGTGGCTTACAAGCTTGCCTTGCCGCCAAGCTTGTCGAGTGTGCATCCAGTATTTCATGTTTCTATGCTCCGGAAGTATATCGGTGATCCGTCTCATGTTTTGAATTTCATCATGGTTCAGTTGGATGGTGATTTGACTTATTATGTGGAGCCGGTGAACATTTTGGATCGGTAGATTCGGAAGTTGAGGTCAAAGGATATAGCTTCAGTGAAGGTGCAGTGGAAAGGTCAGCCCATGGAGGAGGCTACTTGGGAGACCGAGCGGGAGATACGAGCAGATATCCACACCTATTTGAGACTCCGGGTATGTTTCTAGACCCGTTTGAGGATGAACGTTTGTTTAAGAGGGGGAGGATGTAACGACCCGGCCGGTCGTTTCGAGAGTTGTCGCCTTATTCCCCCATTTACAGCTCCATTTGTGCTTTATAGCTATTACATGACTTATCGGGTTAGTTGGTTCGGGTCCGGAGTGAATTTAGAGTGAATCGAGACACTTAGTCTCTTAATTGAAATCTAAAGTTAGAAAGTCGACCGGATATCGACTTATGTATAAACGACCTCAGATTTAAATTTTGATAGTCCCGTTAGCTCTGTTGGGTGATTCTAGACTTAGGAGCGTGTCTGAATTATGATTTGGAGGTCGGGAGTAGAATCAGGCTTGAAATGACGAAAGTTGGAATTTTGGAAAGTTTAACCAGTAGTGGATTTTTTTATATCGGGGTCGGATTCTGATTCTGGGAGTTACAGTAGGTTCGTGGGGTCATTTGTGACTTATGTGCAAAATTTGAGGTCAATCGGACGTGATTTGATAGGTTCCGATGTCGTTTGTAGAATTTGGAAATGTGGAAGTTCATTAGGCTTGAATCCGTATGTAATTCCTGTTTTCGATGTTGTTGGAGGTGATTTGAAGATTTGACTAAGTTCGTATGATATTTTAAGATGTGTTGGTATATTTGGTTGAGGTCCCGGGGGCCTCGGGTTGATTTCGGGTGATTAACAGGTCAAGATTGAAGTTGTAAGGCTACTGAAGTTTGGATTCGGCTGGTGTAATCGGACCTACAGAAGTCTCACTGCAGGTGTGTGTCCGCAGAAGCGATAAAAGGGGCCGCAGAAGTGGCCAAGGATGCTTTGGTCATAGGCCACAGGTGCGCGCAGAAGCGGTTTGCGCAGGAGCGGGCGTTGGGCGCAGATGTGCCATCACGACAGTTGGTTTTGAGGATTTGAATGACCAATTGGTGTCGGATTTTGATGAATTTGGTATGGTTAGACTCGTGAGTGAATGGGCTTTTGGATTTTGTGACTTTTGTCGAATTTCGAGATGTGGGGCCAGGGGTCGGTTTTGGGCCGATTTTGGAATTTGGCTATAATTTCATATTTTTCTTGTGGAATTGATTCCTTTAGCCTATATTGATTGTATTGTACTGCTTGTGGCTAGATTCAGGACGTTTGGAGACCTATTTGAGGGTCAAAGGCATTTGGGAGTAGAGTTTAGGCCAGATTGAGGTAAGTAACACTTTCAAACTTGGTTCTGAGGGTTCGAAACCCGAATTATGTGTTATGTGATTGGTATTGAGGTGACGCACACGCCAAGCGACGGACGTGCGGACGTGCACCATAAAAATTGTGACCTGGTTGACTCCATGGCATTGTATAGTGGTTCTATCTTGTTGGTATCCGTGTTTTCATCATGTGATAAAGTAATTGAGCTGTCACTCATGATAGATATCATGTTTAGGCTTTATGCTAGTACAGTTGGGACCCATAGTGGTCGTTTTCTTGTTGTTGTCTTATTGATTTCATTGATATTTTTTACTCAGTCATATTCATTCATTTCATATCTTATCTCAGTCTCTATTGTTATTTATCGATGCATCATATTATTGTTTTCGGGCTAGTATCATGACATTGTGAGCCCGAAAGAGAGAGACTAGAGAGATTGATGAATGAGTGAGGTCGAGTGCCTGACTATGAGTGACATTTATAGGATCGGGCTGCACGCCGCAGTGGTTATACTGATTTATGATAGCGCTTGGGCTGAAGGAGCCCCTCCGGAATCTGCACACACCCCCAGTAAGTGCGGTTAATATTATTGAGGGATGGATCTTCCTTGTACATGGATCTTATCTGAAGCATTTTATACCTGGAGATGGATCTTCTCCACGGGCTGGATTTGCCCTACTCGGTACTGGGTGACTGATGGTTAGTGATGTATATATTCCGGGATGGATCTTTCTTGGGCCATTTAGGCCGTATACAGTGCCGAGTGATTGAGCATTTGAGAGTGTGAGCACATGAGGCTGTCAGCATGGTGCATCATATACAGCATATGCATTGGCATGGTAGAAGTATAGGAGTTATATTTTTCATGTCATTTAGATTGATCCGTTTTACTGTTTTAAGATATCTATCGAACTTGAAAGCATGTCTATATTTCTGCACTGTTATTTTCTGTATTAAGTTGTGCCGGTTGAGTTCGTCACTACTTTCAGCCCACAGTTTAGGCTCGTTAGTTACTGAGTTGGTTGTACTCACGCTACACCCTGCACCTCGTGTGCAGATTCAAGTACTTCCGGCTACGGCGGCTGCTGATTTAAGAGACGGATCTCGGAGACTATCGAGGTAGCTGCATGGCGTTCACATGCCTTGACTCTCCTTCATTATCTTTACTTGTACTTCATTTTTTACTCCTTAGATATTGTAGTAGAGTGTATTCTGACATAGATGCTCATGTACTCGGTGACACCCCGATTTTTGGGAGGGATTTGTATTGCGTTGTGGTTTTATTTCGCTTTTTAAATGGTTTCCTCAATATTAACTGCTTCCGTTTTATTTTCATAGTTTTTACTTAGTGATCTGGTTAAGTAGTTGGCTTGCCTAGTTCCACGATAGGCGCCATCACGACGGTTGGTTTTGAGGTCGTGACAAAATCTTTCAAATATAAGTTTTTCAATAAAAATCCTTAGAATATAATCCTTTCAAATAAATATATATTTCGAATATACCCCCTTCAAATAAATATCTCTCGAATATAATTTTTTTCAAATAAAAGTCATCTTGTGACACCATATTTCATAATAACAAAAATAGGGTCTCGACCAACTTTCATATTTTCACGGCGCCTCGTGTCCATATCTCTATCACAACTGCACGGTCAACTCAAGTGCCAAAAATATCAATATATAAAAATCTCCACAATCAATTTACTTTAGAAATAGTTCGAGGGAAGAAAATGACATTGCACTTAAATTAAACCATCAGATAATCTATTGGTTTGGATGTAAAATTTATTAATTTAAAACATAATAGTAACTTATTTTATTTAAAACAACTCAGTCATCGAAAATTAGTAAAAATCATAAATATAAATCTTCAGAGTCTCGTACTAAAAATCCAAAGCCAACACAATAAAACAAGGAATACAAACATATAATAAAATCAAATAATACATCACGAAAGAACACAAGGATTAAGCTATCACGGAAATATAAAATAACCAAAGACAAGTGCAACCATAGAGAAATCTCAACAAAGGGCACTCTCGAGATGTCGTCTCGCAGTCCCAAAAGTAAATACTCAACAGGGGATCTCCCGAGGTATCGCATCGTAGTCCCAAAAGTAAATGCTCAACAAGGGATTTTCCGAGGTACCGTCTCGTAGTCCCAAAAGTAAATGCTCAACAGGGGATCCCCCGAGATACCGCCTCGTAGTCCCAAAATTAAATATGCAAGATAGGGGGATCTCCCGAGGTACGGCCCCGTAGTCCCAAAAAGTAAATATGCATCAACAAGGGCACTACAAGTGCTCAAATATCACAACATATCACAATTTGTACCTCAAGTGCTTAAATATTACAACTTGTCACAGAAATCAACAATAATATTATTTTCCACAATAAGGAGCCCACGACCTGACCATAATATGCACAACACCTTAACAAAAAGTTCGGGAGTGAAAAACTCTACATGAATAATATTTCACAATTTATCACTTTGCCTCAATATGATTCACGCCCTTTATAATTCAATACCATGTTTTCAACAACATAAAATGAAAAGTAATTCATCAAGGAACAATACCTCTTTAAATCACAACTTCAGAAAATAAATAGATTTATTTATCTTATTAACTAAATTTTCCATTTCAATTATCTGTAGATAAAATCAATAATGAAAGTGTTTTCCATAAAAATGGAAACTCAAACAAATACAGAGTTCACATAAAAGTCAAGTGGCAATCACACCAAATTATCATATAAAAATAACATCGGCAAACAAGGAATGAGGTATGACAATTAAGGGATTTAATAAGTCCAACAATTTTTTAATTTAATACATAAGGGTGTCTACGAATTTTAACCGATATAATTTGCACATATAAATCAAGTACGTACTCGTCACCTCGCGTACATGGTTTTCAATCACACAATTTCCACATAAAACTCAATGCCTAAAGGGTAATTTCCACACACAAGGTTAGGCAAGATACTTACCTTTTTGAAATTATGTCGATATTCCAAAATCGCCTTCTTGCTTGAATTGACCTTAGGACAGCTAAAATCTATCCAAATTAATTGTATAACTTCATTAAAATTCATCGAAAATAATTTCGGATAATGAAACGTCGACTTATAATTTTATTCTAAAAAGTCAACCAAAGTCAACGCGGGGCCCGCCTCTCGGAACCTGACATAATCTTCACGAAATTCGAATACCCATTCCGATACGAGTTCAACCATACCAATTTTATCGAATTCCAATAAAAAATCGTGCTCTAAATCTTGAATTTCCGTTTTGAAAAGTTTTTACAAAAATCCCAATTTCCTGCATTAAACTCGAATTAAATGATGAATATAACCATAGATTCATGAAATATAATCGATTTCGGATATAGAACGCAACCCCAATCAAGCTTGTGAAAAATTCCTCTAGAATCGCCCAAAACCGAGCTCCAAAATTCCAATCGAAAAATGAAGAAATGACCATTTTTGGTCTTTAAACATTCTGCCCAGTTTCGCATTTGCGAGCAAAAATGTCGTATCTGCGGCCTCGCTTTTGTGAGCCAAACGTCACATTTGCGACCATAACTTGCCTGCCCAGATTGCGCACCTACGAGGAATCTTTCGCATCTACACTTTCGCAGAAGTGGCAACAACACCGCAAAAGCGGAAGACAAAGCTGGGCATTACATCGCATCTGCGATCAATACTTCGCAATTGCGGTCGCGCACCTGCGCTCCCCTTTTCGCAGAAGTGACGCAACAGGATTGCCCATATATCGCAGAAGTGACTAGAAATCTCGCAGGAGCGAACACGCACCTGCGCACCAAAATTCGCAGGTATGATTGCACCAGTTGCTGCCCAGAAATTCCAGCAGGTTCAACAAGTCCAAAAATCAACCCGTTAGCCATCCGAAATCCACCCGAGGCCCTTGGGACCTTAACTAATTATACCAACACGTTTCAAAATACAATATGAACTTAGTTGAGGCTTTAAATCACATCAAATAATGCCAAAATTACGAATCGCTCACCGAATCGAATTATGAGTTTTTAAATCTTCCCAGCTTCTATATTTTGCGCCGAAAAGTATCAAATCAATCCGGGATGACTTAAAATTTTTTACACAAGTCATAAATGACGTAATGGAGTTGTTTCAATTTCTAAAATCGAAATCCGACCTCGTTATCAAAAATTCAACCTTCGGTCGAACTTTCCAAAAATCTTCTATTTTTCAACTTTCGCCAAAATGCGTCTAATTATCCTACGGACTTCCAAATCCAAATTCTGACGTACGCCTAAGTCCGAAATTACCCTACGAAACTATTGACATCATCAAAATTCTATTCCATAGCCATTTGCTCAAAAATCAACTCTCCGGTCAACTCTTTTTATTTTAGCTTCTAAAATAAGAATTGTTCTTTTAATTTAATTTTGAATCTACCGAAAACCAAACTCGACGGCACATGCAAGTCATAATATATATTACGAAGTTTTTCGGGACCTTAAGTCGCTGAACGGGGCGTTAATTCTTAAAATGACAAATCGGGTCGTTACAGTTTGAATTATAAATTAAAATTAACAACAAATTATAAGTTCCTAATAAGAATGAACGTTGAACCCATTGACCTATTTCAATAAAGAAAGTAATCATGTCCCTCAAAATTTTACAAATGCCTTATTGCGATTTTGAGGATATTTTAGGGAATATTTAAGATAATTGAAGATATTTTAATGACCAAATACTGAAAATAAACAATACAAATTAAAAATACGTTTACCACTATTCTTTAAAGATTTAACAAATAATACAAATCAAAAAATTTAATCTTTTGATCTTTTTTAGATTTGGGGATAAGGAGTTTAGCTTATAGCAAATTTGATATGTGACAATTTAAAGTCTAAAATGACTAACATTTAGTTAATATTTTACAATAAATAATTAATATATGAAAAAATATAAGGACATGTCATTTGTTGGAAGAAATGTTAAAAGAGAAAATTTTATTTAATTCAACTCAAATACAATATATCTTGTCTTTTACTATTTTATCTTTATTACTTTAAGAATTTATTTTACCAATTTGATTTTTAATGCTATATTATAATTGGTTTTGCTTTATTTTTTAATTACTTTCACTACCCATGCCCTTTTCAATGAAAATAAATTTATGTACCCTAATTGAGAGTTTATCAACATGAAAATTTATGTTTATTATATGATAAATTTGAAAAAATAAATTGAATAGGATTCTTTTTCTAATTAGTTATATATATTAGAGAGTAAAATATTTATTCTCAATAGTAACAAAAATAATTTATTATTTATTGATTCAAATTCTTAAAGCTCATCTCATGAATTGAGTATTTAACTATAATTAAATTTTTATTCACTATGACTTCTAAGCTCAAAGGGATATGTTTGATCATATTTCACTTTTGAATCTTTGTTTGCAAGATAATTGTTATTGACTCTTGCCAATTACTTTGTTAATCTCTCTTTCTCCCAACCTCTTAATATTTTTTAAATTTTTAAATATAGTTGTTTGTTCTAATTATTGAATGTAATTTTTAAATATTATATAAAAATATTATTTGGGTGAAAAGTAGCCCTAATTTGATATGCAAATGTATTATGGTTCTTATATATAGTTCAGAGGTAAAATATAAAGAATTACAATTATGTTACATTGTCTAAGTAAAAAATAATTTATATTAGATAATTAAAATATAAATAATTTTAAAGTTCTATATTAAGATTTTTTACATAGTTTAAATAAGGAATGATTTATTTTTTTTTATAAAAAGGGGGCTAACTCTCTTAAGTATTAACCATTATTTTACGTATAAAATAAACACATTATAGTTATGTTACATTTTTCCTAAATAAATAAATGGTTTATATTACATAATTAAAATATTAATTGATTTTAATTTTTGTTTTAATTTGTTTACATTGTTCAAAGCAATGATCAGATAACAAATTTTTAGTTGATTTTGAAAAAATGATAACTTTTTAAAGTATTAGCCACTATTCTATGTATAAACTATGCACCTATTGTCCATGATAAAAGTTTGTTTGGTACTACATTTGTCGTCGTACACATTTTTACAACTTCTACAAAAATTAAATATGAAAAATAATAATACTCATTTAAAGCTCTAAATATTAGGACTTCTTATACAGTTTAAATAAGAAAATATTTAATAACTAAAATCTTATTAGATCTAGAAGTGCTAAATATTAGGGAAATAATTAAAATTATAATTTTGTCTAATATGAAATTAGTTTTAAAAGGTAAAAAGTACGAACGACATTTCGCTAAGGGTTTTCGTGCTTTTAATATAGTATAGATAAGTCTAAAGTGAAAATTTTGTATTTTAGATGCACTTAAAGCCAAATAGGTCTGAAGTGCAATCAATGGTTTCATGCAAAGGCCAATAAGTCTGATGTGAAAAATTGCACTTCAGATGCACTTAAGGCCAAAAGGTGTGAAGTGCAACAAACATTTTCCTATACTTAAGGCCAATAAGTGTGAAGTGAAAAATTACACTTCAGCTGCACTTAAGGCCAAAAGGTCTGAAGTGCAACCAACGTTTTCCTACACTTAAGGCCAATAAGTCTGAAGTGAAAAACTTACACTTCAGAAGCACTTAAGGCCAAAAGGTCTAAAGTGCAACCAACTTTTTCATGCACTTAAAGCCAAATAGGCCTAAAGTGCAAATTTCCCAGAAACATAAATTTTTTCTTTGAATTTTAACAATCCAATTATCACGACCCGAAATTCTCACCAACAAGATCGTGATAGCGCCTAAAATTCACTTGTTAGGCAAGCCAACGTTAGAATAATCTTAAGTCATTTTTAAACAAATCAATTTAGACTGATGCCAATTACTGAAATAATTGTGATAAAACTAGAATAAAATGTGAAAAAAATATAACAACTAAAATATCTAAATGCATTCACTGAATCTGGTGTCACAAGTGCACGAGGTACTAAAATAATATACATAAAGGTTTGAACGAAAGTAAAGTTGTCTAAAAGAAAATAAACATCTAAGATAAAGTAGAAGGGGACTTCAGGATTGCTAACGCCGAGCAGTTGTACCTAAAGTCTCTGTACTGATAGCCAACCCGAGCAATCTACGGACCGTCGCTGGGACCGACTCTAAAATCTACACAAGAAGTGCAGAGTATCGTATAAGTACAACCAACCCCATGTACTTAGTAAGTGCCGAGCCTAACCTCGACGAAATAGTGATGAGGCTAAGGCGGGTCACTTACAATAACATGTATGCAGCATATATGAATAATAACAGGAAAAGAGCACACAGAAAAGTAAAGCAGTTAATTTATGAAAATAACTCAATCCTCAAAATCAGTAAATACAGAAATACAAATCTTCAGAGTCTCGTACGAAATACTAAAGCCAACTCAAGTCAATCAAGGAATACAAAACGCATAAACTGTTGCGGCGCGCAACCCGATTTTACCGTACAACATTATCCTCCCTTATTCCACCATATAAATATCAATAATAATAAGTAATTATATGTTGCGGCGCGCAACACGATCCTACCATATAATCAGAGTCAATATCATAAATTTACCATTATTCTACCATATCAATTCACCCTTATTTCACCTGTTGCGGCACGCAACCCGATCCTACCGTATTTATATAAATTCTCCCTTATTCTACATGTTGCAGCGTGCAACCCGATCTATAAATAAATAAATAGGTACAATCAATTTAACAACCCAAATCACTAGAATTCTCTACGATTAACGAATATGAATGTACAACTCAAGAAAATATCTCGTACTAAGTCAAGAAGGCTACATTTAATATTGAGCAGCAAGAAAACAAATCAAATATATGACAGTTAAAAGGTATAAGTAAGACAATTAGGGCAAGTAGCAATTAATCATGAAGGCATGGCAAAACTTAACTATCACGACCCAAAATTTTTCACCGACGGGACCGTGATGGCGCCTAACATTTCACTTGCCAGGCAAGCCAACGTTAGAGAATCATTAAACCAATTCCTTATTTCCATTCAGTAAATAACAATAATTAACTAAAAAAAAATATAATAAGTGTGAAATATCATAAAACTATATTAATTACTATCACCCGGATCTGGAGTCACAATTCACGAGCATTCTAGAATTTACTATAAGCAATAGTCTGAAAGAAATAAAACTGTCTGAATGAAAGAAAACAGTAGGACATAAAAAGATAGATGGGGACTTCAAGGTCTGTAAACGCCGACAGATCTACCTTGAGTCTCCGGACAGCGGACAAATAGCAAATCTCGATCAACCTGAGCCGATATTAAAATCTGCACAGAAAGTGCAAAGTGCAGCATCAGTACAACCGACTACATGTACTGGTAAGTGTAGAGCCTAACCTCGATGAAGTAGTGATGAGGCTAAGGCAAGGCACCTAAAATCAACCTGTACAATTTAACAATGTATACACAAATAATAGGAATGAATAACTAAACAGAAAATGTCGGGAGGGGAGACATACTGAGGGGAATACAGATAAAGAACTACAACAGAATGATCACCGGAGCAGTCAATATACCATGAATCAACAGGAATAATTAATACAGTAAAGAAAAATGCACGGCATCACCCTTCCTGCTTTTACTCTCAATCTCACCATAAAATTAATATAAATGGCACGGCATCACCCTTCATGCTTTTACTCTCATATCATGGCACGGCATCACCCTTCGTGCATTAACACTCACAATATGGCACGGCATCACCCTTCATGCATTAACACTCACAATATGGTACGGCATCACCCTTCGTGCATTAACACTCGCTCTTACCATAATGCAATGCATGAATAACAACAGGAAGATAGAATAACAAGTACAAACCTTTCTTCAACATTTGGTTCCATAATATCAATCTCAACTTTGAAATAAAAATTCAATTATCACCAGAAAATTTCGTAAACATGATAAGAACGATAATTTGAACAACACCAGTATAACACGTAGAAATTTAGCATAGGAATAAGACAATATAAGAAAAACAGAGAAACATGGAAAACAAGTAAATTGGCGGCGCATAAGTACTCGTCACCTCACATATACGCCGCTCACATGAATTTCACTTAGCAAATAATCTAAGGTTCCTAATTCCCTCAAGTCAGGATTAGACATAATACTTACCTCGCTCCGAAGGCCACTTAATTCTCAATCGTAGCTTTTCCTTTGGAATTCACCTCCAAACCACTCGTATCTATTCAAAATGACTCAATAATATCAAATATTGCTAAAGGAATCAATTATATTTCATAAATTAAATTTCTCAATTTTTCCTCCAAAAAGTCGAAAAATCGACCTCGGGCCCGCTTGGTCAAAACCCGAGGTTCGGACCAAAATCTTTTCACCCATTCACCCCCGATCCCGACTATATAATTGGTTGTAAAATCCGACCTCAAATCGAGGTCTAAATTCCCGAAATCCCTAGTTTCTACCCTAACTTTTGGTTAAAGATTCAAGAAATGTAATGGGTAATTGAAAGAAAATGGTTTAGAATCACTTACCAACACTTTGGGGAAGAAAATGACTCTCGGAAATCGCCTCTACCCGTTTGTTTCTTGAAAATATTGAAGAAATGGCTCAAACCCGTGTTTGGAGTCTGTTTTAAGCCGCTGGACAGGCCTTCATCGCGTTCGCGAGAGGCCTGTCGCGATCGTGATGCACAGTGGCCTAAGGCCTTCGTGTTCACGAGTCTTCCTACGCGTTCGCGTAAGGCAACTCCCCCCTAGCCTTCGCGTTCGCGACCCAGTGGACGCGTTCGCGTAGAAGAACATGACCAACCCTCCCCCAGGTCCCCAAGTGCTTCACGTTCACGAAGGGTAAATCCCCCATCACTTCGCGTTCGCGACCAGGCCTTCGCGTTCGCGAAGAAGAAGTCTCAGCCTCACCAGTTTACTCTTCGCGTTCGCGAGAGGACCTTCGCGTAGGCGAAGAAGGGTATGCCATACACCAGAATCTGCAGAGACCAGATTTTTCCCAAGTCCAAAACATCCTGTGGCCTATTCGAAACTCACCCGAGCCCTCGAGGCTCCAAACCAAACATGCACACAAGTCTAAAAACATCATACGAACTTGTTCGCACGATCAAATTGCCAAAATAATACCTAGAACTCTAAATTTAGTACCAATTCAAATGTAATTCTCAAGAACACTTTAAAACTTCTAATTTCTCAACTGTACGTCCGAATAACGTCAAATCAACTCCATTTCACACCAAATTTCACAGCCATGTCTTAAATATCATAATGAACCTGTATCGGGATCCGAAACCAAAATATGGACCCGATACTAACAATGCCAAATATCAATCAATTCTTAAAAATAAATAATTTCCAAACTTTTAATTTTCATCAAAAATTCATAACTCAAGCTAGAGACCTCCAAATTCGATTCCTGGCATACGCCCAGGTCCCATAATTCGATATGGACCTACCGGGACCGTAAAAGCACAGATTCGGGCCTGTTTACCAAAAAAGTTGACCGAAATCAACTAAAATCAACTTTTAAGGCAAAAAATCTTATTTTCATTAGTTTTCAACATAAAAGCTTTCCGGAAACCTGCCGGACTGTGCACGCAAATCGAGGAGGGTAAAATGAGATTTTTAAGGCTTAAGAGCGCATATTCGAATTCTAAAACATAAGATGACATTTTGGGTCATCACATTCTCCACCTCTAAAACAACCGTTCGTCCTCGAACAGACATAGAAAAATACTTGGGCTGGTGAAAAGGTGGGGATATCTACTCCGCATATCAAACTCGGACTCCCAAGTAGATGCCTCAATAGGCTAACCTCTCCACTGCACTCGAACTGAAGGTTAACTCTTTGACCTCAACTGACGAACCTACCGGTCTAAAATAGCCACCGGCTCCTCCTCGTAAGTCAAATCGTCTAACTGGACAGAGCTGAAATCTAACACGTGGGACGGGTCACCATGATATTTTCGGAGCATAGACACATGGAATACCGGATGAACTGAGGATAACCCTGGAGGCAACGCAAGTCTATAAGCTACCTCCCCCACTCTCTCGAGGATCTCAAATGGCCCGATATACCTAGGGCTCAACTTGCCCTTCTTCCCAAATCTCATAACACCCTTCATGGGCGATACCCGAAGCAATATTCTTTCTCCAACCATGAATGCAATATCACGAACTTTACGGTCAGCATAACTCTTTTGCCTGGACTGAGCTGTACAAAGTCGATCCTGTATAATCTTGACCTTATCCAAGGCCTCCTGAACTAAATCTGTACCCAATAACCGAGCCTCCCCTGGCTCGAACCACCCAACTGGAGACCTACACTGTCTACCATATAATGCCTCATAGGGAGCCATCTGAATGCTCGACTGGTAGCTGTTATTGTAGGCAAACTCCGTTAACGGCAAAACCTGATCCCAAGAATCTCCAAAGTTAATAACACAGGCGCGGAGCATATCCTCCAAGATCTGAATAGTACGCTCGGACTGCTCATCCGTTTGAGGATGAAATGTTGTGCTCAACTCAACCCGCGTACCCAACTCACGCTGAACTGCCCTCCAAAAGTGCGAGGTAAACTGCGTACCTCGATCAGAAATGATAGACACGGGCACACCATAAAGACGGATGATCTCATGAATATAAATCTCTGACAACCACTCCGAGGAATAGGTAACTGCCACGGGAATGAAATGCGTTGACTTAGTTAGCCTGTCCACAATGACCCAAACTGCATCGAACTTCCTCTGAGTCCGTGGGAGTCCAACAATAAAGTCCATAGTGATACGCTCCCACTTCCACTTAGAAATATCTAACCTCTGAAGTAAACTACCAGGTCTCTGATGCTCACACTTTACCTGCTGGCAATTTAGGCATCGAGCTACATAGGCAACTATGTCCTTCTTCATTCGCCTCCACCGATAATGTTGCCTCAAGTCCTGATACATCTTGGTGGCGCCCGGATGAATAGAATACCGAGAACTGTGGGACTCCTCAAGGATCAACTCACGAAGTCTATCCACATTAGGCACACAAATACGACCTTGCATCCTCAAAATTCTGTCATCTCCAACAGTAACCTGCTTGGCACCACCGTGCCGCACTGTGTCTCTAAGGACAAGTAAATGAGGATCGTCATCTTGCCGATCTCTGATGCGCTCAAATAAAAAAGACTGAGCAACTGTACAAGCTAGAACATGGCTGGGTTCAGAAACATCTAACCTCATGAACTGGTTGGCCAAGGCCTAAACATCCAATGCAAGCGATCTCTCACCAACTGGAATATATGCAAGGCTACCCATACTGACTAACTTTCTACTCAAAGCATCGGCCACCACCTTGGCCTTCCGGGATGATACAATATGGTGATATCATAGTCTTTCAATAGTTCCAGCCACCTCATCTGCCTCAAATTGAATTCCTTCTGCTTGAACAAATGCTGCAAGCTCCGATGATCAGTGAATACCTCATATGGCACGCCGTAAAGATAGTGCCTCCAAATCTTCAGCGCGTGAACGATGGATGCCAGCTCTAGATCATGAACATGGTAATTATTCTCGTGAAACTTCAGCTGCCATGAAGCATATGGAATAACCTTTCCACCCTGCATCAATACCGCACCCAGACCAATACGAGATGCGTCACAATATACTGTATAAGATCTTGAACCTCTGGGTAACATCAATACCGGTGCCGTAGTCAAAGCTGTCTTGAGCTTCTGAAAGCTCGCTTCACACTCGTCTGACCACCTGAACGGGGCACCCTTATGGGTCAATCTGGTCAACGGGGCTACTATGGATGAAAACCCCTCCACAAATCGACGGTAATAGCCCGCCAAACCCAGGAAACTACGGATCTCTGTAGCTGATGTGGGTCTAGGACAATTCTGGACTGCCTCAATCTTCTTAGGATCCACCTGAATACCCTATGCTGATACAACGTGACCCAAGAAAGCAACTGAACTCAACCAAAACTCGCATTTTGAGAACTTAGCATATAACTGGGTGTCTTTTAGAGTCTGAAGAACGATCCGAAGGTGCTGCTCATACTCCCTTCGACTGTGGGAGTAAATCAAGATATCATCAATAAATACAACCACAAAGGAATCCAAGTAGGGTTTGAATACCCGGTTCATCAAATTCATGAATGTTGCTGGGGCATTTGTCAGCCCAAATGACATCACTAGAAACTCACAATGCCCATACCGAGTCCGAAAAGCTGTCTTAGGAACATCAGATGTCCTAATCCTCAACTGATGGTAGCCAGATATCAAATCAATCTTTGAAAACACCTTGGCACCCTGAAGATTATTAAATAAATCATCAATCCTCGGCAATAGATACTTGTTCTTGACGGTGACCTTGTTCAACTGTCGATAGTCTATACACATCCTCATCGATCCATCTTTCTTCTTCACAAACAACACATGTGCACCCCAGGGAGAGACACTAGGTCTAATGAAGCCCTTATCAAGCAAATCTTGCAACTTCTCTTTCAATTCTTTCAACTCTGGCGGGGCCATGCGGTATGGCGGAATGGAAATGGGCTGAGTGCCCGGAGCCAAATCAATGCAGAAATCAATATCCCTGTCAGGTGGCATCCCCGGTATGTTTGCAGGAAACACCTCTAGAAACTCACGAACAACCAGCACTGAATCCATGGAAGGAACCTCCGCACTAGAATCGCGGACATAAGCTAAATAAGCTAGACACCCCTTCTCGACCATATGCCGAGCCTTCACATAAGAGATAACCCTACTGACAGAATGGCCAAGATTCCCTCTCCACTCTAATCGAGGCAACCCCTGCAAGGCTAAGGTCACCGTCTTGGCTTGACAATCTAATATAGCATGATAAGGTGACAGCCAATCCATACCCAGTATGACATCAAAATCAACCATGTCGAGAAGTAGAAGATCTACACGAGTCTCAAGACTCCTAATGGTGACCACACACGAACGATAAACACGATCTACAACAATAGCATCTCCCACTAGTGTGGACACATACACAGGAGCACTCAAAGAATCACAGGGCACAACCAAATAGGAAGCAAAATAGGATGACACATAGGAGTAAGTAGATCCCGGATCAAATAGAACTGAAGCATCTCTACTGCAAATTGAAACAGTACCTGTGATAACAACGTCAAATGACTCAGCCTCATGCCTGGATGGGAAAGCATAACACCAGGGCTGGGCCCCACCATCCTGAATTACGTCCATGAGACGACCTCTATGTGGATGGTTTCCACCTCTAACGACCTGACCTCCACCTCTAACTGTCTGGCCCCTACCTCTGGCTGCCTGACCCCTGCCTCTGGCTGGCTGAGCAAGTGGTGCAACAACTGGTGTCGGAAACATGGCACGAGAACTTTGATATTGTGAGTTGCCCGTTGCCCGAGGGCAAAATCTGGCAATATGCCTCGGATCACCACAAGTATAACATAACCTCGGCGGTTGTGACTGCTGACCCTGAAACTGACCCTGTCGACCTGAATAACCACCCTGATAACTCTGGAGTGGAGGTGCACTAATAGGAGCTGGTGGTGCACTATAGGCTAGCTAGTCGGAATAATGCATCTGAGGGCCACGACCACCTGAGGCACCATGGGATGCCTGGAGCGCTGAATGAAATGGCCTGGGAGGATGGCCTCTACCAAAAGTACTCCTGCCTCTAGATGAGGCACCGCTGAACTCACCGGAATGACGAGGCCTTTTGTCAGACCCCTGACCTCCCTGATTAAGAACCATCTCGACTCGTCTAGCGATATTAGCAGCCGCTTGAAAAGAAATCTCACTCCCAGTCTCCTTAGCCATCTGCAATCCGATAGGCTGAGCAAGTCCATCAATAAACCTCCTCACCTTCTCTCTCTCGGTGTGAAGCAGAAGAATAACATGACGGGCCAAATCCATAAAACGAGTCTCATACTGAGTAACCATCATACCGCCCTGCTGGAGACGCTCAAACTGACGGCGACGCTCCTCAATGTGATAGGCAGAAACTTCTCTATGAAGAGCTGAGAGAATTGGTCCCAAGTAAGAGCAGGCGACCCAGCTGGTCTGGTCAACAAGTAATCTCTCCACCATTTCTTGGCGGAACCAGTCATATGAAATGCAGCAAAATCGACCCCATTGGTCTCCACTATACCCATGTTCCGTATAACCTAGTGACAGCTGTCAAGATACTCCTGGGGGTCCTTTAAAGGAGCACTACTGAAGTGAACAGGAAAGAGTTTGGTAAACCTGTATAATCTCTATAAAGCCTCAGAAGACATAGCTGGCCCATCTCCAACCTGTGCCGCAATAACCGCTGAACTAACCCAATTAGCTGAGCTGCTGGAGCCTGATACTGGGGAGCTATCTACTTCGGAGCGGGAGTGGTAGGATTCTGGGCTCCTCCTCTAGCTTGAGAGATTGCTAGTGCCATGGGAAATGCGCCAGTCTAGGCCACACTCTCCATAAGGCCCACCAAACGAACCAAAGCGTCCTGAAGTACTGGGTAGCAATGAACCCCTCCGGAATCTGAGCTGGTCCGACAGGAACAGTCTGGGCTGGAACCTCCTCGTCAATCTTTATCTGAGGCTCCATTGCTGGGGCTGCTGCTCGGGCCCTAGGCTGAGCCATGCCTCTGCCTCGGCCTTTGGCACGGCCTCGACCTCGACCTCTGCCCCGCGTAGGAGCTATCACTGGAGGTTCTGACTGCTGCTCCGCTGAGGAAGCGGTACGTGTTCTCACCATCTGCGAGAGAATAAGAGTAGAAGAGTTCAATCAGTATTGAGAAAGCAAAATCGCACGACAAGGAAGAATAGAAGTGAAACTTGTTAATAAACTTCATAGCCTCTAGAAGATAAGCACAGACATCTCTGTACCGATCCTCTAGACTCTACTAAGCTTGCTAGTGAATCGTGAGACCTATGTAACTTAGTGCTTTGATACCAACTGTCACGACCCGAAATTTCCCACCTACTGGACCGTGATGGCACCTAACATTTCACATGCCAGGCAAGCCAACGTTAAAGAATCATTAAACAAATTCCTTATTTCCATTCAGTAAATAACAATAATTAACTAAAATAAAATATAATAAGTGCGGAATATCATAAAAATGTATTAATTACTACCACTCGGATATGGAGTCATAATTCACGAGCATTCTAGAATTTACTACAAGCAATAGTCTGAAAGAAATATAACTGTCTGAATGAAAGAAAACAGTAGGACATAAAAAGATAGACATATATCGTTGATTGTTTCTCGTCGTTCTTCGGGGATAATTGGTTTTACATATCAATTATTACTTTAGACTTTCTGACAATCTTTCTGTACTTCAGTTTCCTTGAAATTTTTCATTGGTCTATCTTTTATAAATTAGTTTATGCTTTATTATTAAACCCGATTACATCAATAATAATGCGTAAACACTATTTATTAATATAGTTTCAAGTTTTTATCAATTATCGACAAATGGTACTTATGGTTGCAAATATTATATAAGACTAAGAGTTAGTTTAGTCAAATATAATGAGTTAAACTATTTTATTTTAATTGGTACATGGTATTTCCTACTATCCTAGTACTAGTATGATGTTTCTAATTTAAAGTCCTATCACCGTTAAATAAAGAAAAGAAAGAATTCTACAAATACAGGTCAAAATAACATTTTCCAAAAAGTTTGGGGGTGCCAATAGTGTTTTAATAAAAATAAAGGACCAGTTCCAGTGAACCCTGGAACACATCATATTTGCTTCACTTAGCTCGGTTTTTAGGGCAAACAAAAAGAGAGACAGTGCGGCACTCACAAAGCATCGAAATCTACTGGTATTTTTTGTTAAATTTGGGAACTTTTTAAATTTCTATGTATATGAAACAATTTTTTTGGTTAGATTTGTGGAATTTTTAGTACAGTTTTAATCCGATATGAGTAGATGCGTATATGTAGATGCTCATTTGGATTTGTATCCGATTTATAATTTTGTTTATCATGATGTTCATATAAAAATAAAGAAAAATTTAATCTTGATGGATTTAGCTGAGAGTACATTGTACATTTATTCCTTTTTTTGGTCCTTTTTTTGTTATTGCAAAATCTGAAATTACAAGGAATAGAGTTTATGCTGTTGCTTACATGCTGTGATTTGTAATTTTGTTTTCTTATTTGTTCTTGTTCTGCGTAATATTGCTATTTACGTGTTAATTTTTAGATTGGAAAGGATGGGCGTGAATGAGGGAAAAAAGAGGAGAAATAGGCCTAATTAGAGCAAAGTTAATTTAATTGATTGATGGTTATTTTAGATTTGTTCCCAGGAGAAAAGATGATATAGAAACTGCCCCGGGGCTTTGGTTGTCTAGTGGTGAGAGCGTAGCTTGTGTTTTGTGGGTTAGGCGCACTCACAGGTTCGAACCCTGTCATAGGTGGTATTTAACCGGAGAAGGGTAGAGGGTGGGCCCATTATCCACCTAGTTTCGAACCGTGTGCCACTGGACCTTGGAGATTTCTCGGTTATAGAGAAAGGATGATAAAGAAATCATTATTCTGGTCTGCTATTCTTTTTTCTTTTTCTCTTCTTCTGGTTTTGTGTGTGTGTGGTGGTGGGGGGGGGGGGGACAAAGTGGCTAAAGTTCTTGCCTTTTCGAGCTAATGATTTGATTCTCGTGTAGCAACTTCTTGAAGTCTTACTACGAGTGTTTAGATTTAACATTTTTGTTCTTGCCTGTTGATGAACTTCTTTGCACTTGACTCATCCAACTATTCCTTTGCAGGTGAAAGATCCTTGAAATGGCGACTTTTGCCAAACCTGAGAATGCTTTGAAGCGTGCTGAAGGTTAGTGGAGTTACTATCTGGATCTGATTTAGCAAATTACTTTTACAGTAAACTTCTCAAAGCTTTACTTTGAGATGTGCCCTGGTATTATGTACTCTGTACACTTGCAGACTTATATCTCAAGTGATATCTGCAATTTAGGAGGGGTTATATGGTCACAGGGTGAGGGTGGTCTAGATGATTTTTAATATTATAGGAGGGTGAAGTTTTGTAAATTCCAGATGTTTTAATAGTAAAATTGAGAATGTTGGTATGTTTACTAATTTGATGTTTTGATGCAGAGTTGATTACTGTTGGACAAAAGCAAGAAGCGCTGCAAGCACTTCATGATCTTATTACTTCAAGGAGGTATAGAGCATGGCAAAAAACTCTTGAAAGGATAATGTTCAAGTATGTAGAGCTATGTGTTGACATGAGAAGGGGGAGGTTTGCCAAGGATGGCCTAATTCAATATCGTATAGTCTGTCAACAAGTGAACATTAACTCCTTAGAGGAGGTGATAAAGCATTTCATGCATTTAGCTACTGAGCGAGCTGAACTGGCTCGCAATCAAGCACAGGCGCTGGAGGAAGCTCTGGATGTGGAGGACTTGGAAGCTGATAAAAGGCCTGAAGATCTTATGTTGAGTTATGTTAGTGGGGAGAAAGGAAAAGATAGATCTGATCGCGAGCTTGTCACTCCCTGGTTTAAGTTTTTGTGGGAGACATATAGAACTGTTCTGGAGATCTTGCGTAACAACTCAAGATTGGAGGCTCTGTATGCTGTAAGTTTCCATTGCCCTTTCTTTTCGTTAGGTTTTTGAATAATTAGACTGCATTTATGTTCTTAGGTGAGGAATTTTAGTATCATGACTTTCAGGCTTGTTTAGACTGTAATTGAGTAAGCAGGTTTGTCCTTTTTTTCTTTTCAATTTGCTTGCCTGGGAAGTGATTGTGCTTCTGATTTCTGCTTAGTAAATCAATCCCTTTTCACTTCTTATTCACAATCTTCATGGGCGTCTTTCTCAGTTTGCGGGGCATCTGTCCATGTTCTTTGTTTCATACATGTATCAATTTTGTCAGAATATAAGTCTATTCTTTTTGATAAAAGTTTATATATATATCATCCGGGTGTAATTTTTTTTTTGTGTGTTAGAACCTGATTTGTCCTGTATGCCATTTAAGCTTTCTGCGTGGCTGATAGGAAGTTCTGTACTCTTTCAATCTTTAGTTGAGCATATATTTTTTCACCGAAAGAAATGAGGTTTAATTAAGCTTCAAACCTATTTTGCTCAGATGACAGCACACCGAGCCTTTCAGTTCTGTAAGCAGTACAAACGTACAACAGAATTTCGTCGTCTTTGTGAAATCATCCGAAATCATTTGGCAAATCTCAACAAGTATAGAGATCAGAGGGACCGGCCCGATCTGTCTGCTCCAGAGAGCCTGCAATTGTATCTAGACACTAGATTTGAACAACTGAAAGTTGCTACCGAACTGGGTCTTTGGCAGGTTATTACTTTTTCTGATAGATTATTAGCATATCTTTTGTCCTATATGGGAGTGAACTTCATATGTTTTAGTTTTCTTTGAAACAGGAAGCTTTCCGTTCCATAGAAGACATATATGGATTGATGTGCATGGTTAAGAAAACCCCCAAGGCGTCATTGATGGTTGTTTACTATGGGAAGCTTACTGAGATATTTTGGATGTCATCAAATCATCTTTATCATGCTTATGCATGGCTCAAGCTTTTTTCTCTTCAGAAGAGTTTTAATAAAAATTTAAGCCAGAAGGATTTGCAGTTAATAGCATCGTCTGTTGTCCTAGCTGCACTTTCAGTGCCTCCTTATGATCAGTTGTATGGTGCATCTCATCTTGAGCTTGAAAATGAGAAGGAGAGGAGTTTGAGGGTGGCCAATCTAATAGGTTTCGAAGTCGAACCCAAAGCTGAAAACAGAGTAGCGGTAATTCCATTTTTGATTATTTTAATTATTTCCTTACTATTAATCTCTTGCTTGCTGAACAGTTTCTGTTCCCTTGCTTTTTCTCCTTTTCAGCTCTCCCGATCATCACTTCTTTCAGAGTTGGTGAGTAATTATATACATGTTTTTTTAATTTAGCATATAGTCCTTCAATTTTTTTCCATTTTTATAGTTTAAATTCCTCGTCTCTTTGCATTCAATGAACCCATTAAATTTTTCGAGGCAAAGATGAGCACATGTCAGTTTTTGAAATCGTTCAGTCTCTTGATTTTTTAATTGTTTGTCGGTTTCTTTGTTTTTTCTTAATTGTTTCTCCTTCTGTAGGTGTCCAAAGGTGTGATGTCCTGTGTCACCCAAGAAGTGAAAGATCTTTATCATCTGTTAGAAAATGAGTTTCTTCCTTTGGATCTGGCACTGAAGGTGCAGCCCGTATTGAGCAAAATATCAAAGCTTGGCGGTAAGCTGTCTTCAGTTTCCTCAGTTCCTGAAGTACAACTGTCTCAGTATGTTCCTGCCTTGGAAAAACTTGCTACTCTGAGGTTGCTCCAGCAGGTATGCACTCTGTTTTTTACCTTTTGATAAAGAGCACGCATGCACATTATTTAAGGTGGAAGTCCAACTTTCAATTCTGTCTTCATTTTAACTGAGAATGCTGCTATTTGTTCCTTTTCTTGTTGCAGGTCTCTCAGGTGTATCAGACAATTCAGATTGATAACATATCTAAGATGATCCCATTCTTTGACTTCACTGTTATTGAGAAGATATCAGTTGATGCGGTTAGACGTAATTTTCTAGCTATTAAAGTTGATCACATGAAGGGCGCTGTCTTCTTTGGTAAACAGGTATAATGTGTCACTTGGAATTAAAACTTCCTTCAGTTTTTGTTTGTGTCGGTTGGGTGCCCCTAGAGGTTCCTTTCCTGTGTCTTCGTCAGTTGGTTCTGAGAGATTTTATCCGCATTATCAATTATCTCTGCAGACCACATTCTTCTTTCTCCACATTCTTCTTTCCCTCATTGTAAGTAAAAGCACGGGAATAGCTCGCTTATGGCATCTACAGAACCTCGCGTGTCTTATGTTATCTAATTCTTCTATGGAGATATTTTTATTATCATAATTTTGCCAGGCATGACAGAAAGACACTTGTATTTCCTGAAGGAGAAAGTAGATTTAAAGCAGGGTCAACATTTCTTGTATTTGATTTTAATGTTTTGTGCAAAATAGTGGGCTCTCTAAGGGTGTGTGGTTAGCATAATAAGTTTGTAGTTCAGTCACTAGAACTAGGAGCTTGTGAACTCTGAACTGCAGTTAGTTTCTGAGATATAAGAGCTTTAGTGGGTTGCTGTTTTCAGCTGATTCTATGTTGTGGGATTTGGTCCATGGGGATTGTTTCAAAGTCTTACTCTTATGGATTTGTAAGTTCAGCCTGTACCTCTGTGGTATATATGTTGGTGAACTGATCCAGAAGAGTTTGTAGTTGTTTCTTTGAGACACTTTGAACTACATGGTTTTGATTTTCCCCCATTAAGCCATGTAGGCTAGGTTATCATACATCATTTGCTCATAATTTTGTTTCCAGAGTATTGAGGTACCTCTGTGGTATATATGTTGATGAACTGATGCAGGAGATTTTGTAACTGTTTCTTTGAGACACTTTGAACTACAGGGTTTTGATTTCCCCCCATTAAGCCGTGTAGGCTAGTTTATCATACATCATTTGCTTATAATTTTGTTTCCAGAGTATTGAGGCGGAAGGACTCCGGGATCATCTGTCTCTTTTGGCTGAATCCCTTAGCAACGCAAGGACAATGATTTGTCCCCCAGCAAAGAAGACTGCCAAGCTTGGGGAAGCACTGTCTAATTTAGCGGAGATAGTGGAGAAGGAGCACAAGAGACTTCTTGCCCGGAAGTCCATTATTGAGAAGCGCAAAGAGGAGCAAGAGCGTTTACTCTTAGAAATGGTATGAAATTCTTGGCGGTGTTGTGAATTGCTTGTTATTGTTGTTATCGCGTATGAACTTTTGCGACCATTTCTTTTAAGGAACGAGTGGAGGAAACTAAGAGGCGAGAGCTACAAAAGATGACTGAAGAGGCTGAGCAAAAGCGCATTGCTGCCGAGTATGAGCAAAGAAGGAACCAACGAATTTTGAAGGAGATAGAGGACCGAGAACTTGAAGAGGCCCAAGCTTTGCTGCACGAAGCTGAAAAGCGCAGCAAGAGGAAGAAGAAGCCAGTCCTAGAGGGAGTAAGTATATAACTTGTACTTCTATTCCCAAAAACTTTCAATTGGAAAATCTTACCTGGCATTAATTTGATTTCAGGAAAAGATGACCAAACAGGTGATCATGGAATTGGCGCTGAATGAGCAACTGAGAGAGAGGCAAGAAATGGAAAAGAAGTTGCTCAAATTTGCTAAAACTATGGATCATCTGGGGAGAGCTAAGAGAGAAGAAGCTGCACCTCTTATTGAATCTGCATTTAAACAACGTTTAGCTGAAGAGGCAGCTCTTCATGAACGCGAGCAGCAGGTTTGCATTAAAGTCACATTATGCTTTTTGCCCCCCCACAATAACAAGTACTTCCACATTTTTACCACAGGGATAACTAGCTTGTGGCAGCCAAGTGTTCATGAAAAAAATTTCTTTCACATTTCTCTTAAGAAAGTGATACGTTATCTTTTAACCTTCTACCTCTTTCGTTGAAATATTGCTGATGAATTGACCTTGCGTTTTAATACGTTCTCAGCAAGAGATTGAGCTGAGCAGACAACGACATGCTGGAGACTTGGAAGAGAAAAGGAGGCTGGGACGCATGTTGGAGAACAAGGTCAGTTTATCCGACTTCTATGAATTTGCTGAACTGCTAGATATAAGCTTTTGATGATATAACTGAACTATTTGTTGTAAAGTTGGGTCAGTGCTATTGATAGTTTATTGGGTCTAAATGGAACTGATGTAGGATCAAAGTTGGTAACTTCTGAACTTAGTGCAGGCTACTTTAATCTTTGAGCTGTGAAGCTAGTGGTAATAGAAAGAGTTGTTTTTTCTTTTATTCTGTCTAGTTTCTTGTATAATGGCCTTGTTTGAAAATAAAAAGGGAAGTTCAAAATCCTTTGCAGCAATTCACCTTATTATGAATACATTGGCATATCACAGTAGCCAGCAATGACGAAAATTGTCTCCGATATATGCTTACTTTTTGTGGAACTAGTTGAAATCTGAGCAGCCATCGGCTTGCTGAAGACTGGTCTTGGTCTCTGACAAAGTAGGTGGTTGACGTAGGCTGCATTGATTCATGCTAATGCATAGATTAGCTGATATATATTCCTAATCATGCAGAGAATTTTGCAAGAAAAAGTTGTCAGTAGCCGAGAAGCTGAATTCACTAGAATGAAATGGGAGAGACAGGAAAGGATCAGCCAGATAATTCAATCAAGGAAGCAGGAGAGGGAAGCTAGGAGGAAAATGATATTCTTCCTGCGATCTGAGGAGGAGCGACAAAAGAGGTTGCAGGAGGAGGAGGAAGCCCGCAAACGTGAAGGTACTTTGCTGGTTAATTCCCCATCCACGTCATGTGCTTTCAAATCTTTTAGGGTTAAGGGGGCCGGGTGGGCATTTATCGAGGTGTGTCCAACCAAAGAGTTCATGCTTCTGTTTGTCCGACATGTATTTTTTTGGGTTTTGGATACTCTGCTACACTTTTATCACTATAGCATGCACTCGACCATTCAGAACTTATAAACTGTCCTTTTTAAGTTCTTTTTCCCTTTCTTGCTCCTTTCTTTTTACCCCCCTGCCTGCAGTTGAGGTTCAGTAGCTACTCAAAATTAATTTAGCATCATATGGCAACTTTCTGTAAATTTTGCAGAGGCAGAGAGACGGAAGAAAGAGGAAGCTGAGCGGCAAGCCAAGTTAGATGAGATTGCAGAAAAGCAGAGGCGACGAATGCTAGAACTTGAAGAGAAAGAAAAACGGGAGAGAGAAGAGATCTTGCGTAAGTCCACTGCTGTGCTGCCAAAGCGTGCTGAGCCTCCAACCTTGGGGCGTCCCGCAGAACTTGGTGGAGCTGCTCCAATTCCTGCTGCAGCAGCTACTGCACCTACTCCTGGCCCTGGGAAATATGTTCCTAGGCACTTACGAGCGAAAATGGATGGTGCAGGCCAGGCTCCACCTCCTGAAACTGACAAGTGGGGCGGTGGAAGTAAGCCAGATGATCGACCATCATGGCGCGATGAACGAAAGCCGTCTTCATTTGGTAGTGGCTCGAGGACCAGTTGGCCGGCTTCTAGGCAGTGAATGCGTTTAGTCACTTAGAGTCGTGCAGTGGCTTATACCGGAGTCTTGCATCCTCGGCATTTTGGTTCAAGAAATTCAATTTGCTGTTTACCTTTTTTTGTGACTTTTACCTAATGTGTATCGGAGTTTTTATTTATTATGAGCTCAAGCATTTCTTGACTAAGATATTTTCTGGACGGTATGGAGAGGCTTGAAGTTTTTGACAGGTGATCTGATGTTCTTTTTGTCCGCAAATAACTACAGTTGCTATTATGTTCAACTTTCTTTTTCCTAGTGAAAGTGTAAGACGATGGCCTATATTATTTCCCGTTGCTTATCATGTTGTCTACATCTTGTTATATACTTATTTGGCAATACATTTTTGCAATAGTGAAAATAACACCCCTAGGTTAAGTGTTTTGTCAGTTTTGGATCAACACGTGTAACCTTGAAAGGAGATAGTTAAAAGGAGATACCTATTACTAGGGGTTTAATAGGAGTGTTTATGGTTAGGTTTCGCTTGGTTTTTGCTTAAAACTAAACCAAACTAGCGAAATCGATTTTTTCAATATTCAAACCAAACCAATATAGTATAATTTTTATTGGTTTCAATTTTATCGGTTTGGTTCTTTTTTTTTTTTTTTTTTGGTTTTTAAAGATATAGTTTATAATGTAAAGAAATTGAGATAAGTGAGATTAAAAAATAAAAATAAATACGAGATATAGGAAAGCAAAACGTAAGGAGAATGTAACTAAATTATTGTCATCTCCGACAACTACAAATAGCTCGTCAATTAGGCAATATTTTTTAAACATGGAGCTTTTTTTTCTTAGATCAATCAAGCAAGCAGAAACTTCATATATATATTAATGAAAAAAGGAAGCATTATCTTTTGCAAGTCTGCAACAAAAACTAAAAAATTACCAAGTAGAACACCAAAACAAGGGAACATAACATCTAAACAATCATGAAGCCTCAACCCATAAGTCTTCATCAAACAATCAAATGTAGCCATAACATAGAACTGTAAACATTGATATCAAAACCAGCTTGATATCATGCTATTGTCATTCTTATTCCATAGAAAATAACTACAGTGAAATAAGAATCCAAACATCTAACAAAGTGAACCTCAATTGAAACAATAGCAAAATTGAAAATTTAGTGCCAAAGTGCAAAATATCCTCAATTGAAGTTACATCAAATTGAACAAGTCCATCAAACACAGTACTACTACTACTATTACTACTACTACTACTACTACCACTATCTCGACTACTATTATCACTACCACCACTACCACTACCACTACTACTACCACTACCACCACTACCACTACCACCACTACCACCACTACTACTACTACTATCACTACTACTACTACTACTACTCACGACCACTATTACCACCACCACTACCACCACCATCACCACCACCACTACTACTACTGCTATTACTACTATTGCTACTACTGCTACTGCTAAGGGTGTACATAGGTTGGGTTGGTTCGTATTTTGCAATTATCAAATCAAACCAATTGTATCGGATTTTTAAATCTATAGACCAAACCAAACCAACAAAAGTCAGGGTTTTCAATATTTTTCGGGTTTTTTTCGATAAACTTGTGCTCCAAATATTTCTATAGTCCTAAATACAATTTTACCAATAACAACCATGTTTTTATTTTTTAGCATTTACCTCAACTACGTCAGTCAGTAAGTTGTATGGTTTCAATTTCAGTTCTAATAGAAACTTTAATCAATCATCCCTCATTTTCCAAAGATAATTGAGCTTTTTAACTAATATTTCTTCTGCCAACGAAAAAATACCAAAAGTATAAATTGCATATCATATTGCACTCTACATAAGAATTATCACCAACTTTTTAAGAGTAGACATTACACCCAAAAGTCCTAAAAAATAAACAAAAAGAGAATATATTAAACTCCAAGAAGTTGGGCATCTTAGTGGACATTACAACCAGATGAGCATGTTTCCAAAATACTTGTAAAGGCATAATGACCTCACTTCTAGTCTTTGGGAGTTATGTTACACTTTTATCCTTTCCGTTAGGATAATTTTTGCAAAACCTAAAATATTTATAAATAATTAAATGTTTTAGACCCCACGAAGGTGATAGACAACTTTTTGTCTTTCATGACCAAAATCTCATCACAATAAAGGTATCTACTTTATAAATTATTTCCCACTTTACACCAAAATTCTAATAAAAACTTAAAGCAAATTATCTGTGCAACTTCAATTGAACCTTAGATAAACAATTAGAAAGAGCATATTGGAGTATCATGGACAAATCAATTGCTTTAAGTATTGTAAAAAGGTCTAATTTCTTCAATTGTCAAATCAACTTAACCTTAGAGAAATAATGTAATACAAAAACTTCTTAATCGACTAAAAACCATGCACCAACTTTCTTTTAATTAATTACTTTAAATTAGTAAAGATTCCAAAAATAGTCATGAAGCAAATTGTAGTTAAATATCCCTCTAATCAATCCTCAAAGGCGAGTTTGCATATTCTGAAAGAAAAGAAATATTTAACATATTTAATATTAAATAATATAAAAAAATAACTATACTCATTAATAATTGAATATAAATTATTACCTTCTTCAACTTGCTCAATTTTCTGGACTTCCTCTAACATGTCTTCAAACTTATATTCCTTGGAAGGTGATCGTATCCATTGTTGAGTGCAAATAAGTGCTTCTACTGTTTGTCGTGATAAAGAACTCCGATAAGAATCCAGAATTCGACCACCTGTACTAAAAGTCGACTCTGATGCAACAGTAGAAATAGGAATAGAAAGAACATCCCTTGCAATCTTTGAAATAATTGGATATTTACTAGATGAAACTTTCCACCATGCCAAGATATTAAAATCCTTGATCTTCACCACATCATCCATCAAATATGTCTCAAGATCAGACTTTTTTTTAATATTTCCCTCATCTTCCAAAAGTTTCTCCCACTTAGATTGCAACAAATCACCAACTTCACTCATACTAGTATTGCCTCCAATATTGTCATTAAAAACCTCAGAAAAAGAATCATTGTAGTTATTATACAAGTGAGTTAAAATACTTACCACATCTTCAGACCTCAATCTTCCCAACAAAGAACCAAATGCATCGGTAAGAATGAAGTTCACATACTTCATCTTGTATCTAAGATCCAACACAACAGCAACAAGCAATAACATATTCATATCCTCAAACTTACCCCAATATTTCTCAAGCTTACTTTTCACTCTTCCCGCCATATCATTCAAAATACGATCATCGCTTTTGGTATACTTTATAATAGCATTTCGAAGATTGAAAAATTCATGGAAGAAAGAGTTAGAAGTAGCATAAACTGCCTGAAAATTTTAAAGTTGTCAGATAGAAAATGTTAAGAAACTTGATAAAAGCTTTCACATTCTTCCAATCGTCTGCAGATGGATTTCCTCTTAAAACACTTATTTTTTTGATACTTACGGTCATCCACATATATTTTTGAAAAGGCTTTTTCAAATTTTAGAGGTGTATCTAACATTGTATATGTGGAGTTCCATCTTGTTTCAACATCAAGACTCACAAGACCATGAGTATCTATCTTAGCTTTCTCAACAAATGACTTGAAAGATGCAAACCTTGAAGGAGAAGACCTAACATATTTCACCGCATTTCTTACACGAGAAATAGGCTCAATTTGTTCATCTAACCCATCTTTTACAATCAAGTTCAAAATATGAGCATTGCATCTAACATGCAAAAACTCATTTCCAAGTATTACCCATTTCCAATCATCAATACGCAATTTCAAATATTTAATGGCAGCATCATTAGCACTTGCATTATCCAAGGTCACTGTAAACAAGTTCTCAATGCCCCAACCAAATAAACATGCTAAAATTTCCTTTGCAATAGTCTCACCTTTGTAATCCGGCATTGGAAAAAAGTTCAAAATTTTCTTTTGTAGATTCCATTGATCATCTATCCAATGTGCAGTGACAACCATATAAGTTAAGTTTTGGAGTAATGTCCATGTATCAATAGTAAGACATACACGTTGGTTCTTAATAAGATTTTTAAGTTTTTCCTTCTCTTCATGATAAATCCTCTAACAATGTCTAGCAATAGTTACACGAGAAGGTAATTCAAAATTAGGTAAGGCTTTAGCCATTAATTTCTTAAATCCTTCTCCCTCAACAACTCTAAAAGGTTGCTCATCAAGAATTACAAATTCGGCAATCGCCCTCCTAATGTCATCCACATTATACACCACCCTTTCACTAGCACCCGAACCACCTTCTAGCCACCCTTATTTAATAGGTTTTAATGTTGATTGTCTCTTATCAATGACTCTAAAGGGAGATTTGTGACATGTAACATTTAAATGCGACCATAACGTAGTAGTCCCATTCTTGCTATCTACAACAAATATTTTAGGACAATAATTATATTTTGCCTTACATTTACCTCCTTTAGCAATAAATTTGGAGAAGTGATTCCAAATCTCGAACGTCTCTCTGCCACTATTTTCAGATTTAGAATTTTTTGATGGAGTCGTTCTTTTTTGCTTCTTTGGAGGAGTGCGTCGATGAAGAGTATCTTTACTTTGTTGTTGAGCTGCCACTGGCGAAGGATTATTGATAACCACATCCGCATATGCTCCAGAAGTTGCAGCTTCCATTCTTAGAAAGAGTTCCTGCAAATATAACATATTTAGTTACTATTTAATTATGTGAATAATTGGGTAATTATTGGTTAATGGGAGATTAACTAGTTAATTAAGAATTAGTGGGTGATTAATTAAGGCTTTGGATAAGCCTTAACGTGTCAGCCAACTTATGACTCTTAAAGTCCATGTTATAAGGTGGCAAATGAAGAAAGATTGGTGGCTTAGTCATCCTAGTGGGGCCCACACCTAAAGGTTAGAGATAACCTTTCTAATTCACCCCAAATAAATTGCTCTCATCTACTAAATTAAGAGGGAAAGCTTCAGCAAGGTTAAGGAATTGCAATAGCAATGTAGTTGTTTCAAAACATTTCATACGAAGACCATTTTGAGAAATTTCATTACATCATTGTTGGAGAAGCTAACCATTTTAAGAAAATCACATTAACATTGTACATGAGGGCCATGCTAACGGATGGAGCTTCATAGCTCATTTGAAATTTCATAACATAATATAGCGTGAGATTTTGCAATTTTAAGGAATACGGTGCAATATTTCTCAAGAATATCATATGAATTTTTTTCTACTTCGATCCGCCGATTACGTGTTGTCGCAATTGACGTGTATTAGAGAGATTGTCAAGAAAATTAGCTCGGGTATGTTAAGGTTATCCCTTTTTTTTGGCATAATCCAAATAATACAAATGAAACGAGCAAAATACACAACTTTCATAGATGATTCTATTCATAGAAGTACTAGGGGCATGTGTATTATTATTCTATCATCTGCTCATGGGTCTCAGAAAATACGTAAGTTGATAAGTTTATTTTATGATATTAATCAAAGGTATAATGGTCTTATGACGTTCCGAGAGATTTTATTGACGTATTTCATATGCATTTCATTCATTTATACATGTATATTGACCCATGACTAGATGAAGTTATATACACATATATTATATGTATATGGGATATGGAAAAAGGTTACGACATTATATACGCACCACCTAATCAGCTGGTATGCGTTGATGATTTTGCCCACAGTGGTCGAGATGATATGATGGGATGCCCTTAGAGGCTTGATGATGTTATGTATACATATACCTATGCATGGTATGACATTTATACACATATGCATGGCATTGTAAATATTAATAATTCACAAAGTTATTCAGACTTACATGTTGAGTCTTTTACTCCATGTTTCTCTCATGTATATTGTTTACTGATTTTCATTCCTTACATACTCGGTACATTATTTGTACCGACGTCCCATTTGCCTGTGGACGCTACGTTTCATGACCGCAGGTCCCGTTAGACAGGTTGAGAGTCCTCCAAGTAGGCTATCAGCTTAGCGGAAGGTGTTGGTGCGCTCCATTTGCTCCGAAGTTGCTATTGGTCAGTATAATTAGGACATGTGTTGATTGGTATGGCGGGGCTCTATCCCGACCTTTATGATATTTATGTAATCTTAGAGGCTTGTAGACAGATGTCATGTATACATATACTTGTATGGCCTTGTTGGCCTATGTTTTAAGTATATAATGGATCACATTGGCCTTATAGGCCCGTATGTCACAAGTATGTTTTTCTATATCATGTTGGGTCATTCTATATCGGGAATTCCCTAATGTCTACTCTGTTTATATCATGATACCCCTTCTGGCCCACTTACCTTATGATGATGTAATAAGAAAGATACGTTACGTTGGCACTCGGTTGAGTAAGGTACTGGGTGCCCGTCGCGACCCATCGATTTGGGTCGTGACATTAACATATTTGACAACATTTCTTACTCGAGAAATGGACTCATTCTGTTCAGTTAGCCCTTCTTTCACGATTAAATTTAGAATATGGGCATTGCATCTAACATGTAAGAACTCATTTCCTAAGATGCCTCCTTTCCAATCCTCAATCCTTCTTTTCAAGTGTATAGTTGCAACATCATTAGCAGTTGCATTATCTAGGGTCACCATAAATATGTTCTCAATCCCGCAGTCTAACAAACATGCTTCAATCCCCTTAGCAATTGTCTCACCTTTATATTCCGATGTTTGAAAAAAGTTGAGAATTTTCTTTTTTAAATTTCAATCATCATCAATTCAATGAGCAGTAATAACCATATAAGTTAAATTTTGAAGTGATTTCCATATATCACTAGTAAGACATACACGTTGATTCTGAATAAGCTTTTTAAGTTTTTCTTTCTCTTTTTGATATATTTTCAAACATTGCCTAGCAACAGTCAGGCGAGAAGATAATTGAAAATTAGGCAAAGCATCTGCCATTAATCTCTTAAAACCTTCTCCTTCAACAACTTTAAAAGGTTGTTCGTCGATAATGACAAACTCTGCAATGTCTCTCCTAATCTGATTAACATTAAACACAACCTTTTTTAAAGTACATGTGCTATATGTTTGTTTTCCTTTTCTAATTGGCCTAAGTGTTGATTGCTTTATGTCAATAATTCTAAAAGGGTATTTAGGACAAACCTCATTTAAATGCTTCCATTTTGTTGAAGTTTCATTCTTACTTTCAGAAGCAAAGTTTTTAGAACAGTAGTTGCATTTCGCCCTAGGCATACCCCATTTATCAAGATATTTGGAAAAGTGCTTCCAAACTTCAGATGTTTCCATGCCACTACTCACAAGGCTACAATCAGGGTCACAAGGAGTTGTTCTTTTATGCTTCTTAGGAGGATTAAGAATATTATCAAGGGTGTTGTTAGCATTAAGCTCAGATTTCAACAATGTAGTTGGAGAGGCTTTGTTAATTACCTCTACCGGTTCCACCTCTTTTGGAGTATTTTCAGTTTCCATCTGAAAAAAGTCACAAATTTTAGTTAGTTTGGATAGCAATAGAAGAGAGCAAATCAAACTTTAAAAAGAGCACCTGCTCATGAAATTTCAAAGACATAGAATGAGTAGAAATTGTCAATATCATATCAACGAAAGCCAAAGCTAGTCGCAATTTTCAGCAAAGGAACCATACTATTTCAAGTTCTTCTTAGTTCTTGCCGTCAATAATGGCAACCTCGGTATATATATTGCCGGTTTGGTTAGGTTTGGTCCTTTTTTGGGGGGTTTAATACCAAACCAAACCAAATATTATCGGTTTTTTAAAATTTAAATCCAAACCAAACCAAACCGAGTGATTATCGATTTATTAAGTCGGTTTGACTCGGTTTACCGGTTCAGATCGATTTTTCGATTTTATTTGAACACCCCTACCTGTTACTCAACTATATCTATATTACTTTACTTTACTACTATTAATAAGTGAGACAAGAGGAGCTTCCGGTCAATGTGAATTGACAAAAAAATCATAATATTTCAGTTTATTCTATTAGAGTCCTCATAGTCTTTTGGTAAATATGACTAAAAACCATGATTTTTTAGTTTATTCTATCAGAATCCTCATAGTCTTTTGATAAATATAACCAAGTTGGGGTCTTTTAAACACTTGATAAAAGGAATGATGTAAGGTTACACGTGTAAGAACCCACGTCTACTACAAATTTAACTCTTTGATAAATCACTACTAAATATTACTTATAGGGCTGCGTATGAGGCTATGAGCTGAACATGTGGAAGCTACGGGACCCGCATTAGGCCAAATCTGTTTACTACTAATCACTCTCTCAAACCACCTACATCTATCATTTATTCTCCTATAGCATTTTGAATTTCGACCCAAGAAAAATTAATTTACACAGTTATCACAAGTAAAGCAAGAACAAGATTATAGTTAAAAAATTTAAAAATGATCCGAAAAAACATAGTTAAAGAAATGACTTTGATTCCCAAATAGTAATAAAATAAAGAATAGGCGGGGGACTAGCGAGTAATTGTAAGTTATAAATTTCTAAGTTATAAATATGTGTTAACCATTTCATAAGCTTCGCCAAGAGCCATAAACTAAACCACAATGGGAAAATTGAAAAGTACTTGAATCGAGTTTATAGAACTTCCAAATTTCTAAGTTATAAATATGTGTTAACCATTTCATAAGCTTCGCCACAAACTACTGTGTCGTTGTTTAGCATACCATGTAGATGAGGTATTTTGGGAAAAACTGTGGGGGCTTATCCCCAAAACAGATAATATTCACACATGTCATGAGTATCTTTGGGACGTTTTAGTTCAACATTTGGTATTAGAGTGAATGATTTGACTTGACGAGTATGGAGATAGTGCAGTGTGTTGTGGGGATCCGGCTTAGTGCATATGCCCGTCTATGGTCCTCTTTATGAACTTTACCGTAACTTTGAAGATGCATACATACCCTGTGAGCTTCGGTGTCTGTAATTACTGATATCATGTGAATGACACACAACTAATCTCCAAATTAGCCCATGAATGGTGATGGGTCATATGGAACTTAGTTCAAGAGGGAGATTGTTGGGTGTGTCTGGACAAAGTCCGACATAGAAAGTAGAAAGGAAAAAAAAAACTACTAATAAGGAAGGAGTTGAATACTCTTAATGATGTGAGACTTTTTTAGGAAAACCGTGAAACCTTAGACGAAATTGAACAATATCACATTATTTTAAGAGTATCTTTGTGCTGTTTTAGTCCAATATGTTGGTTTTCCTTAGATTGGTGCAGAGCTAATTGGCTATGCAAATATGAAATGTTTTAGTTATTATTGTCATTATATAAAAATGAAACTACTTTTTATATCTCACTTTAATACTTATAACTAATGACAAATAATTTAAAAAATTAGTAAAATATCCTTACAAGTAAAATAGTACGATTAGAATTGTAAGATATCACAATGTATAATAAAACAATATAGCTTTATTTACATTGGGCCCAAGCTTTAACTAGTTATAATAATAGGAGAGGCAAAATAAAGAGAGGATGAAGTGTCATCACAAAAATAATCTTAATTTAAAAAAATAAAATAAAATACTTAGCAAAATTTAAGGATAGGATGACAAGTGTCATTACCAAAAAATTTTAATTTTAAAAAAGTAAAATAAATAAATAAAATATTTAGCAAAATTAATAAATAAAAAAAAGGATAGGATAAGTAAGACAATATAATTAGTGTAAAGAAAAATTAAGTACATAACAAAAGTGGACAGGTTTGGTCTGAGGGGAAAGCCTCAACTTAGGTTAAAGGACTGAGAACTTTTGTAACCCAGTTATATTCATTTCTCCTTCTTCCCCGAAATTAATCCCATCGTCCCCTTTGCCGCTGACTCCCTTTCCCCACAAAAAATGAAAGTAGAAGCTCAGTGACCGATTTCTACATTATCGCCATCATGTTCGTTTCCAGATACATTCAACGGCGCTCCTTGCAGTATATTTCCTCTCTCTTTTTTTTTCTAATTTTGTCAGTTAAGTTTAGATCAATTTAATTTTATACAATTTTAATTATCAAAGAGATTTTTTTTTTTTTTTTTTTTTTTACTATAGGAATGCGATTCTGCGGAGATACGATATGGTGAATATGATTTCAAGCGGTGAAAATACGAGGGTAAAAAATGTGGAAGTTCCTATATTTACTGCAACGAGTAATGTGTGGAATTGCAGTGGTGGAGTGCGGTGGATGTCGGGGAAGAGCATGAGGAGCAGAGTAGCAATGAGAATGCAGAATGAGTCAAGCAAAACCCTAAGGGAGATACGGAGGTCAAAGAAGTTGAAATTGAAGCTAATGACTGATGAAGAACGGTTAATTTATAATCTCCGAAGAGCAAAGAAAAAAGTTGCTTTGCTACTTCAGAAGCTGAAGAAATATGAGCTACCAGAGTTGCCATCTCCACGGCATGATCCTGAGTTTCTGACTCCTGAGCAACTGCAAGCGTATAAGAAGATTGGTTTCAGGAATAAAAATTATGTTCCTGTTGGTGTTCGTGGAGTCTTCGGAGGAGTTGTTCAAAATATGCATCTCCACTGGAAGTTCCATGAGACTGTGCAAGTTTGTTGTGATAACTTCCCTCAGGAAAAAATAAAAGAGATGGCCTCAATGCTGGCTCGACTAAGTGGTGGTATTGTGCTTAACATACACAATGTAAAAACCATTATTATGTTTCGCGGCAGAAACTACCGCCAGCCAAAGAATTTAATACCTATCAACACACTTACAAAAAGGAAGGTGAGCTACAAATCTCTTTTTCTTTGCCTTGTCCCTTTTATGTAATCCACTGCTTATGTAAATAAAGCCTAGTAGTAACTTTAGAAGTTGATGAATTGTTATATGTTTCTGTTAACCCCTTAATTTTGTATTTGCTTGAGGGAACCTAGCTTCTGTCTGTGTTTCATACACCTATGTGATGTAAAACTCCCTGGGTGCTATGAGTCTTTCACATGTACTCCTGGTCCCTTTGTTTTATTCAGTTCAACTGAAGTTCTATTCTCTTGAATGTGAGCCCATTCTTCAAGTTACAATGGGTATACAGCATGTCTCATCTGTTGAACCATCGATATTTTGGAATTTGTGTTGAACATAGGGACTAAAATTCTGAACTCTTTTAATTCCTATTGTATGTAATGAACTAGCTTTTCTGTAACTTGCTTAACAAAGCTGGAAATTTGAACATGTTCTGGTGATGAGTACACATCTTCTGTTTGACAAAGTTATCTCTTCCATGTAGGCATTATTTAAAGCCCGATTCGAACAAGCACTAGAATCACAGAAATTAAACATAAAGAAAATAGAACAAGAGCTCCGGAGGAAGGGGATAAATCCTGATGATCCAGCAGCCAGGGCCAGTATCCAGCGAGTAGCATCCACATTCTTCAATGCCATTGATAAGAAAGAAGGAAGCCCATATGTCTTTCAGGAGGATATTGGTACTAAGTTGGGTCTCAGCAGTAGTATAGACCAAACACATTCAACAGCTGAAGACAGTGACCAGGAAGAACTTGACCGTTTTATTGCTCAGATAGAACAGGCAGCTGATGACGAATGGGCAGCTGAGGAAGAAGCAGAGAAAGACGAAGTAGGGAAGATGAGATATTGGAACAAAGAAGATATAGGTAGTCGATTCAGAAGATCTGGAATGATGGGAAGTGATGAATCAGATGATGAGTCAGGAGGGAGGAATAGTGGCTGGAATAAGACATACGGAAGGAAGATAGCTGATGACGATGGACATGATGATGTATCTGAAGATGACAATGAATTGGACAACAATGATGACCGACGTGGTAGAAGCAATTACGCTGATTCCGGCATGTACAAGGCTCCTGACAGGCATCCTAAGTATGAAACGGAGAAATGGCAGAGAGGTAAGAGCAATAGACCTATAAGTGAGGGAGGTTCAAGCAGAAATTTTGATCCTTATTTAAAGGGAAAGATTGGTACAGAAGGTTCTGGTTCAGACATGTTAAGTGACTTTGAGGAAGCCATGTGGAATTCAGATGATGAGGGAGGGCAGCACTCAATGCTACCAAGTGAGTATAGAAGTAGTAGTGACGAGGGGGAGGATTATGATAAGGTAGCAACATTGGGATCAAGTGCAGAGGATGCACCTGGTTCGAGGGCATCAAGAGGGGTAACTAATAGCTTTAGGACAAGTAGTCAAGAGCAAATGAAGAAAAATGAGGGTACTTCCGAGAGCAAGACAAAGGTGAAAAGCTCAAAGGACTTGGATGAAACTTAGGACAGCGACTGACCGGGCCATTGGGGTGCCAACTTTGACGTAGAAATAGTGCTCACTGGATACAGTGGAATAGAGGCCAGTGCTATTTATGGTACTTGAATAAAGAACTCTGATTTGTGCAAGAAATCAGGAAGAAAGGTATGGATTAGTATCGCGTTTAGTGGTTACTTGAAGTAAATGCTTTCAAGTTGAATGCACTTTTCATATGGGCAGGGAATCGAGCTAAACTGTTTCTTCTTGTCTGCTTGCATCTACATGTCTGAATTTGGGTGAAACGCTATCAACGCACAGAGACACTGCCAGTGCACCTGTATTTCTTCTCCTGGATTCTCTGTATCCATATCGTTTAAGTACACAAATAGTTCATATTCCCTTCTCATCATGTTTGTCGAAGCGTGTTGCTGAAGAGTAGTACATTGAAGAATCTGGGGTGGTGACTTTTGTATAATATCAGTGAACCAAATTACTCTTTTGATGGTATAATGAGATGGACTCTTGACTGGACAATAATGCTGTACACCATTTTTCATTTTTTTTTGTTACTGTTTATTTGAGCACTATGTCTTTCTCCTGATAATGAGCGTAACAGGTCCAAATCCATAATTGACTTGATTATTAGTTATCAGGTTGTTGCGGTCTCATTTTACTATGACCTGTTTAGTGGCTCGCATAATGTACCAAAAGCAGAATGGGTATTCCTCGTCTTAGGGGAGGAAATAGTAATGGGGGAAATGTATGATCTGAACTCTGTTATCGTGGTTTTGTGTTGGTGAATTCCTCGAAGTTAGAATTGTTGGTTTTCTTCTGATGCTTTCGCAGCTTAAATTATTGATGGTTTATCTAGGTTTTCACTGTTCATATTGGTTTATCTTGGTCCAATAAAACAGTTGACAAGCATAAAGCAATCTATACCTTACCATACATAGGACTTGTACCAAAAAGCACAGGTGTGTGATCACTAAAGTCAATGAAGATTGAGGAAGGTAGTGTTGAATAATTATGCCATTCTGAAGAAATCTTCTTCAGAAGAAAAGAAAAAAGTTTCAGAATGAAGAGTTGAGTTGAGATTTTGTTAGAACAAGCGCATAAGGAAGACTCAATACCTTTATGGGACAACCTTTGCTGTGTAAAGATTCGTTAAGGAACATATACTGATATTATTTGTGTGTTGATAAAGGTATTTAGAGAGCTAAAGAGAAGATGTCTACCATCCGAACATCTTGGAAAGTTAGAAGATATAATCAATTTGATAAAAGGATCAAGTCAATGACCTAGTGATCAATGAATTTGGTGAAACTATGAGAGACCAAAGATCAAGTTCAGGTTGCAGACCAGCAGGTAAGATCAAGTTCAGACCAGCAGGTAAGATCAAGTTCAGGTTGCAGACCACAAATATCAACAAAAGGAACAGAGTCACTGACGAATTGGCTGCCCATCTCTAACGAATTTACTCTTTGTCAGATGTCCCAGCAAAGAAAGCAAAGAAACTGATTACTGTTCTGTAGAGATTCAATTCGCATTACACGCACAGCACAAAACAAAGGAACACAAAATGATCATTGACACATATATACTACTAATATAGATCATCAGAAACCGGTATATCCATCTAATACAATGCAAGTTGTAGTATTCTATTAAGTAAAAACAAAATGCTCACTAACCTAGCTGTTTATCCGTAAAACGGTACAGTTGAATTTATACGTGGTTTCTAGATAAGTGAATTAATTTGATCCTGAAATAAATAAATAATTGAAGAATTATGCAACACTTAGCCTTAAGATATGGACGAAACAACAGAAGCAACAATTTCGGGAATAAGGTTTCCGGGCACAAAAACAAAAAGAATCAAGAAATCAGAAGCTAAGATTGGATTGAGTTTTGTATAAAATATAGTATAAGTTTGCCAGAATAGTCGTGCCCTTTACAATGGCACCCAAGCTCACTATTTATAGCTATGAAGAAGGTCCTATGGTCGTGCCCTTCTTTACTGTCAATTATGAGGAGCATTGATGAAAATGTAATAGTGAACATAAATGCCAAATTTCTTATAACAGGTAACTGCTCTTAATGCCATGAATATTCCATGTTTAATACTACCGGGAGAGGAGCATTTATCACATCTTTATTGAGCATTATTCTTCCCGGTGACAAACGAAACAGTTGTCTTCAGTCATCCCCGTCTTGGGTTCCATGTGTCCCTTTCTTGGACGGCCACGTGCCACAACATATTTTACCCAATACAGATAGTCCCCATGCTTTCCGGTGACATAACTTTGTGTTACCGGAAAGTTGGTAGAAACACTCTTTTGATGGGAATTACTATAATTCCCTCTGAAAGCTTCTGACGGTTGATTAGATGCATATCTCTCCGTATTTGATGCCCCGAACACGTGTCTTCCCATGATTCAACACATCTTTTGCCGATTATCGAGGTAATCCTCGCCATGAATTTAGCCGCCAAAACTTTTACTTATACGTATCAACTTCCACCCTTATATTTCATAACCGTTCGAACTTCCTTCATCTAACTTGCATATTGTTTCTTCATCTTTTTTTTCTTCTAATTCTCTTCAAACGGAAAACCCTTTCTTTCCTACAATGGCTTCTTTTTCGAAACGTACCGGTTCCTCAAAAAGCAAAAACAGAGCCGAGGACCTTGCTCCCCCAACAGTGGGCTCGATCATCCCTAGAAGTCTTATTACCACAAAAGACTTCGAAGAGAAATTTCCTACTGCTAATTCTCGTACATGGGCCGTTAACAGGTATCCTTCTTCAATACGTCCTTCCAGCATTCCTGTTGTGAAGGAATACTATTGCTGCCATGACTTAGAAATTATCTCTCCTGATCTATCAGAACGAGCCACCCTTCCTAAGGAAGGTTTTACATATGTTTACATGTATCCCTTTACTTTGGGTGCGTTTTCTTTGAGCGGAGAGCTTGACTTCGTGATTGCGGAGTTTTGCCTCCGTTATCAGGTGTGTTTGGCACAAGTAAGTCCTTCTGTGTGGAGGACGGTTGCTTGCCTTCGACGTTTGTGCTAGGAAACTAGAGAGGAGCTATCCTTAGCTCACACGATAAATCTTTGTTCTCCCAAAATCTTCCGCGGGGGAATGATAAACCTCTACAAGCGTGGCCACCATGCTTTATTGTCTAGCATGGATGATGACAACGACCGTGGGTGGATGGAATGATTCGTTGCAATTGCCACCGATGACATCATTCCGGCAACGACTTTATCTTTTCTGGCCGCTTGGGACCACACTCGTAAGCTCTTTTTTAGTATTTCCTTTTACTAAAATAATTTTAATGGTCGTATTGATCCTCTATCCTTTGTTTGTTTCAACAACTCGTTAGGTCCCACCGGTGATTGAAGATTTGGACCGGTGGGTACAAAATATCTTGGACGTTACAACGCTTGAGACTCACTTGTGGAAAAAACTGGCCCTAAATAGGGGTGGAAGGCCAAGAATCATGGTAATTCAAACTTATCTTATTTCAATTTTTCATGTAAAGAACTTGATTAATCTCTTCTATCATGTCTATGAAATTAGGTCAACCCGCGGGCTTTGTTACTGTTCCCGAGGAGGATGTCTTGGCTGACCGTGCTGATACGGCGAGGCTGCTTCATGAGGCACTTACTCGAACAAGTGGTTCCGGGCCTGCTTAGAGAGTAAATGCTTCTCTTCGGAGTCCCCGACTGGAAGACAAACAACTAAAGAGAAGACGCTCCTTTGCAGCCGGGGAAAATAATAAAAGGGCGAGGACCGATGCCCCCGGGTCTTCTCCGGTAGCGATGGTGACTGGCCCTCATTCCGGGCCAGTCATAGACACCGTGATAATCGACGATGATGAAGAAGCTAGTGATGAGGGAGCTTCTCTACATAGAAGATGATGACCCTCATCATCTCAACAAGATGCTCAACCTGTCGAGAGAGTTACACCAACCGAGGATGATGCCTCAACACTTTGGAGAGAATTTGATTTAGTAGATAATGTCAACTCCTGTTTACGGGCCCCAATTGTTGTGTCCGGTACTTCGGAGTTGAGTTCCAGACCATTTCCATCTTTGGTTGGTGAGCATCCAACAACTAACACTGCACTTGACGCAGTTCCTTCTCACTTTTTAACTCCATTAGCTTCATCTCCATCTTTACCAACACCAGAAACTGCTACATCACCTCCGCCGACCGCGTCTGACCACGAAGAAGATGTTTCTCTTCCACAGTCTCCAGTTCATGGGAATTTGGGGCAAAATTATGCTGCCCCTTATGAAGATCCACAAAGGAGGAGGAACGTTACTCTTTCGGTCTCTACCGGATGCAACTTGCTATTCCAGCCGGTGGAGCTTGCTAATTATCTGAAGCCTTTGGCTTTAGAGAAAGACTAGGAAAAGATTCAAGCACTCTTAGGAGAGTGTTTGTTGAACAAGGCTATGCATAATGCCGCAGCGGTACATGCCTTTCTTCCTTTAGCATTTCTTCCACTTTTAGATGTGAACATCTCCTGAATTTTACCCTTATTACTTTTGTAGGCCAAATTTCTTGTTTTCGAGGGCCTTCAAAGGTTGATACGTGAAAAAGAAGAGATTATCTCCGCACGAGATCAACTTTTGGTAGAGCAAAAGCAATATATCGCTCGCATTTCGGAACTGGAAGCCAAAGCCGCTGAGACTGTTGTATTGGAAGATCGTTTGCGGCAGAGTGAACAAGAAGTAGTAACCCTACGCCAATAGATTGGCCCTCTGAGGGTTAGATTTGACGAAGCCAGGGCCAAATGGGTTGAAGTTCATAATGTTGTTCTTGCCGCAACCGAACGTCACTGCCTCCGCTAAAAGAGTGATTAACTTAAAGGCAACCTTGAACTCCAAAATTAAAGATCTTGTTGCAGCGGGAGCGAGACACAGCCAGCTGGAAGAGAAGTACAGAAAAACTATCGAGCATAATAGGCTCTTTAGTTCAACTTTCTGCGACCTTGATGTCAACCTCAAATATGCTAGGTCCTCTCGGGAAAACCTTTCTGCCGAGGTAACTCAACTCAAAGAAGAACTTAAGCGCCGAGCGACTTCCCTCGTTGTTGAAAAAACTTATGCCATGTACAGCACGAGGAGAAAAACCTTGGAAGAGGCCAAAACTGGTGTCATTGATTTTGATGCCAAAATTGCTAAGGCCCGCGAGCTTGAGTTAGCTGCTAAAAGTGGACTCCCATCAAGGTCTGATGCACCTGGTCCTTCTGGTTCCGGTTCCGAATTTTCGGGAACTGAAGAAGAATCGGAGGATGATGATGTCGAAGGCCAAACCGGTGAAAATGTTGAGCCATCGGTGGATCCATCTACTTCTTCCAGGGGCGCGTGCACTTCTCTTCCTCCTGGTTCCGGAGACAATGCAGTTTAGCTTTTCTTTTCTTTTTCCAGTTCTCATATCTATGCCATTTTGTCATGTTTTTGTAAATAAAAACATCTTTTGCTCAAGTATTGTTTGAGTCTTCTCGTTGTTAGAATATTCCTGCAAGCTTTTAATCTTTGCATTTTCTTTAAGAATTTTGCGCAGACTTTTTTGCGTCATATTATGTGAAACTTTTGGGTGTATTCTCCCCGAAAGAATTTTTGGCTCCGGGTATCAGCCCTTTTCCGCGAGGGGTTTGATAAGTATTTGTGCAAGTTTACTTTTTGCGTCCTTTTCATATGTGAATTCGGGTGTATTTTTCTCCGATGGCATTTTCGATTCCGGGCATAAATTCTTCTGGAACCAACCCTTTAACGTGAGGGTTTATATAAGAGAGAACCCTCTTATGTTTACGGTTCTTTTGAGGAGGACGCCTTTTATTCATTATAACACTAACATTTGAAGTACTTTTTTAGCTTTCAAAAGACAAAGTTAATTCATCGTTCAGACAAGAAACCAGATAAAAACAAAAAGATTTCATTTTATTCCCTCTATATTCAAAAAATACTTAAGCATTTGCTATGCTGAAAAGAAATTGCCATTATATGTGGCTAACTTGTATAACTTGTTTCTAGGCGGCTGTTCGCATAGTCCCCGGTCCCGATGGCGTAATTATATTTCCGATTTTTCGTTCCAGGTCGACGTGGCAGTCATAGTTGCCGTATCCTCATATCATTCCCTCAGTGTTCGAATGCGAAGAATGCGAATTGGAACACTGGAATTTGTGCTCGTGAATGATCAAATAACATTTGCTCAATAACAAGCTTAACTTCCCGGTGGGAATTTGCTATAGAGCAAAAGATTATCTAACCATCCTCGAGTGGATCTCTGCTTGTGTGTCTTGCTATTAAAAGTCTTATTGATGATGTCTTCATAGTATGCTTTATGTTGTTGCCTCGTTAAAAACCTTGTCAGAAAAACCCAATTGGGATAAAAACTGAACGAAGGGAAAAAGAGTGAAGCACATACTTTCCGATCGGATAATGTTCATCAAGAATAATATCTTTTGAGGTATTCCATGTTCCAATTGCTGGGCAACCTTTCTCCATTTTGGTTTTCCAACTCATATGAACCTTTTTCGGAGATAGCTGAGACCCGGTAGGGGCCTTCCCACGTTGGACCTAACTTTACCGCTTTGAGCTCCAGGGTATTGTGAGTTACTTTCCTTAGGACAAAGTCACATACTTTGAAATAACGGAGGTTGGCTCTTCGATTATAATACTGCTCCATTCTTTTCTTATGAGCTACCATTCTTACATATGCCAATTCCCTGCTTTCATCGAGTAGTTCCAAGTTGACAAACATTGCTTCGTTGTTCGATTCTTCTTCTGCCTTGAAGTATCTCAAGGTCGGTTCCCTTACTTCCACCGGGATTAAAGCTTTTGCACCGTACGCGAGGGAAATTGGGGTTTCACTTTTGCTTGACTTGGTCGTAGTTCAGAATGCCCATAAAACTCCGATTAATTCCTTGGGCAAATTTGCTTTAGCCGCTTCCAACCTTTTCTTGAGGTTCTGAATAATCACTTTGTTCGTCGACTCCGTTTGACCATTTGCGCTCGGATGATAAGGAGAAGATATGATCCTCTTTATTTTCAAATCTTGGAGGAACTTTGTAACTTTTGCACCGATAAATTGTGGCCTATTGTCGCATGCTATCTCTTTTGGTATTCCGAACTTGCAAATTATATTTTTCCATAAGAAATCCACTACTTCGTGATATCCGATTTTTTGATAAGAAATCTTACCTTTTCGGGAGCCGGCGGTAATGGTCCGACGATGTCCATTCCCCATTTCATGAACGGCCACGGAGATAGGACCAAATGTAAGAGTTCTGCCGGTTGATGCATTAGTGGCGCGTAGCGTTGACACTTATCACATTTTCACACGAAGTCCTTGGCGTCTTGTTCCATGCAGGGCCAGTAATATCCTGCCCTTACCAACTTTAACACCAAGGAATTTGCGCCCGAGTGGTTGCCACATATCCCTTCATGAACCTCTCTCATGACATAGTTGGCTTCGGACGCTCCTAAGTACCGGGTAAACGGGCCTTGAAAAGATTTTCTATACAATTGGTCACCCTTGAAGCTATATCATGTTGCTTTGGCCCGAAGCGCCCAGGACATTTTCGGATCTTCAGGTAGCTTTTCGTGTTCGAGATAATAGATAATTTCATTCCTCCATTCCCAGACTAGACTAGTTGAATTTACCTCGTAATAACCATATGTATCCAGGACTGAGTTCATCAGTTGTACTAACGACCCGGACTCTGATCCCTTTGTTTCTGTTGATGATCCTAGGTTTGCCAATGCGTTTGCTTCTGCATTTTCTTCCCTTGGGATATGAGTAATTGACCACTCTCAGAATCGTGCCAGCAGAGCTTGAACCTTTACCATGTATTGTTGCATGCACTCCTCTTTGGTCTCGAAGATCCCGTAGACCTGATTTACCACCAGTTGTGAGTCGCATTTGATTTCGATGACCTCGGAGTCAAGTCCCCGGGCCTACTCGAGTCCTGCAATCAAAGGTTCATACTCTGCTTCATTATTAGTTAAGTGGACCATCATGATGGATTTCCTCAGGTTTTCCCCGAAGGCATGATTAAGACTATACCAAGCCCAAACTCTTTTACGTTGGAAGATCCGTCCGTAAATAAGGTCCAAACCCCTGATGTCGATTCCGATATTATCATTGCTTACTTGGTAGCCTGAGGCAATAATCCCGAACTGAAATCGACCACAAAGTCAGCCAAGACTTATGATTTAATCGCAGTCCTCAGCTTGTATTCTATGTCGAACTCACTCATTTTGACGACCCATTTGGCCAATCTACCCGAGACCCCGAGATTATGGAGGATGTTTCGCAAAGGGAAAGTAGACACCACGGCTATTGGGTTGGTATTGGAAATAGCGCCTGAGCTTTCGAGCAGTGACTACGAGAGCTAAGGCCAGTTTTTCCAAATGTGGGTAATGAGTTTCTGCTCCCGTGAAAATTTTACTAACATAATAAATAGGAGATTGCGTACCTTCGTCTTCTCGAACTAAAACCACACTTACCACAACTTCTGAAACTGCAAGGTAAACCAACAACGTTTCCCATTCTTTTTGTTTTGAAAGCAATGGAGGGCTTGGAAAGTACTTCTTTAAATCGCTTAAAGCCTGCTGGCATTCCGGGGTCCATTCGAAATTATTTTTCTTCTTGAGTAGTGCGAAGAAACGATGACTCTTTTCAGACGAACGGGAAATGAATCTGCTCAAAGGTTTCAATCTCCCTGTAAGCCTTTGGACTTCCTTCATGCTTGTAAGTTGGTCTGGGATATCCTCTATGGCCTTGATCTTATCGGGGTTTACTTCGATCCCCCTTTGTGATACCAGAAATCCCAAAAACTTACCTGAGCTGACCCCGAACGCGCATTTCTCGGGACTAAGCTTCATGTTATGCTTCCTTAGGATGTCGAAAGTCTCTTGCAGATATTTAATATGATCACCTGCATTTGAAGACTTGACGAGCATATCGTCTATATAAACTTCCATAGTTTTTACTATTTGATTTTCAAACATCTTGTTCACGAGCCGTTGATAAGTGGATCCGGCATTTTTCAACCCAAAGGGCATCACATTGTAACAATATATACTGAAATTTATTATAAACGAAGTTTTTTCCTGATCTTCCGGGTTCATCTTAATTTGGTTGTACCCGGAATAAGCATCGAGGAAATGCATTAACTTGTGCCCGGCCATGGTTTTAATCATTTGATCGATGTTTGGCAGAGGGAACGAGTCTTTCGGGCACACCTTATTAAGATATTTATAATCTACGCACATGCGAAACTTATTATTCATTTTAGGAACTACTACTACATTAGCTAACCCATCTAGATATCTTACCTCTCGGATTGAACCGATATTAAGTAAACGGGTTACCTCTTCTTTGATGAATTTATTCCTGGCTTCGGCGATCATGCGTTTCTTTTGTCTTACCGGAGGTATGTTAGGATCCAAGCTTAACTTGTGTACGGCTACCTCCGTTGGGATACCTGTCATATCCTCATGCGACCATGCAAAAACAATCGGCGTTAGATTTAAGGAATTTAATGAAGTCGGACTTGAGTTTCGAGTGCAGTCCTGTCCCCATATGGAATTTCCTTTCTAAGAATTCCTCAAATAATGCCACTTGCTCCAGCTCTTCCGCTGTGGACTTCGTCGCATCGGTCTCTTCTGGAACTTGGAAATATCTCGGCACCTGATTATCTTCTGACGCCTGGCTAACTTCATCTAGTTCAGGAGTAGGTGCCAAGCCCTGTAATTGCTATGCCACATGTTCCTTTCCTTTGCTACTGGAGACCAAAATTGCATTCATCTCCCTTGCCGCCGGTTGGTCGCCCCTTATCTGCTTAATTCCTTCGGGTGTTGGAAACGTCAGCAATTGATGGTATGTTGATGGTACAACTTTCATCTTGTGCAACCATGGCCATCCCAGAATGATGTTGTATCCCATATCGCCATCTACCACTTCAAAAAGAGTTATTTTCATTACTCCTTCAGCGTTTGTGAGTAATAAAATTTCTCCCGTAGTTGTCACACTTGAAAGGTTGAATCCGGCGAGGAGCTTCGTGGCCGGAATAATGCTTCTGGTGAGTTTATCTTGCTCCAACACTCTCCATTGTATGATATTATCCGAACTCCCCGGATCCACTAGAACACGTTTAATCTTAAAATCTAGCACATTTAAAGAAATTACCAGTGCGTCGTTGTGTGGTAGCAGCAGTCCGTCTGCGTCCTGCTCTGTAAAAGTGATATCGTCTTCTCGGAGCCTTTTGCTATGCATTATTGACACTTTTGTCTTCTTTGCAGCTAAAAAGGTGATCCAGTTAATCTCGTTCCCTCCGAAGATCATGTTGATTATTTGACTGGGGAATCTTCTTATGCTTTCAAGGGTTCTGCGTTGTCTCGGTTACGCCCATAGTTGTTCTTAGATCGGTCGCTCAAGAATTCTTTGAGGTGACCATTCTTTAGTAACATTGCCACTTCTTCCAGGATATGTCGACAATTCCCTATTCAGTGGCCATTCGTACCGTAGTATTCACACCACAAATTGAGATCCCTTTTGTCAAAATCAGATCTTATCGGTCTTGGGAACCATGCTTCTTTGATATTTCTCATGGCCGATACCAATTCCACTATACTGACGTTGAAGTTGTATTATGATAATTTGGGGTAGGAAGGATCCCGTGATCCTGTCACTTCTTTATCCTGCAGTGATCGATTATTCCGACCGCGATCGATCCTCCTGTCGATCGCAAACCTGTCAGATGTACGAAATCCTCTGCTACGGCCTTCAGTTTGTTCGTAAGGCAAAAACCGGTCCCTCGAAGTTCGCATGTACGCGTCATAATCATCCTTTGATTTTTTCTTATTCTTTTTTCGTCCTTTGGTCGATGATGGAAAACCAACCTGATCATCTTTGATCCTTATTTTTGATTCGTACCGGTTGTGGACGTCCGCCCAGGTTGTTGCTTGAAACTCGAGTATGCTCTCTTTCAATTTACGAGAAGCGTCTGAACTCCTCGGATTCAATCCTTTGGTGAACACCTCAATCGCCCATTCATCCGGGACAGCCGGGAGCAACATTCTCTCTTTTTGGAATCGGGTAACGAACTCTCGTAGTAGCTCAGACTCTCTTTGCGCTATCCTGAATATGTCGGCCTTTCGGGCCTGTACTTTTCTTGCCCCGGCATGAACCTTGATAAAAGAATCCGCAAGCATTTCGAAGGAATCCATGCGAATACCACGTCAAGGCTCCCCTCGTGATGGTTTCTCCAAATTTCTTTAGCAACACAGATTCGATTTAGTGAGGAGCTAAATTATTCCCTTTTATCGCTGTTGTGTAGGTGGTAATATGCTCATGTGGGTCTGAAGTTCTATCATACTTTGGCATTTCGGATATTTTGAACCGCTTCAGGATTAACTCTGGTGTCGCACTTAGCTTGTACGACAATTGAGTATACTTCTTTGAGTCTGGTTATATCAGCATTGGTGGTACGCCCGAAATCTAGTCCATGCGGGCGTTTACTTCCCTCATGAACCGTAAAAGTTCATTCCTGAAAGAATCGTTCTCGTTGTTGAGACCAGATCCGTTCCCCCCAGCCCCATCAGAGCCAATTTCACCCCTGGGAGTGTTGTTGCCGGTCCTTCGTGTTGTTTGATTCGTGGGAATCCCAGGAGGGATCAGATCTCGTCTGTTTGCTTTATTCGAAGCTCCCGACATCGCTTGCTTCATCTCCGTCATAACTTTATCTTGTCGCGGGAGGTGGCCTAGAATGATCGTTTTGTTGCTCTTGCAAGACCCTTACCGCGTCGACGACATACTCTTCATCAGTGTCATCGGGAGTGGTCCCCCGAACATGTCGAGGATACTGCCTGTCATGCACTGGTGTAGCGTCACTTCCTTCGTTATGGGTATCACTGATTGAGGCTGATCCCCTCGAATCTCGGGGTTGTGCATGTCATTAACAGTGTTATCTGCCATTTCTTATGATTTTTTCTAAGACAAAAACGAGATTAAAACAAGTTAGTAAAAAAGGCAAGGATCAATTTAATTACACGGTTATCTAGGCCCCACGGTGGGCGCCAAACTGTTTACCCATAAAACTGTACAGTTGAATTTATACGTGGTTTCTAGATAAGTGAATTAATTTGATCCTGAAATAAATAAATAATTGAAGAATTATGCAACACTTAGCCTTAAGATATGGACGGAACAACAGAAGCAACAATTCCGAGAACAATATTTCCGGGCACAAAAACAAAAAGAATCGAGAAATCAGAAGCTAAGATTGGATTGAGTTTTGTATAAAATATAGTATAAGTTTGCCAGAATAGTTGTGCCCTTTACAATGACACCTGAGCTCACTATTTATAGCTATGAAGAAGGTCCTAGGGTCGTGCCCCTTTTTAATGTCAATTATGAGGAGTATTGATGAAGATGTAACGGTGAACATAAATGCCAAATTCCTTGTAACGGGTAACTACTCTTAATGCCATGAATATTCCCTGTTTAATGCTACCGGAAGAGAAGCATTTATCACATCTTTATTGAGTATTATTCTTTCCGGTGACAAACGAAACAGTTGTCTTCAATCATCCCCTCTTGGATTCCACCTGTCCCTTTCTCGGACGGCCACGTACCATAACATATTTTACCCAATACACTAGCTACAATATCTATTAGTGGAGACCGGAGAGTTATCAAGAGAGTTGGAAAATAATTTGCAAAGACGTGCATCTGTAATCTTCTATAAGGGATAGAGAGAGAGAGAGAGCGTATGAAATCTGGATTTGGTAATACCAGAGAACTCTAGTTTGTACCCCAGAAATTACACTGAAATGGTAACACCGCGCAACTAGAGCATGTGATCAGGCTCTGCAAAGAAAAATATGCTTCAAGGGGCTTGCGTTGAATACCCAAAACATTAGTCTCGAGCACTTAGTCTAGTTTATAACCTAAAATCCAAGTGAAAACTATAAGATTTCATCAAATAAGTAATACAATATTTTTTTAATTAGTGTAAAGAAAAAATCTTACGAGATATAATTAATTTTCAATTTTTATTGCATTAAAAATAAATTTAAAATCTAGGGAAAACATAAGTTATTGCATATATATCAGTTACCAAAATGTTAGGAGATATAATTAATTTTTGATTTTTCTTGCATTAAAATGTAGGAGATTTGTGTTTTTTTCAAATAGCTTCCTAATAACTAACTCTTGGAGCATTGTCTTGACCAATGCCAAGTGGCTTATTATTAGGCTGAGACGTGGCTTAATTTGGATACGTGTTGAATTAATTTTTTAAAAATAAAATAAAGTAATTAAATATTATTGATAAATTTACACAATTGAAAATTAACACAATAGAATAAAATTTAAAATTAATTTTTTTAAGAGTAACAAAATATATATCTTCTATATTATATTAAAAAGAGAGTAGCAGACAAAAATATTAAACAAAATAATGCGCTAATACAAATTTATACTAACAATGTTATAATACGAAACATTGAATAATATAATAAAAAACATAGAACAAAAAAGTTATTATAACTATATAAGTCTCCTTTGTAATTTAATAGATATATTATTATTGGGTATATTGTATTAACAAATGAGATGACAATTAAAATTTATTAAAGCAATACAATCTAATATGTTCAAACAATCTCGATCACAATTTAATTTAATTAATTGTTTTTAATGTTGACCGCATGACTACTAGTGTCAAGAATGATGCAATCTCGAATAGAAAATTTTGTCTGAACAAATGTTGGAGAACCAAATGAATCGTTTGTTTGGTCGAAGTGTATCATAACCTTTAGTTTTATGTTAGGTGAAAGATTATACGGCATAAATATTTTCAAGAGTAAAAATCACATTGATATGTTGAAATTTGGTAATATTGACATTTCTTTCATTACCTTTTTGTGAAGTTCCTTAAAGTATTTCCGCACGCAGAGACTATTAACGGGCATATTTAGTCGTTTTTGGGATAGAATTAGATGCCACCAAAATTTTCTTTCTTTTTACACCTACTTGAATTAAATATGACTTTAAAATAAAGAACTATACAAGAAAAAGCTCTTTCTCATTATTTTATCTAATTTCTAATGATCTACTATGTTTTCACGCTTTCTTATTCTCAAATTGGGCAATTTAAGATTATTTGACTTTTAAGAATAGTTAAAGCATTTAATTGCTACGTCTAGCTACTATGGCACTTTACTGTTTTATTATGAATTAACTTGTATACACTAACCTTTTAAACAATGCAAATAATAAGGCCTTATTTTGTTCAATTTTGGAATAGATAAGGTTATCCCATGGGATTATAATCTCATCTCTTATGTGGGATGTAGCTAATGCCAAGTCTATAAGCTTTATCCAGATTTGAGTTAGTATGTACAACCAAATGTTGGATAAAAATTAATTCCAAATTTTATACTGGAATAACTACTGTAAACCTTGTAACCAAACGGCCCCTTAAAAGTTAATTAGATATAACTTTTGCAAACAAGTACTACTAACTACTCTCTCCGGTCCACTTTAAGTCATGTTTCGGCTCTTTTCACACATATTAAGGAATTCACTTTTTAATATTAATTAATAATAAAATTAACTATATTAACCTTAATTTGCTCGTTGAAAATATAACAAATTATTCTTAGACTCTTTATTCCAAGAGCAACTTTGGAAAAAATAAGTTAATTTTTTCTTGATATCTGAAAAAATTAAATATTACGGACCACAAAAAAAAGATCAAAAAATCACTTAAAGTGGACCAGAGGGACTAGTAAAAAGTAACTACATGTTACAACCGGTAAATACCAAGTAAGTGTAATATAATTTTATTTATATAGCCGAGTATATAAAGTACAACTTTATTAATAGTTCCAACTAGCAGTCCAAACGCCAGCCTCCGGCTTGTTGGTAAAAATAGCACGGGCTAGCCAGTTTTCGGATTGATAATTCAAAAATAGCTAGTATTTACAAAGTCATTAAAAAATAACCACTATTTTGCTGCAACACGGACGGGTCTAGCATAATATACTGGAGATTGGTTCACCTGTGTATGAACTTCTAGCATATTATGCTAGAACTCCAACACGCAGAAAAATCAGCATAATATACCAGAGATTGGAGCCCATGTGTATGAACTTCCAGCATATTATGTTGGACCGATACATTATACTGGAATTCCAGTATATTATGCTGGAATATTTTCCGAATTTTGAACATTGTTTTCGTTCAAATTTATCTTTACATGAAAAGTGGCTAAATTTCGATTACTTTTGAAACTGTGGCTATTTTTCAATTACCACTTGTAAATCTGACTATTTTTGAATTTCTCCCGACTTGTTGACGTCGCCCCGTCTGCCGGTGGTTATTGTTTGGATTTGCCTAGAGTTGCCACCAATTTTGATAATTATGGAACAATGAGCACTTCTATTCTTTGATAGTAAAATGGTCTAAGTAGAAAAAAAATCTTTTCCAATAAAAAGCTATGTAACTCAAAGGCAGAATCAATATTTGAAGTTTATGGGTTCAGGAATATAATTTGTTTAAATTAGTGGGTTCTAAATTAATAAATTATACATATTCGATAGATTTCTTAAGACAAATACGTAGTTTGGATAAAAACTATTATGTACAGCCGAACCCGTAAGTTGTGTTGTAGCTCAGCCCCGATTTAACTGTATACAATTTAAGTACAATACAAATCATGAAAGTACTGTTGTAACTAAAACGTAAATAGCTATTTAAGTACTCTTTAATACAAGCAAACTTTCATTCATTTTTTAATTCAATTCTCCTTTTGCATACTGTGATCTTGTCATCGGCTTTCCCATACAGCATTAAGAGTCTAGTCTAGCACACGAAAGGGGCTATCGCACACAAGGCGCAGAGTTTTTCGCAAGCGGTATCGATATTTTAAAAAATAAATAAATGAACAAATATAACAATGATGCCACATTTTAAAAAAAAAAAATTAAAATTATATCAATAAAATACAGTACAACTACAATACTATAACTCTCCTCGACGATTTTTTACTTTTTGAAATGTATGCATAAAACCTCATATAGTACTACATATTTTCTTATACAAGGCATCACACAACCACTCAAATTTAAATAAGTTTTAAGGAACTTAAAACATTTTTTTTAACAGTGTAGACGTAGTTTAGCCGATTCTTTCTTCTAAGTTAAATGGATTTTCAGATGTTAAACTTGATTTTGAAATCTTAAAAGGTGTTGTCTTCAAGAAAAAGAAAAGGAAAAAAAAGAAGTAGCAAACAGCTAATAAATGGAAGTTAGCTTTTGAAAAAACATCCATTTTGGGGTTTGAGTTTCGAACCAATTACCTCCTACTCAAAAATTTGCGGATTAACCACTGGACCAAAACGCGTATCTTGGCAAGTATTGTCATTTCAACATTTATAGAATCATAACCATTGCATTTAGTCCTAGCCTTCAGAATATTTTTTGTGATTTCAATAGTTCAAGAGTATTTTACTTTTAGGAACAGTTAAAAGAATTAAATGCTAAGCCTAGCTATTATAAGACTTCTTTTAAGGAGGTTAACTTTTACACACCACCCTTATAAAGAATTTCTATGCCAGCAAATCATTTAAAAGCTAATTAGATGTAACTTTTCAGACTATATTGATAATGTAATTTCTTTATAATGTACATGAATATAAGTTAAATCTTGTTATTAATAGCTCCATTAGCAGTCTAAATGCCAGCCTTTGGCTTGTTGCAGTCAACTCATCTGCTGGTGGTTTGTGTTTGGATCTGGTTTTAGCAATGCCACCAATTTTGATACATAATAATTAGGGAAATAAAGAGCAATTTCATAGTTTGATGGTAAAAGATCTAAGGTAAAAAAGAGACTTTCCATTAAATAGTTGCCAAGTACAATTTCAACATCAAAACTGTATTGAATAACTGATGTTTATACTAACTCAATAAATACATAATACATGTACTTAAATACATTATTATAACTAAATTATATCTAATTAATACACTTCTTCACCTTTCTTAACCATGTAAATTAATATGATTTGATATAAACACTTATATGTGCATAAGTTTTTATCAGAAGTGCGGGTTCAAATCTCAATATTTAAGTTATCTTTCCCTAAATACTGAATCAATAAAAGAAGAGGTTAGTGCTGCAACTCTCTATTATTTGATCTAATATTGACAGGGGATGAGCCCCACTTCTATTACCGTTATTTTTACGATTTGAACCCATTGTGTCACTACAACTATTTAACCTTACACCAAAACCCTCCTTTCATCATCTTATTATTATAGTAATGTCGTAACTAGAACATAAATGACATTCTCATATTTCCCAAAAACTGTGACATACTCTACTAAATAAATATGGACGACCTATAAGATGGATATTTGTTAATAAAAGTCCAAGAATCTTCACTTGGGGTGAATCTGGAATCATTGGTCATATGCTTCTTTTGTATTCCTAAAAGTTACTACTTTAAAAATCAAAACTTTTTGTCTGTTACCTTGTAAAAAAAAAAGAATCTTGATTTGTCCCAAATGGGAAAAAAAAAACTCAACAAACATTAATCATTATTAATGCAAAACAAGAAAATTATCACTATTTTTCTTTGTCTTTCTCTCACCCACCATGGCCGCTGAAGCTTTCTTATTGTCATATTTGAGGAGCTTAAGCTCTTTCTATATGTTCTTTTCTTCATAGTACTTTGCCGGCAAATTCTGTTACTCACTTTTCTCTCTCTTTTGACTTTAAAAACAACACTATATATACACTTGTGTGCATAAATTCATTTGTGGGTATTTGTTCAAAATTCGAAAAATTCAATCTTTATACTCTTTTTCTCAATGGCTACTGATGAGGAAACACCCCTTGTAGTTGAAAATCCCAAAAATCAAAACCCAATTGTGAATCATGAAAGAGATGTTCATATTCTTAGCTGTGCCTTTTTATTGATTTTCTTGGCTTATGGGGCTGCTCAGAATCTTGAAAGTACTATTAATACGGTATGGTTTTTGAGATTGTTCTTTTGTTATGAATTTTCTGGGGTTATTTAGTGTGAAAATTGTGATTTAGGATGGAATTTGCATGATTTTAGAAGTTGAAGTGCGATTGAGTTTTGAGGTTTTTTTTGTGTTTCAGGAAGGAAATTTAGGGACAACTTCATTGGGGATATTGTATCTATCATTTATGTTCTGTTCAATATTTGCTTCATTGGTGGTTAGGAAGCTTGGGTCAAAGAATGCTTTGATCCTTGGGAGTACTGGCTATTGGTTGTTTGTAGCTGCCAATTTGATGCCCAATTGGTATGTTTTTTTTATTTTTATGTCTATTGCATTTTGTTTTTCCAAAATAAAATGTTTAACCAGTACTGGAAAATTAGGCTATTGAGATGGCAGCAGTAGCGGAGCTAGGATTTTCACTAAGGAGAGTCAAAATTTAAAGAAGTATATACCCGAAGAAGTCAAGGAGATTCAATACATAGTATATATACATAAAGTAATATTTTTTACCTATCTAAACAGTATATTTTTTTGGCGAAGGATATGTGGCTCTGCACTCGCTGGCAGTGATTGTGTGGTGCAAATCCAATTTAACTCGTTTCATAAAGTGAGTTGTGATTGTAGTTTGGTTTTGTGTTTTTTGCAATATTTTGCGCACTTATGAATCCTTAGTGTGAGTAAAAACATGAATCTTGTACTCTATTGGACTAATTATAGAGGTCTATTAGGCTTCATATTTCTCTCGTCCGGTTGTGCCATTAGCCATGAAGAAGTTTATTATAGTTGGCTTTTTGCTAATTTCTTGTCAGAATGATCTAGGCTTGAACAGCTGTGCTTAGAATGGTTAGAGCAAGCCGTGCAATAAATTTCAAAATGGGATTTAAACAGTTAAGGAGGCATTAGTAGCCAGCTGACTTGCCAACAAGAGTTATATGCTAGCTCTCAGTTAGAAGCCAGCCAAACCTATGTTATAGTCATCCTTTTGATGTTTGTAGAATTAGTAACTGCATTATCAGGGACAACATGCCATCAATTTTTATGAACTTACCTGTGAAGGAAGGACTATCTCTTATTCAAATCAAAAGTCTCCTCCCTTAGGTTGTACCAGAAAGACAAACTGAAATCTATGAAAACATAGAGTCAGACTCTGGAAGATGGAAGAAATGCTCGAGGATTTAGCTGTGCTCATAGGTCTACTGGATGTGATAACTGAAGCCCCTAAACAGTAGCAATGACTGCTTGCTCTCTCAGGGCATGTGATGCCCAACTGTCTGCCATTGTGGATCCTTGTTTTGTGAAAGCAAGCCATAAAGAACAAATATCTCTACTTGATAGTAGTAAATTAGTAATAATGCACTATAGTGTCAAAAACCTGAATGTTCTCCTTCACCGTACTATTTTGAGGCCTATTCATATATCATTTTTGACCTCCAAATGTCTGTGCACGATAGAAACTTTAACTACACTCGTGGAATTAGGCTGACAGAGGTAAAGGATGCCATGAAATATATGAGAATTAGAAAAGCTTGTGGTCCAGATAGTATCCCTATAGAGGTTTAGAAGTGTCTTGGAGAGGTTGGAATAGAATGCCTCACCAAGCTATTCAATGTTAAAATAAAAAGTGATAGGATGCCCGACGAGTGGACAAATAGTACCCTGATCCCAATTTATAAGAATAAAGGATAAATTCAAAGTTTTGCAAACTATCGTGGCATTAAACACATGAGCAATACGATATAACTTAGGAAAGAGTGATAGACCGTAGACTTAGGAATACGACAAGAGTGACCGAGACCCAATTTGGATTTATGCCCTATCGCTCTACAACAGAGGCTATATTCTTGCTAAGAAAATTGATGGAAAGCTATGGCGAAAGGAAGAAAATCTGCACATGGTATTTGTTGGATTTTGCATTTGTTATTGCTGATATTTGATTTACCAGAATAATAAGTAGTTTAGTCGAAGGAGGAGTCTTTGTTTAAATTTAAATTTAATAGGATAAGTTAGTTGAGATAGTTTAGGTTTTTGAATTTGAATATTTATTCTCCAGATTTTATGCAGATTCTGTTTTTAAATTAGCTATTTAAAGCCCTCTTGGTTTGTAAAATTTATGAAAGACTTTTAATCCTTTTGCTGCCCATCTTTTAAAAAAACCAACAGTGGTATCAAGAGTTTCATTGGTTTTACGGGATCTGTGAGTTCTTCCAAAGAACCATTTTCAAATTATTTTTAACCTATATCAATTTTTAAACCCATTTTCAAACATGACAAGGAGCAATCTCTCATTGAATGCCCCACAAACTTTCACTGGCGAAAATTATCAGATTTGGTCAGTGAAAATAAAATCGTATCTTGAAACCTATGTTGTTATAGAAGAAAGATCTTTACAACCACTCCCCGCAAATCTTATCATTACCCAAATTAAAACTCCTTTAGAAGAACCTTCAGACAAGACAAAGTTGTTGAGATTGTTTTTTATGCGCAAAACCAAAAAGAAGAAAAAAGGAAAGAACAAGTCATATTGCAGATGGATGCAAGTTCAAAAACACTTGAAAGAATGCACAAGCACAAATTGCCAAAGCAAATATTGAGGAGGATCAACCTATTGCAGCAACAAAAGCAAGGAGGAGTGTTGAATTTTGCATTTGTTACTACTAATATTTGATTTACCAGAATAATAAGTAGTTTAGTCGAAGGAGGAGTCTTTGTTTAAATTTAAATTTAATAGGATAAGTTAGTTGAGATAGTTTAGGTTTTTGAATTTGAATATTTATTCTCCAGATTTTCTGTAGATTCTGTTTTTAAATTGGCTATTTAAAGCCCTCTTGGTTTATAAAATTTATGAGAGACTTTTTTAATCAATACTTTTAATCCTTTTGCTGCCCTCATCTTTTAAAAAAAACGAACACTATTCATTGACCTAGAGAAAGCATATGATAGAGTACCACGAAAGGTCTTTTAGTGGGTGATGGAGAAGAAATGAATGCATATTAAATGTATAAATACCCTAAAGGACACGTATGAAGGAGCCGTCACTAGCTTGAGAACAATAGTAGTAGATACAAAAGAGTTTCCCATAACAGTTCTACACCAAGGATGAACACTGAGCCCCTACTTGTTTATCCTAGATGTTAACTTTTGTCCATTTACACAATTTTGCGGTTTTCTTGTCACTCTCCTTTTTATTCTACCCACTTTTTTTGTCGATTATGTTTTCTTTTTTTAATGCTAACAACTTATAAGGTTTTGCGTATTTTGTTCTTGAGACCTATAGTTTGTTTAAGATATTCATGATATTCAAGTATCGTCAGTTGATTAAGCTATCTTGTAGGTATACCATGGTCCCAGCTTCTTTGTACCTCGGTTTTGCTGCTTCTATAATATGGGTTGGGCAGGTATGACTTCCTTTTAGGAGTTGGATTTTGTTTTGGCTTCAGCGATAGCCTTAATCTTGTTCTTTGTGGTTAGGGTACGTATCTTACTTCCACAGCGCGCAGTCATGCAAATGATCATGTCTTAAACGAAGCTGTTATAATTGGTAAATTTAACGGTGAATTCTGGGGAATATTTGCAAGTCATCAGGTACTTTGTATGAGCTTCGCAAGTAAGTTTTCTTGATATATTTTCCACTCACATGATAGTTCCATGAACGCAACAACTTTTTCTCTTGATTTGCAGTTTGTCGGAAATCTTATCACTCTAGCTTTGATGAGAGACAGAGAAGTAAGGATCTCCTCAGATTAAGTGCTCAACTGCTCATCCTTGTTTGTTTTTCATTACGATTTGTTAGTTTTGTGTTGCTACAGGGAGGAAGCACTAGTGGCACAACGGCACTTTTCTTAGTTTTTATTGGTACCATAACTCTCGGTGCCGTTCTTATGTGCTTCTTAAGTAAGAGAACTGGTAAAGAGGAGACAGGACTACAAGACTCGTCTGCTAGTTTCTTTTCTTCTGTGGTAACTTTGTTCAAGTCTATCGTCACCCTTTTACAAGACATAAGAATGCTCTTGGTCATCCCTCTTATTGCGTATTCAGGCTTACAGCAAGCATTCGTATGGTAAAGAATACTTCTTATAGATCATTGGAGTAGAATTTGCAGCATCTTATGCTGTTCCATTATTTTAATTGACAACGTGTTTCAGGGCTGAATTCACAAAGTACATTGTTGTGCCTACAATGGGTGAGAGTGGTGTTGGTGGTGTAATGGCTGTTTATGGGGTTTTTGATGCAATTGTAAGTATGCAAATGCACTAACGAACTAATTCAATCTTTAGTCACAGGTTCACTTGAACAGGGTGTTGTTTGACTGTGTTCTTTGAGCAAACTAATTCAATTTTCTGCTGTTGTGGTGTGTTCTTTAGTCTTACGAAGCAATTAGAGCTGTAAATTTGTCCTTTTCAGATTCTCTTTAGTTGCGTCCCTAGTCTGTTGGTGAGCCTTTTATTTATAAATTTTATTCTTTTGGTTCTTTTCTTTTTTGCTTCATTTTATTTTTAAAATTGAAGATCTGCAATAGGAAACATCTTAATTGAATGCTAAGGTAGTTGTAGTAATGAAAAAAATATATATATTGTGGCCCGAGGGAGTAATTGTAATCTCATGGGATAGAAGTGTATTGGCAGTGCGAATTGAGCACTAACCTAAGTAACCGATCATCCATAAAATTTTCATTGTAGACCGACAAATGCTGAATTTGCAATGTTCGCTTATTACTTGAATTTTTCTTACTGTGTCTGGAACAAAATTTATTCATATTTATGTGAAAGATTAATTTTAAACATTAGACAAGGAAAAAAAGGACCTGATCCATTGTAATGACATATATACTATCGTTGGATGGACATTGTTTCAGTGTTCTCTAGTGGCTGGCCATTTTACCTTTGGTCTCTCATCTATCTCGATAATTGTCTCGGGTGGAGCTTTAGTTCAGGCTTCTGTATTGGCATGGATTCTACTGAGTCACAGGTTCGCTTCGTGTAATGTTCCCTTGCTACTTTTTGGAATAAGTTGATATTGGTACGTAAAATCGTATTGTTTCTCCTCTATTGTAGTGTGACTGGTGGAGTTCTAGGCATACTATATCCGCTTCTCGTTGCAGCCTTGTGGGGCATAGGTGATGGAGTCCTGAATACCCAGCTAAGCGCATTGCTCGGGATACTCTTCAAGGATGATCTGGTACTAATTTACCAACTTATTTTTATCATTTTGACATCTCTTGGTATGTAGTTCATGGAAATCTCCTTAAAATACATATAGAAACATACTGCTAGTAATGGAAGTGAATTCTTAAACATCGAACACATGTTTCAATAATGTGTTCACCCTAATTTTATTTGAGGTTTGCCCAAATAAAGTGGTATAAACATCATCTTTATTCAAGATTTATGTTAATCATGTTCTGATTTTTATTTAGACGATTATTATTCCTTTATGTTACTTAAAATTGTGGCTACTTTTCACTGGATGATTGTTTTACATCAAATATCAAATCATTTTGTGCTAAACAGGAAGGAGCATTTGCCCAGCTTAAGCTTTGGCAGAGCTTTGCAATTGCCGTAGTCTTTTTTCTCGCCCCCCACATTTCGTTGCAGACGATGCTAGTGATTATGTTCGTCGCCCTTTGCTTATCCGTGGCTGGTTTTCTTTTCTTGACTCTGAAGGTAGAAAAAGCATTCTCGTATCGAGCTGTCTAAGGCGACGCCAATGGGACATTTAGTGTTGTATCAGCTATGCTATCATCTTGTTCTGCAGTGTTGATAATCCATCTTGTAGCAATATTTGAACCTGCTTGCTGCAGTGTGTTCTATTCAACTGAGTTCTCCAGAAATCCAGTTCACATTATCAATCTTATGTTTGCTTATATATGTTCTTTCCATGCTATTGTTTTGTTGAAGGGAACACATATTTAATAAACGATCAAGCCAAAACAGAGTTACATGAGGGAAACATCCTTGTTCTCTAAATGAGAAGCATCAAAACATAGAATAGAAGCTAAACACGATGGATAGAAATCCCAAATAACACGAGTTGCATACGATAAAGCTACCCGAGATGTTATTCTTGAAGTCCCTTGTCTCAGTTGTTTAGAATAGGCAAGATAATATAATATTGTATTGGACTAAAAAGGCCCAAATTTCAGTGGATATAGAAAGTTTATATAGTAATTCAAATTAGATTGGAGAGGCGTAGTAGTTGTTGAATTTTGAATGCTTATGGTTCGTGACTTTCTAGTTTCTATAGCTAGAGTGCAGGCAACCAAAAGTTGAAATTGTTTTTGTCAAGTCGAGCTATAACATTAAGTTGAAAGGGAGCCTTGGAGCAACGGTAAAATTTTCTGTGTGTAACCTATAGGTCACAGGTTCGAGCCGTGGAATTAGCAATTATGCTCGCGCATCGGAGTGGCTACCTACATTACAACCTTTAGGATACGGTCCTTCCCCAAATCTTGTGTGAATGTGAATACTTTGTGCACCGGGATGCTTTTTGCCCTATAACATCTGGTCTGTAAATATTTCTCCATTTCAAACTATGATAGCCTAAGGAACTTAACACATGGAAAACAATAATATTATATTGTATTGGACGACTAAAAGGGCCCGAATTTCAGTGGATATAGAAAATTTATATAGTCATTCAAATTAGTTGGAGATTGAGGCGTAGTAGTTGTTGAATTTTGAATGCTTATGGTTCGTGACTTTCTAGTTTCTATAGCTAGAGTGCTGGCAACCAAAAGTTGAAATTGTTTTTGTCAAGTCGAACTATAACATAATAGGAGGGGAGTCTTAAAGCAATGGTAAAGTTGTCTCTGTGACCTATAGGTCACGGGTTCGAACCGTGGAATTAGCCATTGATGCTTGTATCATCGGGTGGCTGCCTACATTACACCCTTCAGGATGCGGTCCTTCCCCAAATCTTGTGTGAATGCGGATACTTTATGCATCGGGCTGCCTTTTGCCCTATAACATCTAGTCTAAGTGTAAATATTTCTCCATTTCAAACTATGATAGCCTAAGGAACTTAACACATGGAAAAAGATAAGTTCGAATAGGTTACTCTTAACTCATGATTCGCCACCTTTTTTTATGTTTATGTTACATTGGGTTAATGGCAGTACTGTTAAGATTATCATAGTTATCATGATTAAGATTATGGTTAGCATTATTCTTATCATTGTCATTATCATAATCATCCCATTATCTCCGTTATCTTTATTTCATTATTTTCATCTTTTTTCGTGTAACAAAAAAGAGAATATTTTTTGGACAAAGTCTATTCAGAGATGAGAATGGGTGCACTAACTGGTTCAAACTATTTATAGTTAACAATTTTAGAAAAATATTTTATTAAGTTCATCATCTTCATTGTCTGTAAAAAGTAATGGATACAACTCATCAACCTAAAATTGAAAAATACAACACCTAAAATTGAAGGTCAAGTGTCCAACATAAAATATTAGCACCTAAATTTAAGGTAGTCAAAAGTGTATTATCATGTTGAGCACTTAAAACGAATCCTCCGAATATTTATGCTAAAATATCATATTTTTCTCACCAACCCCATACCAAAATCTCTAATAATAATAGTGCCACGTCCACTTTGTCTACCAAAATAACCGTTCCTTTTAGTTGCAACCCCTTTTCTATCTCACCAAACTACCTAAAGATTAGCTTCATCTTTTTATATGGAGGAGTTAGTCAACAAATTATCTATCCATTATAATTACAATTTAACTTATATACTGTAATAAAATTTTACACTATCAGTATATATTTTATTATATTGTAATAGATGATCAGTAAAAGCAGTTTCTAACATTGAACCCATTATATTTTAAAAATTATGAGTTTATATCTATTATTTTTGTAATTTTAATATTTTTACATATAACTCGAAAGTTGCATCCCCTAGTGATCAGCCTAATTTTTTCAGGTTATTAATATCACTTTTTACGAACATTTATATGTAGTTACTTTTTAGGTGATTTATAGTGCAAAATTCTTTTACACGGTCAAAACATATAAGCTAAACTCTAACAACTAAATTACTTGAAACCATGTTGTATGCTACATTATGAAAGTAGTTAAGATTAGGTCCATCTTTCCCATAACAACCAACATCCTTATTATACTTATGTTTGACCAATAAACATGTAACCCCATTATATTCATATTCTTGTTATGTTCCAAACACAATTTTTTTCTAGTAAAACATGAGCTTCATTTTCTTGAACTCAATTTATCAAAGGCTCTCATTGAGGCTACCATTGTTATTCTATGCTGCAACATGGACAACCCTTTTAACAATAATAGTAGCAGTGGCTTCTTTTTCGCCGGAATTAGCCTTCGTTTCGGCGATAACGCCGTCGTCTTCCTTCTCTCAGGCTTGTCATGATAGAGGATCTGTGAGAATTCCATTGGATCTTCCATTAGAGGTTTTTTGTTTCCCTACTGAGGTTTTTCAGAGGTCTAAAATGGATTTGCTTGTTCCTCCTATTTTTGCTGCTACTATTGTGGCTGTCTCGGCTTATGTAGTTAAAGCTTTGGCTTTGTGGGAGGTTGATGGTGAAAATAATCAATTTTGATCTTTAAATCCGAGACTTGTGTTGGTAGGAGGTAGCAGATATCACGTGGAATTAGTTACACACAAAATGAGTCGAATACCATGATTATTCCAAAAATTAATCAGTTTTTTTTTTCACTTTGTTAGTTTTGTACTTTTGTGTATTGGTTGGAGATTTCTTCACATTTTATTATTGATTCTTGGAATAATATTCGGTCTCTAATTTCTTTGGAAGAAGAAGCTTTTTCTTGTTGGTGTAGTGATTTATGTTTGCGGATGAGTAAAGATTTGCAGAGTAGAGCCAGAATTTAAAATTTATGAATTCGTGATTTTAATTTGTTTAAGTTACTGAATACTAAATAAATAATTTATACATGAATTTTTTAAAACAAATATGTGATTTGAATTGAAACTAATGGGTTCGGCCGAGCGCGTATCCCTCGTGCTATCTCCGCCCCGAAGATTTGTGTTGAGTCTCGACATTTTCATGCATGATAAGTTCATGTTTACATCATTAATTTGTTACTTTTACCCATTGCAGGTTGATCATAGTCATGCGAGTTGCTTCTTGAAATAAATATACTCTGTCTTTAATGAAAATTGAGTTTCATAAAAATTATATTTTAATATTTTTGGTATTACGATGAAAAATATATTTATACGATTACGGCGTTACTTAAAACGTAATTAGGCCATAATGTTTACAATAACTGTATCGTATTAGAAAGATATTCTATTTATAAAGGCAACACAAAGTTAGGCTGCTCAATTTGTTAATGTTGCTTTAAAAGTCTAAAAGATGTGATGTATAACTTGGTGCCGCTATAACAATTTAAATTCTGTTATAAAATAAAGACAGTAGAGTAAAGACAAGTATAGAGATAAGTTGATATATTATTCAACTTCAAATTTATGTACTTCATCCGTTCACTTTTACTTGTCCACTATTGACTTTGTATACCCCTTAAAAAATAATAAATGAAGTGCATAATTTACCATGACACCCATATTAATTGATGCATATTTTTAATGGATTTGAGAAAATAATTTGAAATGAGTAAATAATATTGTGCGTATAACAGGAAAAAAGAAATTGTCTGCTCTTGATATGCTAAAAGTGACAAGTAAAAGTGAAAATCTATTTTTAGAATACTGGACAAGTAAAAGTGAACGGAGAGAGTACATAATGAACTGAAAACTCATCTATTTATAGAAGAAAGGAAGCAGCTGCAAGGCTTTTCAGGAAGCAGCTGCAAAGCTTTTCAGGAAGCAGCTACGAGGCTTTTCTTGAGCTACATTGTAAGTTGTCTGCATGAGTTGCTTGCAACCTCAAAATCGCTGCAAATCATTTCATTGAGTTGCTCGCAACCTGTCTGCAATAGTTGTTGGTAGATAAACTTCAATAGAGTACCAAACGGATAATCTTCTTCAGGAAGATTATCTATAGCGGAGTAATAAATAGACATCCATAATATAATTATTTTTATAACACTCCCCCTTGGATGTTCATTAAAAGATATCGTGCCTCGTTAAAACCTTACTAGGAAAAACTTAGTGGGAAAAATACTAGTGAAGGAAAAAGAGTACACATATTTAGTAATACGCATTTCTAGCTGTCTCATTAAAAACCTTACAAGAAAAATCCATGGGAAAAACCTTAGTAAGGGCAAAAGAATACATTGCGTATTTTACTCTTCCGGATGAAAACCTTGTTTCAAATATTTGAGTCTCCGCATTCCAATCTTGTATACCATCTTCTCAAAAGTTGAAGTTGGCAAAGATTATGAACAAATCTGTTGAATTGTCACTTGAACGGATTTGTTGCATATCTATGTCACCATTTTCTGAAGATCATATATGTAGAATAATTTTGGTAAAATGTGTTTCGTTCTATCTCCTTTTATAAATTCTCTCTTTAATTACGCTATGCATGCAATGTGGATCTTTTATCATTCCAAACCATATTTTTCTTGAATAAAATGAATCACTGATCTCAACCATATGTATTCCCTACTTGCTTCATGAATAGTTATTATCTCAACACGATTTGAAGAAGTAGCAACAATAGATTGATTTGTGGAGCGTCATGATATGACAATACCTCCACATGTAAACACGTACTCAATTTTAGATCGAACTTTATTGGGATCAGATAAATAATATGCATCTGCATAACCAACAAGATCTGCACTACCTTTGTTAGCATAAAATAAACTCATATCAAGAGTTCCCTTTAAATATTGCAAAACATGCTTAATCTCATTCCAATGTCTCTGTGTATGAGAAGAGCTATATCTTGCTAGTAAATTAATAGAAAATGCTATGTCAGGCCTTGTAACTAGGGGTGTACGCGGACCGGGTTGGTTCAGTTTTTATCAAAACCAAACCAAACCAACTATATCGGTTTGGATTGGTTCGATTTTGTCAGGTTTTTCATTTTTTTTGTTACATGAATATTATTCGAATCTTACTTTGTTAAAGTTATAGATAAAATTTTGATAAGTGAATATATTTTTAGTAAATATTGAAAAAATTGACAAACAAATGATCTATTAAAATAGTCTAATTAGGAGAATTTTTTTAGTAACACATGATAGTTATTTTCATAGTCGTCTAATAATAATTTCCCGTTAATGTACGCTTTCAAAGTTAACATATGAGAGAATCCCAAATATTTCTACATTCTTTAAAAAAAATTCAATATCAAGTCTTAAAAAATAATATATAAATTATATATTTATATGTCGGTTTGGTTCAGTTTTTTTACTCAATACAAAACCAAGTCAAACCAAACCTAGTCGGGTTTTCTAATCGGTTTGGTTTGATTTTTCGGTTTGGTGCGATTTTTCGGTTTGGTTTGAACACCCCTACTTGTAGCATTAGCATGATAAATAAGTGCACCAATTGTAGTGAGATAGGGTGTTTCAGGACCAAGGAGTTCCTCATCCTCTTCTGGTGGTCGGAACGGGTCCTTATTCACTTCAAGTGATCAAACAATCATTGGTATACTCAATGGATGCGCTTTGTCCATGTAAAAACGTTTTAAGACCCTTTCTATATAGGCAGATTGACGGATAAAGATTTTGTCTGCTAAATGTTCAATTTGCAGACCATGACAAAGTTTTGTCTCTCCAAGATCTTTCATCTCAAATTCTTTCTTAAGATATTCAATTGCCTTTTGGAGCTCTTCTGGAGTTCCAACAAGATTTAAGTCATCAACATAAACAGCAAGTATAACAATTTCTGATGTCATTTTCTTTATACAAATACATGGACAAATAACATCATTTATGTAATCCTCTTTCAGCAAATATTCACTAAGGCGATGATCTTTGTAATCTGATTGAATACATTTTTCGAGATTTTGAATTTGCTTCAGGCATTTTAAATCCTTCAGGGATTTTCATATAAATTTCATTATCAAATGAACCGTACAGTTAAGTTGTACCTACATCCATTAGATGTATTTCAAGCCTTTTGTGTAGTGCTAAACTTATGAGATATAGAAACGTTATGGCATCCATAATAGGTGAATATGTTTCATCAAAATCGACTCCAGGTCGTTGTGAGAATCCTTGTGCGACAAGGCGAGTTTTGTATCTTTCAATTTCATTTTTATCATTCTTTTTTCACACAAAAACCCATTTATGACCAACTGGTTTTATACCAGCAGGTGTTTGGACTACTGGTCCAAAGACCTCTCTTTTAGTAAGTGCGTTCAATTCTAATTGAATTGCCTCTTGCCATTTTGGCCAAGCAAATCTTTATCGACATTCTTCTACAGATCGGGGTGAAAAGTCATCACTATCTTGCATAATGTTAAGTACAACATTATATGCAAAAATATTATTCACCACTATTTCATATCGATCTATATTAATCCCATCACCAGTAGAACTTATTAAAAGTTCCTCGCTCACTTGAGCCTCGGGTTCATTGATTTCTTCGGGAATCTCAGAACTAATCAGATATTGGGTCTCTTCAGGAGATCCCTTCATAGTATCATTTTGATCATTTGTCGATTTTCTTTTTTGAGGATTTCGATCCTTAGAACCCAAAGGCCTACCATGCTTCAAGCGTGCTTTAGGTTCACTAGCTCGCATGCTAGTAGATGGTCCTGCTGGGACATCAATTCGGACAGATACATTCTCTGCAGGGATATGTGACATAATTATTCTTTTCAAATCAGTAAATGCGTCTGGCATTTGATTTGCTATATTCTGTAAATGGATAATTTTCTGGACCTCCTGATTACATATAGGAGTACGTGGATCAAAATGAGATAATGATGAAACTTTCCACACAATTTCTCTTTTGATTTTCTTTTTCTCTCCCCCTAATTGTGGAAAATTTATTTTATCAAATCGACAATCTGCAAATCGAGCAGTAAATAAATCTCCCGTCAGTGGTTCAAGATAGCGAATAATAGAGGGTGATTCAAACCCAATATATATTCCTAACCTTCTCTGAAGGCCCATCTTACTGCGTTGTGGTGGTGCTACTGACACATATACAACACATCCAAAAATTCGTAGATGAGCAATATTTGGTTCATGACCAAAAATTAATTGTGACAGAGAATATTTTTTATAATGTGCCGGTCTGATACGAATAAGTAATATTGCATGCAATATAGCATGGCCCCAAACAGTAGTGAGAAATTTTATTTTCATAAGTAGTGGCCTCACTATCAATTACAAGCGTTTAATTAAATGATTCTGCAAGGCCATTTTGAGTATGAATATAAGCTACATGATGTTCAATTTTTATCCCAACTGATAGACAATAATCATCAAAATCTTGAGATGAGAATTATCCAGCATTATCAAGGCGAATAGCCCTTATAGGATAATCTGAGAATTGTGCCCTTAATCGAATTATTTGGGTTAATAGCTTTGCAAGCGCTAGGTTGCGAGATGATAGTAGGCACACATGAGACCATCTTGAAGATGCATCTATTAGGACCATAAAATATCTAAACAACCCACTTGGTGGTTGAATAAGTCCACATATATCCCCATGTATACGCTCTAAAAAGGTAGGGGATTCAATGTCAAGCTTCATTGGTGATAGTCTAGTGATCATTTTGCCTTGATAACAAGCATCACAAGAAAATTCATCATTTGTAAGAATCTTCAGGTTCTTTAATGGATGCCCACTCGAATTTTCAATAATTCGTATTATTATTATTGATCTAGGATGGCCCAAGCGGCTATGCCAAAGCACAAAAGTATTTGAATCAGTAAACTTCTGGTTTACGATAAGGTATTTTTCAACTGTACTCTTCTTTGAATAGTATAAGCCAAAAGATAAAGTTGGTAACTTTTCTACAATACACTTCTGGCCAGAAACATTCTTTGTAATACAAAGATATTTCACATTCATTTCATCTATCGTCTCAACATAATACCCATTTCGGTGGATATCTATAAAACTTAACAAGTTTCTTCGGGACTTGGAGGAAAATAATGCATTGTCTATAATAAGTTTTGCTCTCTTAGACAAAAGTATAGCGGCTCTTCCGGAGCCTTCAATCAAACTTATATGACTAGAAAATATAGAAATATTTGCCTTTTCCCTATGCAAATAAGTCTAGTGTTGATAATGTGTTATAAAATAAAGACTGTAAAGTAAAGACAAGTATAGAGAGAAACTGATATATTATTCAACTTCAAACATATGTACATAATGAATTGAAAACTCCTCTATTTATAGAAGAAAAGAAGCAGCTGCGAGATTTTTCAGGAAGCAGCTGCGAGGCTTTTCTTGAGCTGCTTGTAAGCTGTCTGCATGAGCTGCTTGCAACCTGCATGTTTAATAAGAAACTGCTGCAAATCATTTCATTGAGTTGCTTGCAGCCTGCCTACATCAGCTGCTTGTCGATAAACTTCAGTAGAACACCAAACGGATAATCTTCTTCAGGAAAATTATCTATAACGGAGTAATAAATGGACATCCACAATATAATTATTTTCATAACAAATTCCTTGAAATTGATAAATATAGAGCTTCTTTATTTATTGCGGATGTATGTTCTTTCCTAATCTTGGAATACCAAATTTTCTTTAGTCGTGTAACATTCTAGGTGAATCACACGATAATGTAACATTAATTCTAGGCAAGTTACACAGTAAACATAGAAGAAATGTTGGGTATATAAAGAAATAAGTCTTAAATTTTAATGACATATTGTAAAGTTGTGTGAATTTAAATCCAAAGCGAATAGTATTACTAGTAGACTTTGAGCTGTTACATTTTATTTCTACTATTTCTACAATATAGATAAAGCTAAAGTTCATGAAATCACATACACCTTGAACTAGATAGGTCAAAGTGACTGGTTGAATTTCTTCGAGCATGGAATAAATGTCATGGCTCTTAATCATTTTCATTTATTTTGTAATTTCTCCAAATTCAAGTTTACTCTTTAAGCTATTATTTGATTAGGATTAAGTTGGGTGATCCAATAATACTAATCATAATTTAGACAATTCTCAAACATTTAACTTTCAACTACGCTCAGATACCTTACTAGTTAACTACTTCATAATGAATTTTCAATTGTCAACCATGTAGGCGCTCGTTTTTATGCTTATAGAATGTTAGGAGATCTTTACAACTTTTTTTTAAAGCTAAAAATCTATTAAATTAGTGGAAGAAATAGGATATTTATATAATACTCTTAAATTATTGGGAAGATATATATTACAAACTAAAATCTCAAGGGAGATTTGTGAAGTTATTATTTTAATAAATTATTAACGAGGAAAAATTATCAGTAACAATTAGGAAATTGAAAATGCTAATGCCAAAAAAAAAAATGCTAACAAATATTTACAAGTACTGAATCAAGCTTTGGGTTCGTCCTTTTTTTAAAATTACATTCAAGACATGTGATCATTCAAGTTCATATATTTTTGCACTTTTTAATTCAGCTGACTGAACTCTTAAATAAATTATTTTAAATTAAAAGAAATGTAAAATATGTTTGACCTTTCCCAGCAAAATAACAATTGCGATCCAGGTATTCTTGCTCAATTTAATTTAATGAAATTTATTTTCGTATTTCAACTTTGCAATAATTCTCGTGTCGAACTTTTCTGCTTTTATATAATTAGTACTGACATTAGAGAAAAAGATGAAATTGGAAAAGAAGATCTCTAAATTATTTTTAGTCACAAGAATAGATCATGACCCTTGAACTTAGCGTCTTTTATTTAGTACTCTCCTGAATTTTTTGTTGGCCTAATTATTCTATTGAACTTAGCAATTTGATAGTCTCGACCTCCTAGGATGCTAACAACCCATGAAATTGTGGCACACACAATGTCACATGGATTTTTATGTCCACATGGCATGTTTTAAAATAAAATCTTTTTAAGTCCACCAATTATTTGGACCATTTTTCTCGGGCCATATATATAAAAAAATTTGAAGCAATATTATTTTGAAAATAAATTTTTTATTTGGCTAAAGATAATAATATTCTAATTAAGTTATTTTTATATGTTTAGCTAAAAAAGAAATACATAGTTAAAATAAATTAAATAATTATTGTATCTAAAGAAGAAATAAAAAAAATAGAATTAAAACTCCATTATTTTGGTTAATTGTTTTTGGCTAAATATTATGAAACTTCAACCAAACGTTGCATGAAAGAAAGAAACGCACATTTTTTTCTTTTTCTAGAAAATATATTGTTTGAACTCCATTACTTTGGCTAAACCTTCTTTTTATTTGGCTAAAATAATAGAATTTAAACTAAAATTTGCAGATTTAGCTCAAAAGTGAATAAACAGTTAAAACAAATAGTCATTATATCTAAGAGGACAAAAAGATACAATTGGGACAAAATATGTAATCTATATGAAAATAAAACAAGGAGGCATACAGATGAAATAAGTAAATCATTATGTCATATTATGTGACACTTAATAGTTAAAAAGTACCTCACTTGAAAGATGATTCTTTATTTTTTTTTCTTTCCTTTCACGAGCCTAAAAGAGAGGGTATTCATGCTTTTTGTCACATTAATGTCTTGGTGGGTCGATGGTATCAAATTATCAAGTTCAAAGCGTAATAAAGCCAATGTAAAATTTAGGTATGCACTGAATAAAAATCGTCAAATTCCGGGGGTTCCTGATCTATTTTGCCCAAATTTCTTTAGTTTAAATGCACCTTTTGAATACAGTCGGTAGCCCGGTGCAATAAAGCTGGCATACCGTGTTCACACAAGGTATGGGAAAGGGCTGCACTCCAAGGGGGTGTGATGTATACAATCTACTTTAACGTAAATATTAGTAGCTGATTTCACGGCTTGAACTCATGACCTATATATCACACAGAGACAATTTTACCGTTGCTCAAAAGCTACCGTACGTTTTGAATACAGTCGATTGAACCAAAAGTGCTCAACTTTCGTAAGCTCAAACCATGTGTGTTTGAGATATAATGAAGACATAAAACATACATATCTCAAACTTAAGGGACCATTTGAGATAAATATAAAAGCCTCCAAATGGGCCGTAGTATATATTTAGAGTTTGATTTTGGGTTCAACTCTCACAAATTCACAGAAGGAGTACGCCTCCCTTTCCCCTCGCAAATATACACAAGTGAGACAGCAATTGACAGAGAGCTGTGAGGCGGACACAACAATGGCGGACGATGACTATGATATGGACGGAGGGTTAGTGCCCCTTTTCTTCCTTTTACTTTACTGAGCAAATTTTATGCTTATTTGGCTTATTGTGGGTAATACGATTTAATCGCTTGCTATTTGACTATCTCTGTTTTTTCAGTTGAAAGATTCTTCCTTTTTGGTATATTTAGCTGATTTCCAGTGGATATTAACCTCTTTTAGGGTTTAGTGCTTATGATTTCGTGCCTTTAACCTTTTAGGGTTTGTCTGGTGGTTTGTTTAATATTTGGGTTTTATCGTAGGGGTGGTTTAACTTGTTTTAGGGTTTATGCATTTGGGTTTTAACGTTTTAGGATTTTAAAGTTCTTTACTTTGAATTTTACATTGCCATTCTTTTGGGTAGGTCTTGAAGTCTATATTGAGGTCTGTTCAGCTGAAATTGGCACAAATGGATATAGCCATTTTGGTCCTAGTTGATATTGTAAAGTTCTTATAAGCATTCGAGAACCTGTAGTCTTGTTTTTTTCTTCCTCTCATCTTCTTGATTTTGCATGGCGCAGAATTAAAGTAAACAAATAAAGGTGCCCCCTTTGTTAACTGCTTAAGCTTTAAGGTGATTTGGCTTTCAGAATTTAACTTTTAGATGAGGCGGTTCACACAAGAGCTGAAAGAAGTCTTCGCTTTGAGTCTTATTGTGAGACATCAAGAAAAATATTTTCTCATGCATGGCCCGAAAGGAAAATTTTTAGACCAACATGTCAGGAACGTATGCAGATAAAAAAAACAAAACAAATAGAAGTGTCACCTCTAAAGTTTAAGATTTTAGATGAGGCGATTCACACTATTCAATGACAAGTATCTGTGTATTGGTCGGAGAGTCTATTCTTAAAAGGACCTTGTTGGATAAGGTGGCAGGATGCCCTTATAGAATTAGGTAGACGGAGGCTCCCCTGTAACGGCTCTACGACAGTACCACTGAGTGTAACTTATTCTGGATTGCTGCTTTTAATGGATCATTTGTGCCGGTTTGAGATTATTTTGAAATTTAGCTGATTAGTTCATTTAAGGTAATATACTATTTTGTCGATCAATGATTTTGAAAAAATTTATGCATAAAGTCGCTTAACTAGCTGCATTCTAGAGGACTTTCACATGAATGGTAATGGGATGGACAACCAGCAGTGCTGGAGGTTAAGGTCATGATGTTCACAGAAGTGTCCTATTTTGCTCCAGAAATGCTTTGTATTAATACAATGGAAATAGGGCATTGACCTTTAAGTCCAGCAGTCCAGCGAGGACAGCTATTTTTGTGGTTAAACCATTTGTTACTGGTGTATTTGTTTTTTGTTTTCTGATTTGGTGGTTGTGAAGATGAATTACGTTGGATTCTGGTAAAGGTCATTGGGTATTTTACCTATTAGGCATTTATCTGTCTACATTTGTGCAGATACGTGGACGAGCCAATAGAACCTGAGCCTGATGTAAGATGATTTCTCCTTGTATTCATTATTATGGGTATGTAATTTTTTTTCATTTGTGCTTAATGAAGCATATTGCATTATTTGGAATAACCGACAGGAAGGAGCAGAGATTGAAGAAGATAATGGCAACAATGAGGACATACCAGACCCCCTGTTGGGTGAAGGTGAGGAGAAAACAGAGCAAGAGCCTGTGGAGCGACCTCGGAAGACGTCGAAGTATATGACAAAATATGAACGTGCTAGAATCCTGGGCACTCGTGCACTCCAGATCAGGTCCATTTGTTTTTTCCCAGCTTTGCATTATTCCCAAGTTCGTATTTTAGAGTTTGAAAACTTGTGAAGCCAAATGCAATCTTTTATAATTTGGTGAGTTCTTTATTCCTTGAGCAGCATGAATGCTCCTGTGATGGTTGAGTTGGAGGGGGAAACTGATCCACTTGAGGTGAGCCTCTTTTTTAATCTTCCTTCATAGTTCAGACTTATGCACACAATGTTTGTTTGGTGAAGTTTCTAGATTGCCTGATGTTTTTTTCGTTAATGTTCATTTATGTTAAAAGATTGCAATGAAGGAGCTCCGAGAGAGAAAGATACCATTCACAATTCGCCGTTACCTGCCTGATGGAAGGCAAGGCTTCCTTTGTCTTTAAGCATCTGTTTTTATTTCTTTCCCATTTATTGCCTCATCCTCATCCTACTTAAGTTTAATTATCTTTTTTTGGTGTTGTATTAGTTATGAAGATTGGGGAGTCGATGAATTGATTGTTGAGGATTCATGGAAGAGACAAGTCGGAGGAACTTGATGCTTCTTGTGAGGAGTATTATCTGTTGTTTTTGGTTGTCGAACTCCACCAAATTATTGTGAAGTTATCAATGTATTAAGGAAAATTCAAGTGCTTATTCATATCGGCTGTGTAATATTGCAAGTTCTAATGGGTATGTACTTTGTCAACCATTGATGGAGCTAGGGCATGCTGAGTTTTGTATGAGATGGAAGTAATTTACTAGTAGGGTCCTGAGACTCCAGAAGTTCGTTAGTAAATGAAAAAATGGAGTAGACTCTCAACATTTTTTAGAAGGAAATAGGCTTGCACACTTAGCATGTCGTATCTGTGTTAAGATTTCTATATGTTTCCACCGATTCTCTCTTAAGCTAATAAAGACTACCTAAATTACTTCTAAGGTGTCGTTTGGTTGGGAAACAAGTTATTCTAGGATTAATATTCCGGGATTAGTTATCTTGGGATTGTTATTCCACAGGGATAAAAATACACTATAATCTCGGGATTAGTTATATCGCGATTTTAAAGTTCATCTCAAATTTATTTTTGGGATTAATTATCGCAATTTTGTATTGAAGGAGCCCTAAGCATAATGTTTGACATTGTAATTAGATCCATAAACCGGTGTATGTTATTTTCGAATAGTGACAAGAAAAAAAGAATTCCAATGATAAAAAGAGTAGCTTCCTACCTATTGATACAATTAATTGAGACTTTTGTTTACTCATCTCATCCATTGGTTCTCATGATCAATTTGTGAAAACAGTGGCAACAATCTTTGGTGAGATGCATATTTGAAACGACTTTTGAATCATTGCGACGCAACAATCACGAGAATTAAAGGCCAAAATATGATTTTGTAAAAACGTGAAAACTCTATCAACTACTCGTTTCAAAGCATGATAAACATGCAACATTGGATCCATGTTGTATATTTGAATGAGGTTGACTTCCTTGCTTCTCTCACGGTACATTCCTCTTCCTGCCAAATTACATAGAAGGAATAATTTAACTACATTATGTGAAAATACAAATTATTTTCTTAATGATATTTTACTCGACAAACATAGCAATCAGTCAATCACCCAGGAGTTGCAAAAAATATGAAAATAAATCACATCTCACTAGGATATCTTGGTCTACAAAATCTTTTGTTAATGAAGTCTATTGTTAATTGTGATATAGGTTAATCAGTATTTGAATTTGCCTACTGTAAAATTTGAACACAATAGACATTGCAGAGTCATTTACAGTAGCTGATAACCAAGAGAAAAGCAAAAAGCACTTCATTTAGACTTTAAACAAAACTAGAAAAGCTAACTCAAACAAACTTCTAATAACAGTTTCACTAAATATGAAGGAAATAACATTTCTTTCCAGGCTCTCTCAGGAATTATCAACTTATCAACTCTTTAAAGCTGCATTGATCAAGTTGTTACTGACATCCCAAAGGTTTCGAGCTAAAGCTTCGTCTTGTGCTAGCTTGCTTGGCTCATGCTCATTGCAGTCAACGAAATACTTTCCAGTGACGCCTTTTAGACTTGGATGGAGGGCAACATAGCATGTCGTAGCTGCTCCCTGTCAAATAGAATCATTGTCAATCCCAGTATGTATTTTCTTCTTCAAAAATCTAATGACAGTTTACATAATTATTGAAGTATGATTGCCCAGATAGTTCATTCATATTGAACCTTAACTTTATTACATAAAGATATGATATCGTAATGCCTTATTTTGTTGGAGAACAATTCATTTTACCTGGAATTAAAGGTCCACATAGGTGTCCAAACAAATTTAACGTAGATTTAACTCATATACGCTAATAGTGCAAATTCTTTACACAATCAGTGCCTTATAGTAGGTCATTGCCCCTATTTCCTAGTTTATCATCTCATGATCAATAGAGTTGGTTAGACAGTGTACTAAAATTAAACTTATTTAACCTAGCTATCTCGTTGCCAGAAGAGTTAATCCTTTAAAATACTCGAATAGAAGACCACAGAGGCAAAACACTGACTTTTGAACCTATTCAAAATATAGGCGCTTCTTTAATTTCTGATTAAGGTACAAGGGCATTGTTGGGAAGCCATTAACAGAATTTCTTGATTCGTTAATACCAAATTGCCTATAGTATAATCCTCTGCATATTTGTAATATAGTTCTACAGGGAAACTTTGGGATAATTTAGTTAAAAAGACAAAAATTAGCAGATGTCGTTATTCAGCTAATAGGTGCATTCTATTCCTTTAGTTATAGTTGTTCTGATGATGTGTTAGAGTTATAAAGCTTTAAACTCAGTAATGCGGTTAACTTTTTGTGACAACGCATTTTCAGAAAGGTTAAAATCCTTTCCAGGAATTAATTTATTTACCTGAGGGACATTCTTCCACATGAAACAAGTGAAAGCCCTAAAGATTCCTGTCAAAGAAAATACAAGTAAAATTCCTGAAAAATGAGTGTAGTAGAGGCAATCTTTTGTAGAGGTTAATATAGAATACATACTCATTGAAAGACCAGAATGTCTCATGAGGTTTGTCATTATTAAACCTGGATGCACTGAGTTGACAGTTATATTTGCTCCCTCTTCCTGCATTTGAGGACAATATTACACTTTTTTAAAGTATTCTGAGTGTATATCTAGCTGCAAATTCAGGTAAAGATTTTTCATTAGTTATTCACTTAATCTCTTAAATACAAGGAATATGAATAGGTGCAAACTCTCTTATACAGTAAATACATTAATTTTGTTTAAGACCAATATCAATAAATAAAAGTGTCCAATCAACATTTTAAACATGTATATTAGAAGATTTGCTCAATTCAACATGATATTAAAGTACGCGAATATTCTGAATGCGATTCTTACACGACCTATTGTCAGAGAATTTCCACATGCTCGACCACTAGCATGTGAAGTGACATGTTGAAGATTGATATAACATATTACGAGTGTCTGAGCTCTAACTGTTTATACTTTTAAGATAGAGGATTCACACAATCCAACAACTTAAGGTTGTGACACAACATCTCCAAACGCAAACTTGTACATCTTTTCTCTGTGATGGACAACCTAGCCACCAGGAAATATGCCAAGGACGATAGGTTGTTAAGCCATTGGTTTGATGAGCCCATGTGGCCAAGAACCAAAACCAGACTAACAGCAGAGGCCGATCTAGAGCAATTCAGCGAGTTCAACTGAACCGCAATACTTTTAGTTCAAATCACTAATACATATGTAAAAAGATTTTTAAAATGTAAATATATACTAGATTACCTCCATTTTGAACCTGTTGACTCTAAATCTTGGATTTGCCTATGCTAAGAGAGACATCTAGTTTTGATATTATATCAGTTGCTCCTCATATGGATAGCTTGCAGTAATAAACAAGTTTATTGAGTTACCTGCAAGCGACGAGAAAGTTCATTGGAATGCAATAGGTTGGCTAACTTGGATTGCCCATATGCTAGTCTTTCTTGATAACTGGTTCAAGAAACAACGGTTGGAAGTAAACTAAAGCGATAGTTTTAGTTCACTGTCCTGAAGTGGACAAAAGGTTGATAGGGTAATGTAGTATACCTGCTCTTGTCACTGATTTTGTGAAATTGTATTCCTTCTTTATAGGGGTACTGATGAAGTATTGATGACAGGTTCACAATCCTACCCTGAATACCAGTAGCTTTTGATGTTTCCTTCATTTTGTCTATAAGAAGGTTAGTCAAGTAGAAATGACCTGAAAACCAACAAATAGAGATTTGCGAACTATAAATCAGCAGTGTCGAGAGAGTAGATTTTTCAGGTAAATAATTCAGCCAAAATGTGTATTTCAAGTTACACATTGTAATATATACCTATATGATTTGTGGCGAATTGCGTCTCTATGCCATCTTCTGAAAGCTGAAATGGACAGAACATAATACCTGCATTGTTTCTAATTTGCAAATTCTCATTAGGTAAACATATTGTTCTAGTAAAACTCTATCGAAAAGCACATTGGAGAAAGAGAGCAATTACATTAAGATATTGAGAGGAAGGTTAAGTGCTTTTAATTTATCAGCAAATGCCTTCACTGTTCTAATTGAGCTCAGGTCAAGTTTCTCAACATCGACGCGAGCAGCATTATTGTCCTTCAGAATTTGCTGCTTTGCTTCATTTGCAGCCTCCATATTTCTTGCTGCAATAATGACATGGACATTCCTCAAAGCTAAAACTCTTGCTGTCTCCAAACCGATGCCGCTTGCACCTCCTGTAGTCGCAATGCGCTATCATGACAAAGTTGATTGGAAAATTACCATAAACTGTAAATAAAGTACACCATGAGCCTAACTCAACACCAAACATTAGCACATGAAGTGAGGATTGCCAACTTTCATATCAGGAGGTAAAGATTGCCAAGATCATATAAGGAGATAATTGCTCATCCTCTCAACCCATGAAAACGTTTACTTGAAAATTACAAAACATTCTAAAGAAAATTGATCTTTGACGTAACTCAACCACACAAAACCAGCTCATGAGGTGATTATTGAGAAACTTGACCTGAGGGGATAATCGTTTAATCTCTTCACCCATGCCGGACATGTTAGCCCAAGGGTTCAACAACTCATCTATAGTTTTGATGATAACAAAATTTGAGAATTAAATTTTAATAACGGTGTGTATTCAATTTTACAGGATTGAATTGAGCCAAGCCATGTGCTAGAAATATGATTAAATTCAAATCCTATCTTACGAAATGATATGCTACAAAGTATACTGTCCTTTACTAAGAAGATGCTGAGAGGGTTCCAAGGACTTGATCTAAGATACTAAGGGGATCGACTCAAGGTGCAGTTAAAAAGATTATGACTCTACACTGATTCAAGGAGAGAACGAAGCCAAAAATATTCTTGGAATAAATGGTGTAATATTGGACGCAGAGCCTAGAATTTAGAAGCAAAAAGAATCATTATATCAGTGTTGTAGAAGCCGACAAATACAGAATCAAGATACTACCAAACAAGGCAAGAAAACTGTAGATGAAGAAAAAAATTAAAGATCAGCAACGGCTAGTAGAATCAAGAGTGAAGACTGAACTACAAATAGAAAAAGCAATGAAGACAGACTTTTAAAATTCAGTTGCTCTCAAATTGCTTAAACTCAAAAGCTGTCTGTTCATCACCATCCAAAGCTCACAGTGATTTAAATCATGCTGTCTATAATTCCTTGAGCAATTGCTCTCAAATTGCTTATTATTGTGACTCATAGTATTTTTTATGTAGTTTTCAATTATGTAAATTTTATTTCAAAAAATTTAAAGATTATATGTCCTAATTCGTGATCAAAATTAAGAGGTTTGACTCTCGAAATTCGAACTGCATCACATAAATTGAGATTTTGGACAGAGGAAGTAACAAACATACTATAAGAGGTTAAGATTTCAAAAATAGAGTTAAAAATCTGCAGAACTGCAGCTAACTTAAATCCTTATATTATTTGTATAACTCAAAAGTCATCTGGTAGTAGATTTATCAGTCTATCACAGAGGCGGATCTACAGGGTACACACATGTACCCAGTAACTTTTGTCCGGACAGTGTACATGTGTTAAAAAAGGGGTATTATCACTTTTAACCCGCGCCAAAAATTATTTACATTCGGTAGCCGAAAAAGTATATAAAATTTGTATACTTTTTGTATATAACATACAGAATGTATATATACATAAAATATACAAAAAAAATATACATTTTTCGGCTATTGTTTTGAGAGCGGCTATATAATGTCATTTTCCCCTTAAAATAGTTCACTAAATATCAATAAATATTTGATTGTGAACTCAGTTATAATTGTAAATTTACTTAAAGTTATTGCAGTAACCCATAAACTTCGAATCCAGGATCCGCAATCTATCAAGTATCTAAGTATATATGAATGAGACTAAATATGAAAGTAACCTGTAACAATGGCGGTGAGATTGGAGCCGTCAATGCCATCAGTAATCTGTTCAGCAGTTGAAGCTGATCCAAACCCACTTGGCCCTGGTCTACCTGTTATCAACTTCAACATTTTCCCACCCTAATCACACACACACACACACACACACAGAGTTAATTAGAGCAAGCAAAAAGAGATTCCTTACCTTCTGATGTTATAAACTGAGAATAAGGTAGAAACCAATCTGGTACAACATATAAAGAGTGGATTGTTGAAGAAGATAATTAATAAAGACAAGTTTCGAGTTAGAGAGTTGTGAACAGAAGGAATATTGGGTTACTATAATTCTTATTTTCTTACTTCCTCCTCTAATGGCACAGTTCAGATCGGAGAGTCAGATTTTTTATGACATAAATTTTTTAAACTTTTTAAACTAAAATTTACTATATATTTAAAAATTATATAAAAAATTATTATTTCATAATAATTAATAATTTAATATATTTAAATGAGACAAAAAATCAGTACCTTGTGACGGAGAAAGTACTAGTATAAGTGATATTTTTTAGATTAAAAAAAATCCAAAGACACCTTTTACTCGTTGCGGTTTATAATAAATAATATTTTAACCTTTTTATTTTGTTCTAAAATAAGTGTTATTTTACCTAATCAAGAAGAGATTAACTTTATCTTTCCAATGTTGCTCTTATATACATATCTTAATGTATGAAGTTAACAATATATAAATTTTAATTAATGATAAGTTAGTCAAAATAACTTTTATTTTTAGGAGTTAGTATTTTTTTAAGGAGTGTCAAATACCAAAAAACCACTTATTATGGACCGGAGAAAATAATTTTTTGCTAATTTAGTATTACCCTCGACTTAGAATTTTGTTAGAAGCTAAGGATAAAAATGAAATTTTATTCTAATGATTGAGATTATACTAGACCAATAGATTAACGGACTACAAAATTATTTAATTTTGAATAGTACAATGACAATGCATTCTTTTCCATGTTACATAATCTATATCAATATCATTATATAAGTTAGAAGTCCTAAATTATCTATCTATCTATCTATTTATCTATATCTATATACACTATATTAAAAGTATGAAGACTTTTAACGAAATGTCGTTCGTTATTTTTATCCTTTAAAATATAAAATTCACATTAGACAAAATAGTAATTTGAGTATTTTATTAATATTTAGGAATAATTATTTAATTAATTCTCCTACAATTTAGGAATAGTTATTTAATTATTCTCTTATTATTAACAGTTTAGGAAAATTAATAAACTTTTGCCTAAATTTTTGCCTATTCGTTCTACTCCCTACGTTGGAGTAGTTAATAACTTTAAGTGTTTGGAGACCGTTTCTGTAGTTAAAAATATTCTGTCTAGCCTAAGTTTTCGCCTCTACGTTCAACTCCCTAAGTTGGAGTATTAAATGTGTTTATTTTGTAGTTATTACCTTTAAGGTTTAGGAAATCTTTTTTTTTTTGCGTAGCCTAAATTTTCGCCTCCTGTTCTACTCCTTATGTTGGATTATTAAATGACTTTATTTGTAGTTAATACCTTTTAGGTTTATGAGACTTTTTTGTAGTTAAAATTTTTTGATTAAATCTCACACACAATTTCTTTTTCTTTTAGGTTATGAGTCTTTATTATTTGGTAAAATTCAAAGTTTCCGTTTTACGCGTGTACCTAATTTCAATATGTAACTATACTTGCTACAAGTTATATTTGATTATAAAAGGCAAAATACATGAGTTACTCCCTGAACTATGGACCAAATTCCTGTTACACACTTTTTACGGACAAAAATTACCTTACACACTCAATCTTTCTGAAGTGTGCTTAAGATACACCTTTTATTTTTATTTTTTATGTTTGACCACTTCTTCTCCGAGATTGCATCACACACGCTAATTAAATTGTAACACATGTCATAACTTAAGGGAAAAAAAGAAAATGCATAATTTGTATCCCAATTGATAATTTTTAAACAAGAAAAAGAAATCAGAAAACAAACCCCACCCCACCCGTCTCTTATCTTTCCCAACCCCCACCGTCCCCTCCCCATGTCCACTTTCCTCTCCGATTAATCAGAAAATTCCCTCATAAAACACCTTTCTTCTCCCATTCTTTAAGAAAAATCCAGAATTTCTTTGATTGATATCTGAAATGGATTATTGATTTTCCACCAGTTAAGTTATAGTGGAAGTGTGCAATGATTCTTCCTCTAAATCCTTGGCAACCATGGAAGATAGAACCCACAAGAAAAAACCCATTAACTCTCTTCTTGTGCCACTGCCATATTCATATAAATGAAGCACCCAACTGTATTAATTTCTTTCTTTTTCAACTTGAAGCAGAATTTAAACAATTTCACCGGTCGGAGTTTCAAGAAGAACTCCATTTTCGACTGATAAAAGATAAAAAGATAAGGGTTTCACTGATAACTCCATGGCTTTGGAGAAAAACAGGGGTGGAGATATTAAATCTAAAGATTATTTCTTTTTTATTCCTACTTGGATCTGCTGGAGCGCTTGGATGAGGTTTATCGTGGGAACAAGACCAATGAGCAGGGAGGTTAAGGACGAAGGTTTTAGCATTAGCTATTTTTTTCTTTTCTTTTTATATTTTGTGTGTAATGGTAAAAGAAGAAAAGGATAAAAAGGAAAAAAAATATTTATATCTTGGGATCAATTTGCTCGAATCTACACCGTTCAATTTTTTTTTTTTCCAAATGCTCATTTTCACCTCTTCACGCGCCCCTTTTTGCGTGTAATTTACCTAGTCAAAAGTGGGGCATTTTAAGAACACTTCGGAAAAGGTTGAGTGTGTAAGGTAATTTTTGTCTGCAAAAAGTGTGTAACAGGGATTTGGTCCATAATTTAGGGGGTAACTTATGTATTTTGCCATTATAAAGTAAAAAAGTTTAAGTTTTTGAATTAGATGAATGTTGATCATATATATAGCTAACTCAATAAAGCAAGATATTGTACCCCATAAAGTTCCCCAATCATCATTCAATATGTTCAAATAAACTTAGTTCCAGTTCTATATGTTCAACTTTTCAGTTTTAGCAAGAATACATAGCTTTAGAAGATCTAAGAGCTTTTCAAAAAAAGAAGAAGATATTTTCAAGTTCATTTTAATAGACAAAAGACAATCTTCTTTCTTTCTTGCACGCAAAGTGTAAACATTTAAGAAGTAAGAAGATTCAAAGAAGAACTGATTGGTTTTTGAAATGATGAGAGGAACATTGATAAAGCTTCCAGAGAATTTTATGTGTTATTATAGAGAGGAAAAGAAAAATGAATTGAGCTTCCCTAAAATGAACTACATGTCTATCTATATATACATTGGGCTTGTACCCGAAAAATATTACTGGCCCAACTCCTATACATAAATAAAAGCTATCCTATATTACATTTGGGTCTCTATATCTGGAGCTTTAAACTTGGACATGCTGCTTTTATATACGTCAACACCCCCCTCCCAAGTTGGAGGGGGAAACAACCCCCAACTTGGAGAGCAACTGATGATAAAAGCCACCACTAAGAGGCTTAGTGAACAAATCTACCAACTGGGCTGAGGTAGGGACATGAGATAGATGAATAACCCCATCAGCTAGTTCCAATTCAGATTATGAAATAAGTGTGTGAAATTGAGATCTTAAAATGAAGTAACTAATAAGAAATTGGTATTGCATACATGATCACTTTATTGTTTGAATAACGAAAATATATATTCTCTTTATTCATGAATGAGTTAGGTAGAAGGAAATCTAATAGGCTTGCTCGGCTGGGTTCACTCGGTTGAGCACCGGTCGCGCTCCCCGATTTTGGGGCGTGACAAACTTGGTATCAGAGTCTAAGGTTTTAAAGTGTCCTAGGATGTCTCAGAGCCGTGTCTAGTAGAGTCCTTATTATCGGTGTGTTGTCGACTACACCTATAATTAGGATGCTACATGGGCATTTAGGAATAATACCCTTCTTTCATGTTCTTGATCGTGCGCTAAAGCTGGTTGTAAGATTGTTCCTCCTTTAACTCCCGCATTACTCTAATTTTCAGTACATGGCACCTAAGAAGAAGGCAAGAACTGGCCAAAGAGCCAATGTCACCCCAAGAGTGGCAGTTGATCCTATAATTGATGATGCGGGCGAGCACCCGATGGGTGAGGATATTCCCCCAGTTACCACACTGCCTGATTCTATCACAACTGATCAGACCGCAGCTGTCCCTACACCTACAGAAGGTGCAACGATTCCTCCAATTGATATTCCAGTTCCACCTCCAGCTCCAGCTTCCGATTCTGGTGTGTCTGATGTTGATCTTAGAGGAGCCATACAAATGTTGGCACAAATAGTGGCTTCTCAGGCCTAGAGATTGAGTGTTGCGCCTACTTCTTCTAGTCATCCAGGGGAATCTGCTAGTTCCATGGTGAACAAGTTTCTTCAGTTAGATCCTCCAGTGTTTATGGGTACTGATCCTGAGGAGGACCCTTAGGACTTCATTGATGAGATGCACAAGACTCTTCGGGTTATGCATGCTACAGAGACGGAGGGAGTGGAGTTGGCCTCCTACCGCCTGAAAGGGGTGGCCTATTCTTGGTTTGAGTTGTGGGAGGAATCCCGTGGGGAGGGAAGCCCTCCGGAAAGGTAGGGTGAATTCACAGATGCCTTTATGGATCATTTCTTGCCTGTCGAAACTAAAGTAGCTCGTGCCGCTGAGTTTGAAAGCCTAAAGCAGGGTAGTATGAATGTGTGTGAGTATCATATGGAGTTATTGCGCCTGTCCAAATATGCTATTCACATGCTGCACACTATGGAGGCTAGAGTGCGCCGTTTTGTACAGGGCCTTAGCCCCTTGGCTATTAATGAGGCATCTACAGCTGCCTTGAATTCCGATATGAACTATGGTAAAATGGTGGCATTTTCTCAAGCCAGAGAGACCCGCAAATTGAAGAATAGAATGGAGCGTCAGAGTAGCAGCAAGGCCCGGTCCGCGGGAAACTTTGGTGGTTCTTCTGGTAGTGGTGGTGGTAGGTCGACATTCAGGGGAGGGTCATCAGGACCATCCCAATCATTCACCCAGTCTTTGATAGGTGCACAGTCATCTGGACCCATTCAGGGCAACCGGGGACCCCACCATCAGGGTCGTCCCAACAGAAGGTTTCAGCAGTGGAGGCTCCCATGCCCTAAGTGTGGGAGGATGCACTTTGGGGCCTGCTTTATAGACTTACATATATGCTATGGATGCGGTGTGATGGGTCACATTCAGAGGGATTGCCGCTCGTCCCGCCGAAACATAGGCAGAGGTGCGGCGCAACCAGCTAATTCCACAGCTACTACATCCACAACACCTCCAGCTCGAGGCACCCCAGCACCCGCAGGGCATGGTGTAGCTAGGGGTGGTGCACAGAATTCGGGAGGACCCAACAGATTTTATGCTATGCGGAGGCGTCGAGATTCAGAGGCTTCTCTAGATATTGTCACACGTATATTGTCTATCCAATCCCATGATGCATATGCTCTTATTGATCCCGGTTCCACTTTGTCATTTGTCACTCCTTATGTTGCCATGGAATTTGGGATAGAACCGAAATAGCTTCATGAGCCGATCTCTGTATCTACTTCGGTTGGTGAGTAAATTTTGGCTGCGCGAGTTTATAGGGATTGTGTTGTCACGTTGCGTGGTCGTGACACCGTGGACGATATTATTGAATTGAAAATGGTTGATTTTGATGTGATAATGGGGATGGATTGGCTTTATTCATGTTTTGCCAAGTTTGATTGCCGTACTAGAACTGTTAGGTTCGAATTTCCAAATGAGTCAGTTATTGAGTGGAAGGGTGATGATGTAGTGCCGAAGGGTAGGTTTATTTCTTACCTTAAGGCCACGAAAATGATCAACAAGGGGTGTATTTACCATTTGGTCCGGGTTACGGACACCGATGTTGAGGCACCTACGCTTGAGTCCGTGCCCGTTGTGAATGAATTTCCGGGAGTCTTTCCGAAAGATCTCCCTGGGATCCCACCAGACAGGGAGATTGATTTTGGGATTGATGTGATGCCAGACACGCATCCTATATCTATTCCACCCTACAGAATGGCACTGGCAGAATTGAAGGAGCTAAAGGAACAATTGAGAGATTTGTTAGAAAAGGGTTTTATCCGGCCAAGTGTGTCGCCTTGAGGCACACTAGTCCTTTTTGTAAGGAAGAAATATGGGTCACTGAGAATGTGTATTGACTATCGGCAGCTTAACAAGATCACACTCAAGAATAAGTACCCACTGCCAAGGATAAATGACTTGTTTGACCTATCCAAAATTGATTTACCATTCGGGTATCATCAATTGAAGATCAGGGAGCAGGATGTTCCGAAAATAACTTTTAGAACCCGGTATGGGAATTTTGAATTTCTGGTGATGTCTTTTAGGCTAACAAATACCCCAGCAACTTTCATGGATCTTATGAATCGGGTTTTCAAACCTTTCCTCGACTCCTTCGTGATAGTGTTTATTGACGATATTCTTGTTTATTCGCGGAGTCAGGAGGACCATGCTGATCATCTCAAGATAGTTCTACAAACCCTATATCAACACGAGTTATATGCAAAATCTTTGAAATGTGAATTTTGGCTTGAATCTGTTACATTCTTGGGTCATGTAGTCTCTAGTGAAAGAATTGTGGTTGATCCTCAAAAGATTGCGGCTGTGAGGAATTGGCCGAGGCCTACAACTCCAACAGAGATTCATAGTTTCTTAGGCCTAGCTGGGAATTACAGAAGATTCGTGGAGGGGTTTTCTACCCTTGCCTCTCCGTTGACTAAATTGACTCAGAAGGCAGTTAAATTTCAATGGTTAGATACTTGTGAAAGAAGTTTTCAGGAATTGAAAGCAAGATTGACTACGACACCGGTGTTGACCTTACCAGAGGGTGGAGATGGATTTGTGGTATATTGTGATACTTTCAGAATTGGGCTTGGGTGTGTATTAATGCAACATATCAAGGTGATAACTTATGCTTCTAGGTAACTCAAGAATCATGAAAAGAACTATCCAACACATGACTTAGAACTTGTGGCGGTGGTATTTGTATTAAAAATTTGGCGTCATTATTTATATGGGGTCCATGTTGATATATTCATGGACCATAAGAGCCTTCAATATATTTTCAAGCAGAAGGAATTGAATCAGAGGCAGAGGAGATGGATTGAGTTACTCAAAGATTACGACATCGATATCCTGTATCACCCTGGAAAGACCAATGTTGTGGCAGATTCTCTTAGCCAGAAATCTATGGGTAGTTTGGCTCACTTGGAGGCATATCAAAGGCCATTGGACAAGGAAGTTCACCGATTGGCTAGTTTAGGAGTTCGTCTTGCGGACTCTAGTGAAGGAGGGGTGATTATGCAAAATAGGGCTAAATCATCACTTGTTGTGGAAGTCAAGGAGAAGCAATACAACAATCCATTGTTGGCACAATTGAAAGAGGGGATTCATAAACATAAGACCACGACCTTTTCTCTTGGCATGGATGATGGTACACTAAGGTACCAAGGGCGTCTGTGTTCCAAATATAGATGATCTCCGAGAAAGAATCATGACCGAGGCTCACACTTCTAAGTATTCCGTGCACCTAGGTTCTATAAAGATGTATCATGATCTTAAGGAAGTCTATTGGTGGAATGACATGAAATGGAATGGGGCGTACTTTGTGGCAAGGTGTCCGAATTATCAGCAAGTGAAGGCCGAACATCAACGGCCTGGTGGGTTGGCACTAAACATAGAAATTCCAATGTGGATGTAGGAAATGATTAATATGGATTTTGTGGTCCTTGTAAGTTTGACTCAATTTGGGTGATTGTGGATCGACTCACAAAATCAGCACACTTTTTGCCAGTTAAGGCTACCGACACAATAGAACAGTATGCTCAGTTGTATATCAAGGAAATAGTCAGGCTTCATGGCACTCCAGTTTCTATCATTTCCGATCGAGGGACTCAGTTCACAACGAAGTTTTGGAAGAAATTTCAGCAAGATCTGGGTAATCAGGTGAATCTTAGTACAATCTTTCACCAGCAGACTGACGGGCAGGCAGAGCGGACTATTCAGACGCTTGAGAATATGTTGTGTGGTTGCGTTCTGGACTTCAAAGGTAGATGAGATGACCATTTACCACTCATAGAATTTTCCTACAACAATAGTTATCATACTAGAATTCAGATGGCACCGTTCGAGGATTTATATGGAAGGAGATGTAGATCTCCCATTGGGTGGTTCGAAATTGGGGAAACAGAGTTGATAGGGCCATACCTCGTGCATCAAGCTATGGACAAAGTTAAGATCATTAAGGAGCGGTTGAAGACTGCTCAGAGTCGTCAGAAGTCCTACTCGGATGTTCGTCGTAGGGATTTGGAGTTCAAAGAAGATGATTGGGAATTTTTGAAGGTTTCCCCCATGAAGGGTGTAATGCGATTTGGTAAGAAAGGGAAATTGAGTCCGAGGTATGTCGAACCATACAGAATCATTCAGAGGATCGGTGAGGTGGCGTACAAGCTTGAGCTACCACCTGAGATTTTATTAGTGCACCCGGTGTTTCATGTATCTATGTTGAAGAAAGTAGTTGGATACCCAACACTTATTATTCCGGTTGAGACCATTGAGGTTAATGAAGAACTGTCGTATGAAGAAATTCCAGTTGCCATTCTTGATAGGCAAGTCCGAAAGTTGAGGAATAAAGAAATTGCCTCCATGAAAGTGCTATGGCAAAACCAATAGGTTGAAGAGGCTACTTGGGAGGCCGAGGAAGAGATGAAAAGGAAGTATCCTTACTTGTTTGTATAAGCTATGTAACCTTTCTGTAAAACTGTCGCCTATGGATTCTTGTATCACTTGTTCAGTAATGTAAGGGTGCTTCTTTCTAAATATATTGTATGTGAGGTCATGGTTGGTGTTGTTATGAGTTATGTTACGTTATTGGATTATATATATGTTTTGAGGGTGTGTTTCTGGGGCTCTCTAACAGGTGGATAGGCCCAGTTACAGGGGAAACTCTAGCAAATGTTTTGGATATTTAGGGAGTTAGTCAAATTTGGGACTGCTAGTGTGTGGTATGAAAACTGAGTTGCATAAGATGCTAATAACATATTTTGACCTTCATTCGAGGACGAATGATCCTAAGTGGGGGAGAATGTAAGGCTCCGTAAAATTTTGCAAGAGAAAATAATGTTTTGTGGTGCCGAATTGGTTTTACGTGTTGAGGATTATAGAAAATAGTGTTTCGTGGCTCGGACCTTTTGGGTTGAACAATGCACTGGGGGATAAAGGAAAATTTTTGGCAGAAAAATGCATTTCTGCGGTCCATTATGCGACCGCAGAATCACTCTGCGGACCGCATAATGGCCGCAGAGTGAGCAGGAGAGGGGCAATTTTGGATGCCATTCTACGGTCGACTATGCGACCGCAGAACTGTTCTGCGGTTCATTATGCGACTGTAGAACAGGTCTGCAGGCCGTATAGTGACTACAAACCCAGGTATATTATTGTCTAGCTTTGGACACCAATTATGTGGCCGATATGCGGTCCGCATATCGATTATGCGATCGCATATGCGATCGCAGACCTTGTTCCGGAGCTTTATTTTTGGGTTTTTAAAACCCGACCCTACTTCGTTAAATACACGCTTTGGGCCATTTTTGAGCTAAAATCTGACATTTTAGAGTGAGAAAGAGTGCCCTAGAGTGAGAAGGTATTCCTCAATAATTGTTCTTCAATTCTTGCTCAAATTGTGGAAGATTAAGAAGGAAAACTCACTAGGTCTTCATCCTAGAGGTATGATTCTACACCCTAACCCTCAATATTGAATTTTATCTAGAAATGGGTAATTAACAAGATAATATTTGGGCATGAGAGTTGTTTATTTTACGTGCATGTGTTATCAAAGGGTGTAGGAAGATTGTTGAGCTAAAAATGATAAAAATTGGGTTGTGGGATGATGGAATCCTCCATAAAAGGACCTTGAAATATTAATGCACACCTAGTGTTTGATAAGATGCTCAAATGAGCTAGAACCATGAGCATCTTCCTAATTTTGGTTCAATTTATTATATTTCTAAAATAGATTGAAGTTGCTAAGAATTTTGGAATATTTTAGAGTTTAAGGAAGCTCCGTTGAGGTATGTTGGCTAAACTCTTCTTTAAGAATTGGAATCCCCATTATCCTTATAAGTTCCAAGATGTTGATTAAAAATCGAGTATTCCGATAAGTTTTGTGATAAAGATATATGTTCAATTCATGTTTCAAATGCTCTTATCATATTGCAATATAAATTTAGGAGGTGTTCCAAACTATGGATTGTGTATCTATATGTTATAATTTCAAGTCATGATTTACGTGAAAATTATTATGCAAAGTTGTGGAGAGATTGTGATTGTGATACACCTCCACCCGTATACATTGGGGTGAGGTAGTAGGGCCGCTTTGTGTAGACTTATGGTATTGTTTCATCTTTCACGCATATATATATATATATATATATATATATATATATATATATATATATATATTGGGGTGAGGCGGCATAGGCGCTTTGTGTAGGTATTGGTATCGTTGATGGATTTCCACCCGCATATATTGGGGTGAGGAGGCATAGCCGCTTTGTGTAGGTTCTTGGTATTGTGGTTATACCTCCACCCGCATAGATTGGGGTGAGGCGGCATGTCCGCTTGAGTAGAGTTGTGGTATTGTTCTTACACCTGCACATGCATATATTGGGTGAGGCGGCGGGGCCGCTTTGTGTAAAGATGGTTACTGAGGATCTCATCTTAAATCCTATAAATGTTATTTATAGCTCTTAATAAGCTTGCTCTGGTTTAAACGGTTATCTATATTATTCTATTGCCGCCCTGATTCATTATATTCATATTGTATTTCCAAATTCTTAAATTGGTGTTTGGTTTTCATACTAGTACTATTCGACGGTACTAATATCCGTTTTGCCGGGGGCACTGCATCTTTAAATGGATGCAGGTGGTTCCACAACAGGAGATATTGATTAGTGATAGCAGTACACATTCTTCCCAGCTGACTTGGTGAGCCCCACTTCATCCCGAGGTCATGTATCTTTTGTTCTTTGTGTATTCTGTTTGAGGTACAACCGGGGCCTTATTGCCGGCATTATCATTGTACTCTTCTTTATCTATAGAGGCTCCGTAGACATAGTGTGAGTTGTATATTGGTTCTGAGGAAGTCAAACTCATTATATTGTGTTTGAATTACTATTTCCAATTCAGATTATGAAATAAGTGTGTGAAATTGAGACCTTAAAATGAAGTAACTAATGGTAAGAAATTGGTATTGCTGACATGATCACTTTATTGTTTGAATAATGAAAACATATATTCTCTTTATTCATGAATGAGTTAGGTAGAAGGAAATCTAATAGGCTTGCTCGGCCGGGTTCACTCGGTTGAGCGCCGGTCGCGCTCCCCGATTTTGGGGCGTGACATCAGCAGAAGAAAGAGAGACAACCGACTGCTTTTTAGATTTCCAACTGATAAGAGAACCCCCCAGGACGATGCTAAAACCAGTGACTGACCTCCTAGTGTCAAGGCATGCAGCCCAGTCACTGTCACAATATGCAGACAGTAAAGAAGATACCCAAATCAGAGGTGCCCTTCAAGTATCTGAGCAAGTGAAGGGCTGCAGACATGTGAGGAACCCTTGGGGACTGTAGAAACTGGCCCAGGTGTTGAACTGCAAAGCATAAATCAGGTTTGGTGTGTGTAAGGAAATTGAGCTTGCCAATCAGACTTCTGACTGCTCAGGCTTAGGCAAAAGAGCCACAACATCTGCCTTGAGTTTATGATTTAGATCCAAAGGGTATACAACTGGAGCAACCTCTGAACAATGATACTCCTCAAGGAGATCAGAAATGAATTTATGTTGGTGAAGCAGCAAACCAGATGGAAATGAGGCCACTTAAATGTCCAGGAAACAGTTAAGGGTACCCAGATCCTTTATTTTGAAATGATCATCCAAAAAGGCTTTAAGAGCAAGAAATTCAACCTCATCATCACCAATGAGAATAATATCGTCAACATAAACTGCTAGTAACATAATAGAGGAGGAAGACTTCTTAAAAAATAAAGAGTAATTATTAAGAAAGTGTGTGTAACCCCTTGAACATAAAGCGTGAGACAACTTGGCATACCATTGCCTAGAGGCTTGACAAAGCCCATACAAAGATTTCTGAAGCTATATACCAAAGGAGAATCAGAACACGAAGGAAAGGTAATAGCCAAACCAGGGGGTAATTTCATGTAAACTTCTTCATCTAGATCGCCATGTAAGAAGACATTGTTGACATCTAGTTGGTAAAGGGACCACTACGTTTTAACTGCCACAACTATAAGATATTTCACAGTGGTAAATTTAACAACCGGAGAGAAATATTCAATAAAATTCACTCCCTCTACCTGATGTCCCCTTTCACAGCTAGTCAGGCTTTATAACTTTTAATACTCCCACCAGCTTTATATTTAACCTTATAAACCCATTTACACCCAATGGGTTTCTTACCTTTAGGGAGTTCAAGAATCAACCAAGTGTTATTGGCGTCAAAGGCCTCAAATTCCTTTCTAATGGCCTTTTGTCAAGCTGGAACTGAGGCTGCCTGATGGTAGAATTGTGGCTCAAAGATAGCAGTGTGAGCAGAGTGCTGAACAATAGAGGATAAAGAACTGGACCCAGTAAAAGAAGGGGGGAGGTCACAGACAAAATCAGAAAGGTGAGAAGGAATATGACGATCCCTAGAAGATCTTCTAGTGGGTGGTACATAAATAGGGGAATGAGGATCAGCAGGAATAGAAGCAGGACTAGGAAGGGGTGAAGGAGTGCAAAGATGAGTAGGACTAGGGAGAAGAGAAGAAGGAAGAGAAGTAGGATTAGAAACATAGGGGCAAGACTCTAAGGGAGATGGATCAGAAAAAGTATGTGGGGGCATTGGATGGAGGTGTTGTAATGGACATAGTGGTTTCATCAAAAGGAAAGATATACTCATAAAATATAATATCTCTAGAAAAAAGAAGTTGTTGGGTAGAGAGATTGAGCAACTTGCAACCTTTCTTGGCAAGGGGATAGCCAAGAAATACATAAGCTGCAGCTCTAGATTGGAATTTAGATATGTGACACTTGGGAACAGTATGATAACAAAGACATCCAAATACTCTAATTTGAGTGTAGGAAAGAGGATATCCATAAAGCAATTCAAAAGGGGGATTTGTTATGTAATAGGACAGAAGAAAATCTATTAATAAGATAAGTGGCAGTTAATACACAGTTCGTCCCCCCAAAATCTGATAGGTAGTTTGGATTGAAAAAGCAGTGCTCTAGAGGTTTCAAGTAAATACTTGTATTTACTTTCTACCACACCATTTTGTTGAGGTTTATGGACACAACTAGTTTGGTGTATGATCCCATGCTCTTTGAAAAACTGAGTGGCAAGATTACTTGAACCAAGTTCTAGATCATTATCTCTTCTAATGCATTGTACATTGGTTTGAAATTGTGTTTGAACCATGAACAAAAGGCTTGAAGTAAAGGAAGTGCATTGCTTTTGTATCCCATAAGATGTGTCCAAGTAGCCCTAGTGAAGTCGTCAATAATAGTGAGGAAGTACCTAAAACCATCATAGGTGGGAGTAGGATAAGGTCCCCAAGTGTTAACATGGATAAGTTGAAATAGATGAGAAGACTTAATTTGACTATCAGGAAAGGGTAATCTGGTCTGTCTGGCTATGGGACACACTGTACATGTAAAAGATTGCTTAGATGAGAAAGAATGAGGTATACCAGTAATATGTTTCATTCTAACAAAAGAAATATGACCAAGTCTTTGATGCCACAACACTTCCTCTTTATTAATGTCAGAATGATATTTATAATGCAAAAGTGGAGGAATGACAATAGAGGAAGAAATAGAACTATCACAAGGGTATTTACAATGTAAAAAAACATTAGAAGCATCATGCAAATAATCAGTACAGCATCCTGAATCAGGGAGTACAGACTGAGAGGAAGACAATAGAAGTCTGTAGAGTCCATGCTCCAATTTACCAACTTCCAGTGGCCTCTTCATTGAAGGGGAATGTAATGTGCACGAGAGGGAAGTAAATTGAACTATTCATTGAAGTTGAATAGTTATAGAAATCAGGTTATACTGAAATGTAGGTACATAAAGCACATAATTTAAGGTGAAAGAAAAGACATTCAAAGACCCTGTGGAAGTTACCGTCACTTTATAGCCATTTGGAAGAGTAACAAGGTAAGGTATAACTAAAGGCTGGATGTTAGAGAGAAGGTCTTTATGTGAGGTCATGTGGTGTGTTGCTCCAGAATCTAAAATCCAACTATGTTCAGCTACTCTACTCAACAAAGATGCACTATAAGACACTTCAACATAAGCAACTAAAGAGAGAATACCAGCAAAATTGGCAGATGCCATAAGATTGGATAGAGTAGAAGGTTCTGACACACGAACTTGCTGTAGTATGGTGATCAGTTACGCATATTGTTCCTTAGACAAACTAGGAATCAATTGATCACCAACAGGTTGAGAATTAGGTACTGAGAGAGAAGTTTCAAACCCACTGGAAGATGTCTCAACCTCAGCATTTGCAGCAATTTTTCTGCCCTTAGTGAATTTAAAATCAGCTGGATATCCGTGCAATTTATAACATTTGTTGATCAGATGGCCAGATTTCTTGCAGTATTTGCAAACCTGATTTGCCCTACTCTGGTGAAATGAGACACTCTAATTATAATGTCTCTGAGGAACAAAGGACCTGGAAGGATTCCTAGGAGTAGCACTAAAAGCTTGAGAGGGCTTTGTTGTTGTTGCATTGAAATAAGCTAATTCAGGGATTAATTGTAATGCAAGATTGACCTGTCTCTGTCTTTCATCCTGAAGTAGAATATTATATGCACTGTCTAGTGATGGAGGAGGCTGCATCATGAGGAGATTGCTTCTAATACTGATATACGTATCATTCAGACCCATAAGGTACTGATGCAATTTATCTTCCTCCTTCTCTTTCTGAATACCAGTGGTAGCACAAATGCAAGTACTACCATGGCTGGTACGCATAACCCTCAATTCATTCCATAACATTTTCAATTTATTGAAATAGGAAGCAACATCAAGAGAGCCCTGGTTAGTGGAAGCTAATTCTTTTTTAATCTCAAAGATTTTAGTCCCATTAACAGTCACATACCTCATATTCAATTGTGTTCAAATATCCTCAGATGTTTTAGAATATTGTACACTCTCAGCAATACTAGGAGATAGAGAACTGGTCAACCATGAAATAACCATAATGTTACATCGATCCCACTACTTAGACTCAGGTGAGTTGGAAGGAGGTAGAGGTAAACTACCATCAATGAACTCAATTTTGTTTCTAGTAGATAAAGATACGATAAACTCCTTCTCCAGCCCCCAAAATCCAAGCTTGAGAAAGGTATAGAGACTAGGGACATGCCAGGAATATCAAAAGAGTGAAGGAATAGTGGACTCGAAAGTTTAGGAACAAACTCAGAAGGTTCTCGACTACTAGAACTAATACCAGTATCGGAATCGGAGGGAGCCATAACAAAAAATCAAATATCAAGCAAATATGAGAATGTAGAGAAGATACAGAAATACCATTCCTTTTATAACCGAAAAGGCACGACCTTGACAATATCGACTAATCAGAAGAGACAAAGGATTCTGGCATTCAAAATTTGAACAAACCCCCAAAAAATGTCGGAACCCTAATTTTTTACGAACGCCGACAAAGTCGAGAACCACGACAGAATAATATGAGGGTACCATTGAAAGATGCATGACACCGAGATCATCCCAGATCATCACCCCAATACCATGTAAACATTTGAGAAGTTAGATGATTTGCAGAATAAATGACTGGTTTTTGAGATGATGAGAGGAACAATGATAAAGCTTCCAGAGAATTCTATCTGTTATTATTGAGATGAAAAGAAAAATGAATTCAGCTTCCCTAAAATAAACTACATGTAACAACCCGATCGGTCGTTTTGAGCTGTAGCGCATCGCTCGACGGTTCGAGGCCTTGAGTAGCTTCACTTCATGATTTATGACTTGTACGCGTAGTCAGAATCAAATTTCGGGAAGTTCAAAGTTGATTCAGATAGAAAATTCTAATTTCGGAAGCTTTAAGTTAGAAAAATTGACTAAGATTTGACTTTTGATTAAACAACCTCGGAATCGGGATTTGAAGGTTCCAATAGGTTCGTATGATGATTTCGGACTTGGGCGTATGTTCGGGTTGAGTATCGGATCGCCCGGGAGCATTTTGACGCTTATTGTGGAAAGTTGACATTTTGAAGGTTTTAAAATTTCCTAAGTTTGGTTTGATGTGGACTTTGGTGTTATCGATGTTTGTTTGGGGTTCCTCGGGTGTGTTTCAGATGTGTTTGGATTGTGTCGCACTCTTATTTGATGTTTCACCGTCGTTTCTTTGGGCATAAAGGCCACTATTTTGATAAAATGACCTTTTATTTGTGATTAGATTAAACCATTGGATCCGAATCATAATTACGGAGCCGTAGCAATAAGAATGGTCAAATTCCGATGTCGTATGAGAGAGTTATGCCCATTTCCATGTCGGAACAAATTGCTGGTTTCTGGTGCGAAGCTTTGTTCTTCGCGAACGCGGGGGAGGTTCCGCGAACGCGAATAAAAATTTCTGGGTTTACCGGTCAACACAAAAAATTGCTCTTCGCGAACGCGAAGGTCTCCAACAAAGGAGATGAAGAAAAATCATCTCGACAATGTTTTAAACCGAGAAATTTAGTATTTTGGGCATATCTTGAGTTCAAGAGCTCCGTTTAAGGTGACATTCACGGTGGTATTCTCGTCTCAACAAGGGGTTAAATATATGACCTTTATTTTGATATTTCTACATTATTAGTTCCGTTGGTTATTATTTTTATCCGTATTTGGATTGTAGAAATTGGGATTTTGAGCCCCATAGTTGAAAAATGGTAAATCCTTGATTTGAGGGTCGTCGATTCATGGACGAAATTGGATGATTTTCTGGATACAGATCATATGAGTTATGGGTATTATTTATTTTCAATAATTTTTGGAATTCGGGCACGTGTGCCCGAGGGTTGACTTTATTGACTTTTCGAGCGGAGTTGTGAATTGTTATAAATAAATTAATTATGATGTTGGAGTATATTTTTATTGGTGTTTCATGATTGTTTGACTAGTTCATATCGATGGGCATTTGGTTTGAGGTGTTAGAGAGGCGTTGGAGCGTTATGGAACTTCAGAGCGAAGTAAGTCTCCTGTCTAACCTTGTGAGTGGGAAATTACCTCGTAAGTGTTGTATTCTTATGGGCTACATGTTGTGGGAGCTATGCATGTATGAGGTGACGAGTGTCCGTGCGTATGGTAGAATTCCTGATTATGTCCGGGTAGACTTAGGTTCACGCCATGCTATAATTATACTATTTGAGTTGCCATGCTATAATTATACTATTTAAGTTATCTTTTCTCATTTAAATTCCTTTATTTCATGTTATGACTTGAGACTAGACTTGCATAGGGTGGTAGACTCGCTATTGTAGAGATGTGATGAGCTACTTGATAACCCGCAGATAATTTGTGCTTCTCTTATGAATTTCTCTCGCGTTGTGCGTTTTCATCGCAAAACTTTCCTTAAAGTTCATAACTCACATGCTTATTCGTGAGTGGGGTCCAGGACCCGTTAAAGCTTCTTATTCTAATGGGATCAAGCCGTTCACCTCGGCAGGATTTTGTAACCACGTTCTTATGGGAGCGGGTCATTCGCCTCGGCAGTATAATAGATGCATCTATGGTTCGTGCCGTTCGACCCTCGATAGTGTACACATTATGATGGGATCGGGCTGTTTTCCTCGACAGTATCATATTCCTTCTGGGATCAGGCCGTACGACCTCAGCATAATCGTGCGTTATATCGCTAGCAGTCCGAATATTCACGAGATTTTTCCTTCCACCGATGCCTTGCATTTTATATGGTATTTATTATTCATTTGATATTGGCACTTGATATTTTTTGACCTGTTGAGATAGGATACGAGGTTGAGAAGTTATATCGTTAAAGGAAATTTTGAAAGATTATGCTTGCTACCGTTTCATCCTACTATTACTGTTGTGCTTCATATATGTTTAGGATTTAGCATACTGCTTTATTGGACCTCTAGTAAGTGTCGGCGTCGACCCCTTCGTCATTACTTCTCCGGGGTTAGGCTAGATACTTACTGGGTACGCGTTGATTTACATACTCATGCTACACTTGGTGTATGTGTGTATATATATATATATATATATATATATATATATATATATATATATATATATGTCTAGTTGTCTTTTGGGCGCAAGGGCGCAGCTGTTGCGGGGACTTTTCAGTGAGCTGCATTCCATTTTACGTTCTGCAGCATACAAAGTCTCGATCAGAGTTATTTATATTCTCCTTTCTATCTTGTATTTCAGAAAGATGTTGTATTATTATTGTACTCCTTAGTAGATGCTCATGCACTTGTGATACCGAGTTTTGGGAGTTTCCTACTGGATGTTCATTATTATAGTTCATGTAATTATTATCATTTCACCTTGTAATTTATATCTTATACGGAAATTGGAAAATAAATCATGGGTTTTCTACGAGTACTAGATTTACACTACTTATTTAATGGGATTCATGATTTCGAAAATAATAAAATGAGTAACTAAGTTGATTAATCACCATTGGCTTGCCTGACGACGGCGTTAGGCGCCATCATGACCTATAGTGGATTTTGGGTCGTGACAACTTGGTAATAGAGCGTTAGGTTCATTTGGGTCTCACGAGTCATGAGCAAGTCTAATAGAGTCTTGCGGATCGGTACAAAGATGTCTGTAGTTTTCTCCGAGAGGCTACAAGACTATTAGGAGCACTTCCCTTCTTGATTTCTTATCGTGCGATTTGATTCCTTTGAGGCTTATGCCTTTATTTCCTTCCTACTCAATCTTATGCGACGTGAAGCACTTATTATTAATTGGGAATTGAGGAGTTGTAGTGGTACTGCAGATGTGGTGTAGGATTTTTTCCCTGCATATTTGGGCAGGCTATTATCATCGCCTGGCGAAAGGATGTTCTATCATTTCAGCTCAGTATTTGTATTTCCTATGGTTTTGAGGCTATGCATAGATTGCTATGATGTTCATGCGCTGTTATCGCACGGTGTTGCTGTAATGGTTAGGTGTTTGTCTATGTGTCGAGGCAATGAATGACTCAAAAGGAGGATCTCTCAGTGCGTGGTTTAGGGGTTCGACATTTAATTCCAGCGGAGGAAAGACAATTGGTCTATGGATGTGAGGCTTTGGTTGACGGAGTAATGAGACTTGATATTTCGAGCGTGCTGGAATTCTCATTTGTGATGCGGTGTCGCCGTCCTTGTTTGAGCGCATTAAGGTTCGCCGGTGTTATGGTCTTCTTTGATTTGCCCTCAGAGCAGGGTGTTGTGAAATGGTGCCTGAGAAGCGGTTGTCAGAGATGGCGGTGTGTAGCAGTTTCAGAATCGAATTGGTGTTTCTAATGGTGATGGCTCGAGAAAGATGATCTTCGAGGAGGTTTAGAGTTGGTAGAAATTTATCGGTTCAGGTGCTACACAGATGGATCTGATTTAAGGCAGCAATTGGGAAACGAAGGATGAAGAAGGACATGGTGGGGGGGGGGGAGGGGTGTCTCGCGGTGGTTGAATTGCTAGCATGTCAAATATGAAAAACAGCGGTCGAGAAGTTGCTTAAAGGAGATGGTTTAACCGAAGTGGGAGTGGAAGAGTAGCATATGGATTCAGTGGCAAGATAGCCACATACCTCGAGGAAGTTTAGAGCGATTTGGGAGTCATGGTGGAAAGTGACTAGGTCTATGAATTTTATTTCGGATGGAGGCTACTGTGCTGAGGAAGATTGAATATGACAGAAAGGAGTTTGTTTGAAATGAAGAGGGTCTGAAAATTTGATTATCGTTTTGGATGCAACATGACTTTGAGTTTGGAATGTATTGTCAAACTTTCAGTTGATATCAATGGGGAATGGGCAGGCTTGTACAGTCGGTGGATGAGCATGGGCTTAGGAGGGTTTACGAATTTCGTAGTAGTTGTACCCATCGCTATATCGTTGGAAGATATCGATATGGAATTCCATAGGTGGGTTATCTCCTATGAGCAGGTTAGTGGTTGCGTGATTTTGATGAAGTTTCTATGAAGAGTTCTACCTACTACCCGACAGAGGGTCAAACAAATGATTGTGGCTGATAATTTAGAATGTCCATGACAAGTTTAACAAGGGACTACGAGAAATTTGGCGAGCTGACGGTGCGAGATCATGGTAATTGAGAAGGAGGAATCTTTGTGGGTTCTACATTATGTGATGGTAGCTTAAAGCTAAGTAGGGGAGCCCACCGTCTACGATTGGATCGCGTGGTTGTCTGCTTGTGCGTTTTCTGGTTATCGACGCATTGGTGGATTGTTTATGACTAAGCAAAGAAAACATCAGGGGTAATTCGAGTAAAGGACTTGATGAATGTGTGCTATATTTTTCCTTATCGATTCATGCGCAGGTTTTGGGAAGACTCAGAGTTAATGCTTCTTGTGGATGTGATGTACAAGGAAAATAATTTACCCGATTAATTCTTTGGGAGTATTTATGTGCTGACAACACACTAGAGTTTGGCTTATATTTGGGACCAAGTCAGAGTGGGTGACTCTCAACAGTGGTTCTAATGGGTTCGTTATATGGCTGAAGACCGGGATTTTATAGCAGAGAGTGAAGAATACTTGGGGAATTTTCTATGTTATCATCGGGTCTGCGGGACAGTATTAGAAAAATGGGAGAAATAGTTTCGGATTCGCCGAAGGTCTTTCAGAATGGGTGTACCGGTTTGAGATTCTATTGTGCGCATGAGGAGGGTATGAGATGGTTCATGGGTAATGAGATGATGTGTTTTGTGAATTGGGTCACTCGGGAAGAATGTGTTTGAGTTTCGTCATGTTCTCTAATAGAGCTATTATTATTTCTAAGGCAAGTCAAGAGTAAATTGAAAGAAGTGGGGTCGGTTAGTAATGTTTTGAATCAGCATGATTGTGGCAATGATCAGTTCCTTCGGCGCGTAAGTTATACATGTGGTTGGTAGTTGTACGTGCGGTCTTGACAACCACTATAATTTGATTGATTTGGTAGGTATTTGATTCTAATGGCCTTGTTATGTGTAAATGGATCCCGTAAGAGTTATGACGATTTAGACCACGACTTGAGGTTTGTATTTTATGAAGTTATGGGGATTCAGTTGTGTGGTGCAATGGTTCTTCTGAAATGAGTTAAGTTAATTTTTTCTAGCCAATGATTGTGAGACGACTTGATTATTCGCACATGTGTTGTGGTCCCGTATAGCTTGTGGTGTTATATGAGCAGGATGGCTCTCGAGATGCAGGTCATTTATTGCACCTTAGTCGTGATTGGGTTTTGTAGCATATAACGCTATCCGTCTCCCAGGGTTGTATTATGCACTTGACACGCTTGTGGTCGATATTCAGTATTTCGTAGGTATAAGTATTATGGCTTGATGGGTATTTCCCTATTTATTTTTATGTGTGGGTCGGGTGGCACGCTGCCATGGGTATTTTGTTTGGATCGGGTTGCACGCCGCAACGGTATCATGTTTGTATCGGTTTCCATGCCGCAAAGGTATCATATATGGATCGGGTTGCACGCCGCAACAGTGAGATGTTGAGTACGGTTCCATATACTAATTTATGTGTATTTTGTTTCTCATTCTTTGAGAAAGGTTCATAGCATCTGTTCAGCTGTTTTATTCGTTAAGCGGGCTGGGTAGTTCTTTTCCAGAGTTCGTTATTCCTTATGTGTCATATTCAAGTTGTAGCTAGTTGGCGCATTAATAGCGTCATATGAGATTTTGGTTGGTGTTTGAGGTGGCTTATTGCCCGAGCAACTTGTACTGGGTGAGACGAGATCATTAGACCTGAGATCAGTGCGATTGGAGTTATGTAGGGTATATTAAAGAGCAAATATCATTATTCAATTCAGAATGAGGTAATGGTTCTTGTTAGGAGGAGAGACTCCATGACTTGTTGATTCGGCACATGGATATAAGTTTCTACACATCTCTTTCGTCGTGGCAGTATTGAGAGAGTTGGAACATGGCTTACATGTGTTATGAGGCGTATTGCGGGCATTGGATTCGTGATATTGCAGCTATTATGGTCGAAAAATGTTATTATGGGCATGTGAATTATGCGGTGCGTGGTGTAATTTCAGCAAAGGTGTATGATCATGTTTTGGTACAGTGTGTAGTGATTGATGCGGTGTTGGTATGTTAGAATCGAGTCTTGTGGAGAATTTCGGATGTTGGAATTTGGTTCTAGGGCTTGTTAACTAAGGTTATATGGAGGATCTTCAATCTGGCTCAAGCTAATGTCCTCACATAGGTTGCGTTGGCACGGGCAGGTGCACGAAGTGTTAAACAGTAATTTTGGACAACTTTGGAACAATTCTTGGCACGTTTGAGAAGGAACGTATGTTTAAGTGGAGGAGAATATATTGACCCGAACGGTCGTTTTGATCTCTAGCGTGTCTCTCGGTGGTTCGAGGCCTTGAGTAGCTTCACTTCATGTTTTATGACTTGTACGCGTAGTCGGAATCAAATTTCGGAAAGTTTAAAGTGGATTTAGATGGAAAATTTAATTTCAGAAGCTTTAAATTAGAAGAATTGACTAAGGTTTGACTTTTGAGTAAACGACCTCAGAATCGGTATTTGAAGGTTCCAATAGGTTCATATGATGATTTCGAACTTAGGCGTATGTTCGGGTTGAGTATCGGGTCTCCCGGGAGCATTTCGGCGCTTATTGTGGAAAATTGGCATTTTGAAGGTTTTAGAATTTCTTAAGTTTGGTTTGAGATGTACTTTGGTGTTATCGATGTCCGTTTAGGGTTCCGAGCCTTGGAATAGGTTCGTATCGTGATTTGTGACTTGTAAGTAAAGTTTGGTGTCATTCCGGAATATTTTGATATGAATCGGACGCGTTTATCGAAGTTTGAATGTTTGAAAGTTTAAAGAAGGTTTCGATTGTTGATTCATGATTTTGATGTTGTTTGGTGTGATTTGAGGCCTCGAGTAGGTTCATTCTATATTTTGGGACTGGTTTGTATGATTGGACGGGGTCCCGGGGGCCTCGTGTATGTTTCAGATGTGTTTGGATTGTGTCGCGCTCTTATTTGATATTTCAGCCTCGATTTTTGGGCATAAAGGGAACTATATTAAGAAAACGACCTTTTATTTGTGATTAGATTAAACCATTGGATCCGTATCATAATTACAGAGCCATAGGAACAAGAATCGTCAAATTCCGATGTTGTATGAGAGAGTTATGCCCATTTTCGTGTCGGAATAAATTGTTGGTTTCTGGTGCGAAGCTTTGTTCTTCGCGAACGTGGGGGAGGTTCCGCGAACGTGAATAAGGATTTATGGGTTGACCGGTCAACGCGAAAAATTACTCTTCGCGAACGCAAAGGTCTCCCACGAAGGTGATGAAGAAAAATCATCTGGACAGTATTTAAAACCGAGAAATTTAGTATTTTGGGCATATCTTGAGTTCTAGAGCTCCGTTTGAGGTGATTTTTGCGGTGTTATTCTCTTCTCAACAAGGGGTTAAATATATGACCTTTATTTTGATGTTTATCCATTATTATTTCCGTTTGTTATTATTTTTATCCGTATTTGGATTATAAAAATTGGGATTTTGAGCCCCATAGTTGAGAAATGGTAAATCCTTGATTTGAGGGTCGTCGATTCATCGACGAAATTAGATGATTTTCTGGATATAGACCATATAAGTTATGGGTATTATTTATTTTTATTAATTTTTGGAATCCGGGCACGTGTGCCCGAGGGTTGACTTTATTGACTTTTCGAGCAGAGTTGGGAACTGTTATAAATAAATTAATTATGATGTTGGAGTATATTTTTATTGGTTTTTCATGATTGTTTTACTAGTTCGGATCGATGGGCATTTAGTTTGAGGTGTTAGAGAGGCGTTGGAGCTGGTTATGGAACTTCAGAGCGAGGTAAGTCTTCTGTCTAACCTTGTGAGAGGGAAATTACCTCGTATGTGTTGTATTCTTATGTGCTACATGTTGTGGGAGCTACGCACGTATGAGGTGACGAGTGTCCGTGCGTATGGTAGAATTCCTGATTATGTTCGGGTAGACTTAGGTTCACGCCATGCTATAATTATACTATTTGAGTTATCTTTGCTCATTTAAATTCCTTTATTTCGTATTATGACTTGAGACTAGACTTGCATAGGGTGATAGACTTGCTATTGTAGAGATGTGACGAGCTACTTGATAACCCGCAGATAATTTGTGCTTCCCTTATGAATTCATCCCGCGTTGTGCGTTTTCATCGCAAAGCTTTCCTTAAAGTTCATAACTCACACGCTTATTTGTGAGTGGGATCTAGGACCCGCTAAAGCTTCTTATTCTAATGGGATCGGTCCGTTCGCCTCATCAGGATTTTGTACAACACTCTTATGGGAGCGGGCCGTTCGCCTCGGCAGTATAATAGATGCATCTATGGTTCGTGCCACTCGACTCTCGACTATGTACTTGTTATAATGGGATCACGTCGTTCGCCTTGGCAGTATCATATTCCTTCTGGGATCAGGTCGTACGACCTCATCATAATCGTGCATTATATCGCTAGCAGTCCGAATAGTCACGAGATTTTTTCTTCCACTGATGCTTTGCATTTTATATGGTATTTCTTATTCATTTGATATTTTTCGAGCTGTTGAGATAGGATACGAGGTTGAGAAGTTATATCGTTAAAAGAAGTTTTGAAAGATTATGCTGGTTACTGTTTCATCCTACTATTACTGTTGTGCTTCATATCTATTTAGGATTTAGCATACTGCATTATTGGACCTATAGTAAGTGTCGGCGTTGTCTTTTGGGCGCAAGGGCGTGGCTGTCGCAAGGAATTTTCGGAATCGCAATCGCACTTGCGGAAAAAGGGTCGCAGATGCGACTCCATAGAAGCGGCAAGGCTAGCACAGAAGCGAATGTTTTGCTGGGGGAAGGCTGAGACCGCAAATGCGGTCGAGTTTCCGCAGAAGTGAAACCGCACCTGCGAGCGAGGCATCGCAGATGCGACTGGAGGTGATCAGGGCAGAGGCCGCAGGTGCGAAGCAATTACCAAACCTGCATGATCGCAGATGCGGTGCCTAGAGCACAGAAGCGGTTAGGGGCTTTGGGCATGACTTCGTAGAAGCGTGGATTTCGCCGCAGAAGCAGCCAAGCTGATCCCAGAAGAGGAAGGTCGTCTGGGCCGAGGTGTTCTTTTAAAAGCGGGATTTGGCTCATTTGCATCTCATTTTCTTCCATGAGACCAACGTTGGAGCAATTTTGGAGTGCCATCTTCATCATCTATTATGGGGTAAGTGAGTTCTTCACATTGTGAGTTAAATACATGATTTATATATGGATTTATGCATGAGAATTTGTAGAAATTTGGGATTTTGGTGGAAAACTGCCACGACCCAAAATTCACCTAGTCGTGATGGCACCTAACCCGACCTGTCAGGTAATCCCATTAACAACTATCCAATTTAAATGAGATTTATTAAGAAAAGAAAGGAAAATACAACTGCTTTTATACAAGAATTTCCCAAGAACTGGTAGTACAAATCATGAGTTTCTAAGATTAGAATTTACAATGCTAGTATAAACACAGGTACATATTCAAATCCAGCTCTCGTCGATCACAGCAACATCAACATCCAACATCTGCACGCAAGGTGCAGAAGTGTAGTATGAGTACAACCGACCCCATGTACTCAATAAGTAACAAACCTAACATTAGGTTGAAAGTAGTGACGAGCTTGTACCAAGGTCGGGTCCAAAACCAATAGTTTATAACAACGTAAATCAAATAATAAAAATAATAAAATAAGTAGCTCAGAGATAAAATGCTTAGATCGTTCACAGTTCTAGAAAAATAGGCATGCTTTTCAAATATATCAGTGAAAACCTAGATCCTTTATCGAAATCACCAATTTTATGAGTAAGTTTGAAAACTGTGATTTTTTCCAAAAACTTTTTAATAACAGGTAAGATGTTTCGTTATCGAATGGTATGAGAAAAATACATCTCTATGCCTACATGTCAATATGCAAGTGAAATCATGAATGACACCAAAATCGGAGTGGCAGAAAGAAATGCATCTCTATGCATGTATCTCAAGTATGCATGTCAAATGCAATGTATCTTAGTGATGAACTCATGTACTCACACTCTTAGGACCCGTTTGGCCATAGATTTTTCCAAAATAAATTTGAGTTTTATTTGGCAAACACATGTTTGGCCATAGATTTTGCCTATATTTTGGCAAAATCCCAAATTGCAAATCCCAAATCTCAAAACCAGCTCAAAAGCTAGTTTTGGGCCAAATCCCTAATAATACACATATTTTTCCAAAATAAATTTGGGAAATATGTTTTGAAAACGTATGTCCAAACACATTTTCATCTTCAAGCCAAACTTCACCCAAAACAGATTTTTCAAAATAAATTTGGGAATCTATGGCCAAACGCTAGCTTAGAGTACTCAATCTCACTATCTCACACTTTCTACTCATCATGCTCAAACACTCGACACGCTCAGTCACTCAGTACTGTATATGGCCAATTCAGCCCAGGAAAGATCCATCCCAAATATATATATATATATATATATATATATATATATATATATATATATATATATATATATATATATATAATGGATAGTCAGTCACTCAGTACTGTATAAGGCCAATCCAGCCCAGGGAAGATCCATACCAAATATATATATGTATATCCGGCAAGATCCATGCCCAGGGAAAATCCATCCCTCAATATAATCAACTGCGCTCACTGGGGGTGTGTACAGACTCCGGAGGGGCTCCTTCAGCCCAAGCGCTATAATCAGCATGGACAACTCATGTGCTATAGTATTAATATCTAGATCCGCATAGACAACTCATGTGCTGCACGGACAACTCACGTGCCATAGTATCAATAGCCTCACAATCAGGTCCTCGGCCTCACTCAGTCATCAATCTCTCCAGTCTCTCGGGCTCACAATGTCATGAAACTAGCCCAAAATAATGATATGATGTATCAATAAATAACAACAGAGACTAAGATAGGATATGCAATGAATGAATATGACTGAGTACGAAATTACAATTTAAATATATAATTCGATAGCAGAAATAACCTCATTGGTCCCAATAATACCAGCATTTGCCTAAGCATGATTTCTAATACGAGTCACATCTCAGTTTCTCTAACACAGGAAAAATACACGGAAAATACAAGTCAATTAACTACACATCTCTACGGAATCGACCGAGTCTCAATTTTTACCGTGCACGCCCACACGCCTGTCACCTAGCATGTGTGTCTATTTCAAACAAATCACATAACACGTATAATTAGGGTTCATACACTCAGCTCCAAGTTTAGAAGTATTACTTACCTCAAACAAGACAAATCCAATACCGAGCAGGCCAAGCGATGCTCCAAAAATGCCATCCCGTGCGTACCAACCTCCGAACGGCTCAAAATTAGCCAAAAGCAACTCAAATACATCAAATAATGCCAAAGGAAACAAACCCAATCAATAAAGGTCGAATCTTTAATCAAAAGCCCAAAATCAACCTAAAAGTTCAATGCAGGCCCGCGCCTCGGAACTCGTCGAAACTTATAGAATCCAACAAACCCATTCAATTACGAGTCCAACCATACTAGTTTCACTTAATCCGACTCCGAATCGACATTCAAAACTCAAAAACTTAATCTATAAAACTTTAGGATAGAATCCCCAATTCTCTCTTTAAAACTCATAATCCAATTACCAAAAATGAATATAAAATCACGAAATATAATAAAAACCGAGTGTAGAACACTTTCCCCAATCCTTGTGATGAAATTTGCCTCCAAAATCGCCTCAATCCGAGTCCCACATCTCAAAATATGATAAAAGCTCGATATATAGCTTCTGCCCAGCATTTCCGCATATGCAGTCAAATCGTCGCATCTGCGACCACCGCTTCTACGGTAAATATCTCGCTTCTTCAAGCAAACCAAACTTAGCAGCCATCGCTTCTGCGTAACCTCACTTTGCACCTGCGCGCCCGTAAGTGCGGCTCTGCCATCACACCTGCGCCATACCTCGCCCCTGCGGTCTAAGGCACCGCTTTCGCGCTTTCGCAGGTGTGGCCCATCTCACGCATCTACGGAGCCCTGCTCCAGCTTCATACCTGCTCCTGCGATCCTTTTGTCACTTCTGCGACCATCGCACGTGCGCAATTTCAAACGCAGGTGCGGAACACCAGTACCAACAACTACCACCAACCAAACACAAATTGAGAAATGGTCCGAACCTCATCCGAAATTACCCGGGTCACCCGGGACCCCGTACGAATATACCAACGAGACCTATAACATAACACGGACCTACTCGAGGCATCAAATCACGCATAACAACATTGAAACGAATAATCGCACCTCAAATCAAATATAATGAACTTTGAATCTTTCAACTTTCAAAACTCGTACCGAAACATATCAAATCAATCTGGAATGAACCCAACATTTGCACACAAGTCCCAAATGACATAACGAAGCTGTTCCAATTACCGGAACCACAATCCGAGCTCGATATCATCAAAGTCAACTTTCAGTCAAACTTATGAACTTCTCAAGCCTTCAAATTTCCAATTTTCGCCAAAAAGGTGCCGAATCCTTCTAGAAATATCCAAATGCAAATCCGGGCATGCGCCCGAGTCCAAAATTACCATCCGGCCCTAACGAAACTATCAAAACTCTATTCCGGGGTTAAATTCACAAAAGTTTAACTTGGTCAACTCTTTTAACTTTAAGCTTCAACAATGAAATTCATTCTTCCAAATCGATTTCGAATAACTAGAAAACCAAAATCGACGATTCGCATAAGTCATAATACATCATACAGAGCTATTCGTGCCCTTGACATTGCTCAAAACGACCGGTCGGGTTGTTACAAAAACCTAGAAATTGGTATTTTTGGATTTTTATCATGAATTTGGACATGAAATTAGGAACAAATTATATATTTTAGTTCGTAATATTATGGGTAATGTTTATCTTCGAAAAGTTTTGGAATCCGGGCACGTGGGCCCGAGAGTTAACTTTAATGAGTTTTAGAGCGGAGTTGGGGATTTGTTAGGAGTCGATTAATTTTAAGCATTGGAGTATATATTGACTGAGTTGCACATTGTTGGACTAGTTTCGGATCATTTGGCTTGAATTTAAAGAGGTGTTGGAGCCGGTTTTGGAACTTCGGAGCGAAGTAAGTCTCCTATCTAACCTTGTGAGGGGGAAACTACCCCTTAGGTGATATTTATTGTTATGTGCAACTAGTTATGGGTGCTACGTACGCACGAGGTGATGAGAGTCCATACGTAGCTAAAGCATGTTTATGTCCAGGTAGACTTAGGATGTTATCATGTAATAATTGAATTATTTAAGCTCGTTCTGCTGGCTTAATTAATTAAAGTTATAACTGAATTTGATTTAGAAATAAATATATGTATAATAGGCCGAGCCTTAATACGTTGAGTTGTGAGCGAGTTATTTGAGAAACGGTAAAGATTATATTCTTTCTGTGCTCATGTACTATATTGTAAACACGTGTCTCGTAATTCGATAACTTCTTTCCTTTCTTGTGGAGCGGGTCGAACGCCTCGGCAGTATAATAGATGCATCTATGGTTCGTGCCGCTCGAACCTTGACAGTGTACACATTATTCTGGATCGGACCGTACCGGCAGAATCGTGCGTTATATCGCTAGTAGTCCGAATATTCACGAGATAAACCTTCCACTAATGCCCGGCATTCTATGGTATTCCTTATTTACTTGATATTGACACTTGACATTTTAGATATTAAGGTAGAATATAAGATCGAGAAATTTATACTTTAAAAGAAATAATTGAAAAAATTATGAAATTTACAGATTTACTCCACTATTGTTGTGCACTTCATATCTGTTATGAATTATCATATTATTTTATTGGACCTCTAGTAAGTGTTGATGTCGACCCCTCCTCACTACTTCTCTGAGGTTAGGCTAGATACTTACTGGGTATGCGTTGATTTACGTACTCATACTGCACTTCTGCACTAAATGTGCCGGATCTGACGGGTTCAACTGGTGATCATCTTGGCGCATAGGCGCATATATTGAGAAGACTTTATGTGAGCTGCAATTCAGGCTATGCATCGTAGTCCACCGAGTTTCTATCGTACTATTTATTTTATCCTGTCTTATTTACCTTTTGGACAGATATTGTATTATTATTGTATTCCTTAGAAAATGCTCATGTACTTGTGACACAAGATTTTGGGGGTTCCTACGGGTTGTTCATAATTGTAATTGTGTAAATATTATCATTTACCCTGTAAATTCCATTTCATACTATTTTATTAATGAAAATTGTGATTTCAAAATACTAAAGTGAGTAATTAAGTTGGTAAATCAACGTTGGCTTGCCTGGCGGCGACGTTAGATGCCATCACGGCCTATAGTGGATTTTGGATCGTGACACCTCAGAGCAAAATATTAGTAAACCTTTTTAGTATTTAAAACTAAATTTCAAATAGGATAAAATTAAAATTTAATTATTTTTCTTAATATTTATAACTTTGAAATCAATTAAAATATTATGATTAAAGTATTAACTTAATTGTCTATTTTTATTGACTAGTTTCTATGTATGTGTTTCACGCGTAAGAGCCCAACAAAAAAGAGAAAGATGAAAAAAAATAAGACAGTAAAGTAAGTACAATACAATAGACATGACTAAAAATAAACATTGTTAAATTTATGCAACTTATATCTTATAAAATATCACTTGTTTAGCTAATTCATACCATATAGGAGTATGTTTTATTATCACTATTGCATTTTAATTATTTATATAAACAAAGCGGGTGCGGAAGATTGTGGTGTGCATTCATTTACAGATTGAATTATAAGAACTTGTATTTTGTTGTATGTTTCTACTATATGTCATGACCCAAAATCCCACCCTAGATGTTGTGATGACACTTAGTCTCTAAGACTAGTAAGCTGATTACAATTACTTTTTGAGCCTTTTTTTAAAACATATCATTTAATACAAGTGTCGAAACCAAAAGAGGAAACAAATATAAAAACCTCCCAAGACTGGCAATACTGAGTCACGAACTCTAACTGAATACATGCAATGATCTCAAAGATTGAGTATACAATACTGTTTGAATAAAAGTGACAGTACAATAATAATAAAAAGACTCCAAGGGACTACGACGGCCAAGTAGCTCTACCTTGAATCCTTGCGATCAACACCCTAACTCTGCCCGAGTTCGATATCTCCAATACCTGGCTCTGCAAAATAATGTGCAGAAGTGTAGTATGAGTATACCACAATCGATACCCAGTAAGTATCAAGACTAACCTCGGTGGAGTAGTGACGAGGTACAGTCAAGACACTTACTAGTCTAATAACCTATGCAACATTGTCAAGGCCCAGAATTCCCACCGTCGGTACCGTGATGGCGCCTAACATTTCACTTGCTAGGCAAGCCAACGTTAGAGAATCATTAAACCAATTCTTATCCCATTCAGTAAATAATAACAAATTAGCTAAGGTAAAATATAATGAGTGCAGAATAATATAAAGACTACATTAATTACTACTAACCGGATCTGGAGTCACAATTCACGAGCACTCTAGAATTTACTACAAGTAATAGTCTAAAAGAAATATAACTAGCTGAATGAAAGAAACAGTAGAACAAAAAAGATAGACGGGGACTTCAAGGTCTGTGAACGCCGATAGATCTACCTTGAGTCTCCGGATAGCGGTCCAATAGCAAAATCTCGATCAACCCGAGCCGGTACCAAAATCTGCACAGAAAGTGTAAAGTACAGTATTAGTACAACCGACCCCATGTACTGGTAAGTGTCGAGCCTAACCCCGACGAAGTAGTGACAAGGCTAAGGCAATGCACCTACAAATCAACCTGTACAATTTAACATTGTATATACAAATAACAGTAATGAAGAGCTAGACATGAAATATCGGGAAGGGGAAACATGATGGGGAAATACGAGATAAAGAACTACAACAAAATGATAATTGGAACAACCAATATACTATGAATCAATAGAAATAACGAATACAGTAAAGGAAAAATGCACGGCATCACCCTTTGTGCTTTTACTCTCTATCTCACCATAAAATCAATAGAAATGGTACGACATCACCCTTCGTGCATTAACTCTCATATCATGGCACAACATCACCCTTCATGCATTAACACTCACAATATGGCACGCCATCATCCTTCGTGCTTTTACACTCACAGTATGGCACAACATCACCCTTCAAGCATTAACTCTCATATCATGGCACGATATCACCCTTCGTGCATTAACACTCACAATAGGGCACAACATCACCCTTCGTGCTTTTATACTCACAGTATGACACAACATCACCCTTTGTGCATTAACACTCACAATATGGCACGACATCACTCTTCATGCATTAACACTCTCCCTTACCATAATGCAATGAACAATTAACAAGAGGGAGATAAAATAACAAGTACAAGCCTTACCTCAACATTTAGTTCCACGATATAAATCTCAATCTTCGAAATAAATACTCAATTATCACTAGAAGGTCCATGAACGTGATAAGAAAAATCAATTTAACAACACTAGTCTAAACACGTAGCAATTAGTCATAGAAAAGAGACAATATAAGAAAAATGGAAGAAACATGGAAAACAGGTAAATTGGCGGCGCATAAGTACTCGTCACCTCACATATATGCCGCTCACATAAATTTCACATAATAAATAGTCTGAGGTTCCTAATTCCCTCAAGTCAAAGTTAGAAACAACACTTATCTCTCTCCGAATACCACTTAATACTCAATCACAGCTTTTCCTTTAGAATTCACCTCCAAACCGCTCGTATCTATTCAAAAATGACTCAAAAATATCAAATATTGCTAAAGGAATAAAATATATTGCATAAATTTAGATTTCCTAAATTTTCCTCCAAAAAGTCAAAAATCGACCCCGGGACCGCTTGGTCAAAACCTGAGTTTTAGACCAAAATCCATTTACCCATTCACCTCCGAGCCCGAATATATAATTGGTTTTGGAATCCGATCTCAAATTGAGGTCTAAATCCCCAAATTTTCGAAATCCCTAGTTTCTACCCAACACCCCTAATTCTACCATGGAAACTCTAGATTTTAGGTTGATAATTCATGAAATGAAATGGGTAATTGAAAGAAAATGATTTAGAATGACTTACCAACACTTTGGGGAAGAAAATAACTCTTAAAAATCGCCTCTAGTCCGTTTGGTTCTTGAAAATGTGGAAAAATGGCTAAATCCCTTATTTGATTTTGTTTTAAGTGCTGGGCGATAGTGTGCATCGCGTTCGCGGGGCCACTGTCGTGTTCGCAAGAACTTGCTTGCGTTCGCGATGGTTACCCCCTGGCCTTCGTGTTCTCGAGACCATGCTCGCGTTCGCGATGAAGGATCACTGACTCTCCCCCAGGTGTGCCTAACACTACGTCTTCGCGAGGAGCTGGTCGCGTTCGCGAAAGGTAACACCTCCATCGCTTCGCGTTTGCCACCAAGCCTTCGTGTTCGCGAAGAAGAAAATTCCAACTGACCAGTTTACTCTTCGCGTTCGCGAGAGTACCTTCGCGAACGCGAAGAAGGACATGCCAGAACACCTACTGCAGCAAAATACCAGATTTTCTAAGTCCAAAACATCTCGTGGCCTATCCGAAACTCACCCGAGCCCTCGGGGCTCCAAACCAAACATGCACACAAGTCTAAAAACATCATAAGAACTTGCTCGCGCGATCAAATTGCCAAAATAACACCTTGAATTACGAATTTAGAACCAATTCAAATGAAATTCTCAAGAACACTTTAGAATTCCTATCTTCTCAACTGGACGTCTGAATCACATCAAATCAACTCCGTTTCTCACCAAATTTTACAGACAAGTCTTAAATATTATAATAAACCTATACCAGGATTCGAAACCAAAATACAGACCCGGTACTAACAATGCCAAACATCAATCAATTCTTAAAAATAAATAATTTTTAGACTTTTAATTTTCATCAAAAATTCATAACTCGAGCTAGGGACCTCCAAATTCGATTACGGGCATACGCCCATGTCCCATAATTCGATACGGACCCACCGGGACCGTCAAAACATGGATCTGGGCCTGTTTACCAAAAGTATTGACCGAAATCAACTAAAATTAACTTTTAAGGCAAAAATTCTTATTTTCATCAATTTTCAACATAAAAGTTTTCTGGAAACACGCCCGGATTGTGCACGCAAATCGAGGAGGGTAAAAATGAGATTTTAAGGCTTAAGAGCGCAGAATCGAGTTCTCTAATATAAGATTACCTTTTGGGTCATCACATTCTCCACATCTAAAACAACCGTTCGTCCTCGAACGGACATAGAAAAGTACCTGCGCTGGTGAAAAGGTGGGGATATCTACTCCGCATATCGGAATCAGACTCCCAAGTAGCTGCCTCAATAGGCTGAACCTCTCCACTACACTCGAACCGAAGGGTAACTTTTTGATTTCAATTGGCAAACTTGCCGGGCTAGAATAGCCACCGCCTCCTCCTCGTAAGTCAAATCCTTTTCCAACTAGATAGAGATAAAATCAAACACATGGGACGGATCGCCGTGATACTTTCGAAGCATGGACAAATGGAATACCGGATGAACAACTGCTAAACTAGGTGGCAACGCAAGCCTATAAGGCACCTCTCCCACTCTCTCCAGAATCTCAAAAGGTCCTATATATCTAGGGCTCAACATGCCCTTCTTTCCGAACCTCATTACACCCTTCATGGGTAATACCCCCCAAAGCAACACTCTCTCCCAGACCATGAATGAAACATCATGAACTCTACGACCGGCATAACTCTTCTTCCCGGACCGAGCTGTGCGAAGTCGATCCTGAATAATCTTAACCTTATCCAAGGCATCCCGTACTAAGTCTGTGCCCAAAAATCGAGCCTCCCCCGGCTCGAACCACCCAACTAGTGACCGACACCGCCTACCATATAATGCCTCATAGGGAGCCATCTGAATGCTTGACTGGTAGCTGTTGTTGTAGGCGAACTCTGCAAGGGGCAAGAACTGATCCCACAATCCTCCAAAGTATATAACACATGCGCAGAGCATATCTTCCAAGATCTAGATAGTGCGCTCAGACTGCCCATCCGTCCGAGGATGAAATGCTGTGCTCAACTCAACCCGCGTACCTAACTCACGCTGTACTTCCCTCCAGAAGTGCGAGGTGAACTACGTACCTCAATCAGAAATGATAGACTTGGGCACACCATGAAGATAGACGATCTCACGAATGTAAATCTCTGCCAACCGTTCCGAAGAATAGGTAACCGCCACATGAATGAAATGCGTTGACTTGGTCAGCCTATCCAAAATGACCCAAACTGCATCGAACTTCCTCTGAGTCCGTGGGAGTCCAATAACAAAATCCATGGTGATACGCTCCTACTTCCACTCAGGAATCTCTAACCTCTGAAGTAAACCACCAGGGGTCTGATGCTCACACTTTACCTGCTGGCAATTTAGACACCGAGCTACATATGCAACTATATCTTTCTTCATCCTACTCCACCAATAATGCTGCCGCAAGTCCTGATACATCTTGGCGGTGCCTGGATGAATAGAATACCGGGAACTATGTGCCTCCTCAAGAATCAACTCACGAAGTCCATCCACATTAGGCACACAAATACGACCCTGCATCCTCAAAACTCCGTCATCTCCAATAGTAACCTGCTTGGCACCACCATGCCACACTGTGTCTCTAAGGATAAGTAAGTGAAGATCATCATGCTGCTGATCCCTGGTGCGCTCAAACAAAGAAGATCGAGAAACTGTACAAGCTAGGCGCTCAAACTGTACAATCTCACGAACTGGTTGGCCAAGGCCTGAACATCCAATGCAAGCGGTCTCTCACTAACTGGAATATAAGCAAGGCTACCCATACTAGATAACTTTCTACTCAAGGCATCGGCCACCACATTGGCCTTCCCGGGATGATACAATATGGTGATATCATAGTCTTGCAATAGCTCCAACCACCTCCTCTACCTCAAATTGAGTTCCTTCTACTTGAACAAATACCGCAAGCTCCGATGATCCGTTAATACCTCGCATGGAACGTCGTAAAGGTAATGCCTCCAAATCTTTAGCGCGTGAATAATGGTTGCCAGCTTTAGATCATGAACAAGGTAATTCTTCTCGTGAACCTTCAGCTGCCGCGAAGCATATGCAATAACCTTGCCACCCTGCATCAATACCTCACCCAGACCAATACGAGATGCGTCAAAATATACTGTATAAGATCCTGAACCTGTGGGTAACACCAATACCGGTGCCGTAGTCAAAGCTGTCTTGAGCTTCTGGAAGCTCGCCTCACACTAGTCTGATCACTAGAACGGGGCACCCCTCTGGGTCAACCTGGTCAACGGAGCTGCTATGGATGAAAACCCCTCTACAAATCGACGGTAATAACCCACCAATCCCAAGAAACTATGGATCTCTGTAGCTGATGTGGGTCTAGGCCAGTTCTGGACTGCCTCAATCTTCTTAGGATTTACCTGAATACCCTCTACTGATACAACGTGACCCAAGAAAGAAACTGAACTCAACCAAAACTCGCATTTTGAGAACTTAGCATATAACTGACTGTCTCTCAGAGTTTGAAGAATGATCCGAAGATGCTGCTCATGCTCCTCCCAGCTGCGGGAGTAGATCAAGATATCATCAATAAACACAATCACAAAGGAATCCAAGTAGGGCTTGAACACCCGGTTCATCAAATCAATGAATGCTGCTGGGGCATTTGTCAGCCCAAATGACATCACTAGAAACTCATTATGCCCATACCGAGTCCGAAAAGCTGTCTTAGGGACATTAGATTCCCTAATCCTCAACTGATGGTAGCCAGATCTCAAATCAATCTTCGAAAACACTTTGGCACCCTGAAGCTGATCAAATAAATCATCAATCCTTGGAAATGGATACTTTTTCTTGATGGTGACTTTGTTCAACTGCCGGTAATCTATACACATCCTCATCGATCCATCTTTCTTCTTCACAAATAACACAGATGCACCCCAGGGCGAGACACTAGGTCTAATGAAGCCCTTATCAAGCAAATCTTGTAACTGTTCTTTCAATTCTTTCAACTCTGGCGGGGCCATGCGGTATGGTGGAATGGAAATGGGCTGAGTGCCCAGAGCCAAATCAATGCAGAAATTAATATCTCTGTCGAGCGGCATCCCCGACAGGTCTGCCGGAAACACCTCTGGAAACTCACGAACAACTGACACTGAATCCATGGAAGGAACCTCCGCACTAGAATCGCGGACATAAGCCAAATAAGCTAGACATCCCTTCTCGACCATATGCCGAGCCTTCACATAAGAGATAACCCTGTTGGTAGAATTGCCAAGAGTCCCTCTCCACTCTAATCGAGGCAACCCCTGCAAGGCTAAAGTCACCATCTTGGCATGACATTCTAATATAGCTTGATAAGGTGACAGCCAATCCATACCCAGTATGATATCAAAATCAACCATATCAAGAAGTAGAAGATCTACACGAGTCTCAAGACTCCCAATGGTGACCACACACGAGTGATAAACACGATCTACAACAATAACATCCCCCACTGGTGTGGACACATACATATGAGCACTCAAAGAATCAAAGGTAACAACCAAATATGAAGCAGAATAGAATGACACATAGGAGTAAGTAGACCCCGGATCAACTGAAGCATCTCTACTGCAAACTAAAATAGTACCTGTGATAACAACGTCAGATGACTCAACCTCAGTACTGGCTGGGAAAGCATAACACCGGGGCTGGGCCCCACCACTCTGAACTATGTCCCTGGGATGACCTCTAACTGGATGGTCTCCACCTCTAACTGCCTGACCTCCATCTCTAACAGTCTGACCTCTACCTCTGGCTGCCTGACCCCTGCCTCTGGCTGCCTGAGCAGGTGGTGCAGCAACTGGTGCCGGAACCATGGCACGAGAACTTTGATACTGTGAGCTTCCTGTTCCCCGATGAAAGAATCTAGCAATGTTCCTCGGATTACCACAAGTATAACATAACCTCAAGTGCTGTGACTGCTGACCCTGAAATTGACCCTGTCGACCTGAGTAACCACCCTGATAACTCTGGAGTGGAGGTGCACTAATAGGAGCTGGTGATGCACTGTAGGCTAGCTGGTCAGAATAAGGCATATGAGGACCACGACCACCTGAGGCACCGCGGGATGCCTGAAGTGCTAAATGAAACGGACTGGGAGGATGGCCTCTACCAAAAGTACCCCTGCCTCTAGGTGAGGCATCGCTGAACTCGTCGGAATAACGAGGTCTCTTGTCAGACCCCTGACCTCCCTGAGCAAGAATAATCTCAACTCCTCTGGCGACATTAGCAGCCGCCTGAAAAGAAATCTCACTCCCAGTCTCCTTAGCCATCTGCAATCTGATAGGCTGAGCAAGTCCGTCAATAAACCTCCTCACCCTCTCTCTCTCTCTCGGTGGGAAGTAGAAGAATAGCATGACGGGCCAAATCCACAAAACGAGTCTCATACTGAGTAACAGTCATACTGCCCTGCTGGAGATGCTCAAACTGACGGCGACGCTCCTCTCTCAATGTGACAGGGAGGAGCTTCTCTAGGAAGAGTTGAGAGAACTGGTCCCAAGTAAGAGCAGGCGACCCAGCTTGTCTGGTCAACAAATAATCTCTCCACCATTTTTTAGCGGAACCAGTCATCTGAAATATAGCGAAATCGACCCCATTGGTCTCCACTATACCCATGTTTCGTAGAACCTCGTGACAGTTGTCAAGATACTCCTAAGGATCCTCTGAAGTAGCACTACTGAAGTGAACTAGGAAGAGCTTGGTAAACCTGTCCAATCTTCACAAAGCCTTAGAAGACATAGCTGGCCCATCTCTGGCCTGTGCCGTAACAACCGGCTGAACTACTCCGACTGGCTGAGCTACTGGAGCATGATACTGGGGAGATATATGCTCCGAAGAGGGAGTAGTGGGAGTCTGGGCTTCTCCTCCAGCCTGAGAGACTGCTGGTGCCATGGGAAATACGCCAGTCTGGGCCACACTCTACATAAGGCCCACAAAATGGACCAAAGCATCCTGAAGTACTAGGGTGGCAATGAACCCCTCCAGAACCTGAGATGGTCCGGCAGAAACAGTTCGAGCTGGAACTTCCTCGTCAAGCTCTAACTGAGGCTCCACTACTAGGGCTGGTGCTCGGGCTCTCGGGCTCTGGGCTGAGCCCTGCCCTTACCTCGGCCTTTGGCATGGCCTCGGCCTCGACCTCTTCCCCGCGTAGGAGCTGCCACTGGATGACTCGAGTATTGAAATTCAGTTATGACTTGCAGAGGTTGATATCGAGGATGACTCGAGTATTGAAATTCCTAAATATGGGCTATGCGCTTTATGAGTGTATAAAATCATGGGATGAGTGAGTTGTTGTTTCTGAAGAATGTAGTGCGCACAAAGTATGAATTTGATTGGTGGTTTTAAGGCATGGTTACTTCTTTGAGTGTTGATTGTGCTAATGGAGAACATGTCTTTCAGCCCATTTGGGATGGAGCAAATTAGATTTGAGCAGAGTGGATGACTCTCGAGACGGTTCTAATGGATTCATATAAGTGGCAATTGATTTTTTTTTTCCGGATTTGTATATCGCTAGAATCGGTTATTTACATTGGATGGTGTCGAGACTTGCCGTAATTCTGCATGACTATGGATTCTACATTTCAGTATAAGAAAAGAAAGGGGGATAATTTTAAATTTACATAAGGTCTTTCAGAGTGGATGCCTCGGTTGTGGTGCTTTTGGGATACTTAAGAGGGAATTCGGTGGCTTATGGGCCTTAGGGCGTTGTGGTTCTGTGCTAAGGTTTGTGGGGTGAGTTGTGGTTAAAGATCGTGGTGTTTTAGCAAGGAGAAGTATCAATCTGAAGACAAATTCAGAAGGGACTCAGAGAAATAGGACAACTGGGTAGTTGACTGGACCAGTATGATAATGTTAGGATCAGTCCTTTGGGTAGTTACGATGTGATAAGACTTTACAGATATTTTGGTGGCAATATTCTTGGGTTTGGTGACATGCGTGGCTTGGTTGAGTTAGAGAGATTCAATTCTTATGCCTTGAATATGTGCAAATGGATTCCAAAGTATTCTTGATGGTTTCTACAATGGTTTGAGCCGGATACTTTTCTACCAGTGTGGGAAACGTGTTATGTATTATGATTTTCTCCTGGAAAGAAGCAAGAGAAAAGTTTCTAACTAATAGGGTATGTAAATTGTTGGTGACTCAAAGTTGATAATGAGATTCTTGTGCTTGTCACATGGTGGCATGATAGATGCGGTGTGTTGTGCGAGATTAAAATCTATATATACGAGGCGGCAGTTCAGTCTTGAAGGGAAGGTCCCGAATTTTGGACAACATGGTCAACTTCAAATATTTAGACGAATGTTATAACTGATCGGTTATCCCTGAGAATGGTGCGTATTTCAAAAAGCGCATTGTGTTTCGATGTCATTGGTATTGCGGTACTCACCTGATTGATAGACTGCTGATATTCAAATTATTGCTATGTGGCACAGAAGAATTATGGAAATATTCCGAGTGGGATGATCGTGCATTAAGGATGTGATAGTCATTCGGGCGGTGGAGATTGGATCAGAAATGGTGATTCGTGTGTTCAAGGGATTTAAAGACTGGGAGTTTTCAGGAGCATATTTTTTCATGGTTGTGGACTATGAAGTAGTGGCCGAAGCCAGCCAGATGATAGTATGTATTATGATTTTAGTTATTGTGGATTTTTGGAGGGTTATTTATCTATTTTTGGGTAACCAAAGCTGATTTGGGGATCCATTGGTAGGCCCAATTAGGATACGTATTCTACACCGAGTCAGATTGGTTGGCTCCATACTGCTATTGTTGAGGGATGAGCCATTTGGTTGGTGTTGGACTTATTCGTGTTCTGAAATGATCTGTGAGTTACTCTTCTATGCTACGAGGAGTTGTGATTCATTGGCTATAAGCACGCCTGGTGCTGTTCTATTTGGGCTTTATAGCAGAATTTGAGCGAGATGAGTAATTGGGTATTGCATGGTTGATGGCATGTGTGTTATGTTCTTTCGGGTTTTGTGTGGAATTGTGTCATATGCTTCTCCATGGTTATGGTAATGCACTTTGAGTACTTAATGTCGGATTGCGCGTGGTTATTTATTTTGAGCATGGTGGTTGAGGTATTTCATATGGACCAACATTTGGATGGGGTCACGCATTGCAGCGGAGTTATGTTAAGGTGTGAACCTTGTGTTAGAATCGTGTGATGGTTCTACGGTGTGTGATGGATTTTTCAGCATTTTGTTGTGGCGGTACTTGTTAATCTTGCAGGGCAGTTCTCTCATTTGAGTCATTTTCCATGACTGAGTACATTTGAATTGTTGCGTATTGGTGCACGGATGGCACGGTTTGTGGATCTGAGTTATATCGGTGCGGCATGTTGGTGGGATAGTTGTGTTTAATAATATATGGTCATTGGACCTAGAATAGGTACTATCAGGTTTGAAACGGTATATTTTGGGAGGTTGGCATTGAAAATCGGCTTAGAAAGTAATTATGGTTCTGGTTGGGGCGAGAGAGATCTCCATGACTTGTTGATCTGATAAAGGGTTATGAGATTCTGCGCGTGTCTTTCATTTTCAGCAGTGTACGAAGGTTTTGGAACAAGGTTTTGTTCAATATGGGGTTTAATACTAGTACTTGGTTGGTTTGGAGTAGTTACTGTGATCAGTAATGGTGCTACGAGAATGCGAGTGTGTAATATATTATGTGATTATATATGGGGTTATGCTTATGGCTTGATACAGTTTGTTTGGACTCATACAGTGTGTAGATGTGAGATTCGTGTCTTAAAAAGAAATTTGGAATGTTGAAAAATTGAATTCCAAGGTTTTTGGGCTAAGGTTAAATTAATGATTTTCAGTCGTATTGTGTTGTCAGGCCTATATGGAATAGGGTGATGTGGGACCACCCCCGGGTACGTGCGTGGTAAGATGGAATATTGATTTGATGGCTTGGAAACAACTCTTGGCACGTTCGAGGACGAACGTATGTTTAAGTGGGGGAGAATGTAACGACCCAACCAGTCGTTTTGAGTATTACAGCCTCGTTTCCCCATTTACTGCTCAACTTATGCTTTACAGTTGTTTTATAACTTACCGGATTAGTTGGATAGGGCTCGGAAGGATTTCAGAGTGAAATGAGACACTTAATCTCGTAATGGAAAACTTAAGTTGGAAAAAGTTGACCGGATGTCAATTAATGTGCAAACGACCTCGGAATTTAATTCTGATGATTCCAATAGCTCCGTATGGTAATTTTGGACTTAGGAGCATATTCGGAAAATAATTTGGAGGTCTATAGTGGAATTAGGCTTGAAATGGCGAAAGTTGAATTTTTGGAGAGTTTGACCGAGGAGTTGACTTTTTGATATCGGGGTCGGAATTTGATGGTGGAAACTGGAATAGGTCCGTAATATGAAATGTGACTTGTGTGCAAAATTTAAAGTCATTCTGGATTGATTTGATGTGTTTCGGCACAAGATATAGAATTTGAAAGTTCAAAGTTCATAGATTTTGATTTGAGGTACGATTCGTCATTTTGATATTGTTTGATATGATTCGAGGCCTCGAGTAGGTCCGTGGTATGTTTTAGGACTTATTGGTGTATTTGGTTGAGGTCCCGAGGGCCTCGGGCGAGTTTCGAATGATTAACGGATCAAAAATTGGAGTTGTGAGGCTGCTGAAGCTGTAGCCCTTCTGGTGTGATCGCAGCTGCGAGGGTCTTGGCCGCAGGTGCCGCAGCTCAAGCGCAGGTGCGGAGTTGGAGGGTGTCAGCAGAGGTCGCAGGTGTGATGGGATTCCGCACCTGCGATTGCACAGATGCGGGCAGGGTTTCGTAGAAGCGAAAAATGGTGAGGAAGCCGGGTAATGCAAGTGCGACATTTTTTCCGTAGAAGCGGGTGCGCAGGTACGAGCCCAGGCTCCGCAGGTGCGAAAAGCTAGGGCAGAACCCTTTAAGTTCGAGGGTTTGATATTTTCACCCATTTTCGGATTTTGGAGCTCAGTTTGGGCGATTTTGGAGAGGAAATTTTCCACACAACTTTGGGTAAGTGTTCTTGACTCCCTTGTGATTATACTCCATGAATTAATCTTCGTTTTCGGTGTTAGAATATTGATTTTTCGAGAGAAAGCGGAGGAATTTTCTACAATTTCATAAAATGAATTTTCGAGATTTGAACACCGATTCGGAGTCGGATTTGAGTGAAATTAGTATGGTTGAACTTGTAATTGGATGGGTTGTCGGATTTTGTAAGTTTCGTCGGATTCTGAGACATGGGCCCCTCGAGCGATTTTTGGAGTGTAATTTTAGATTTTGTGGAAAATATTAGTATTTTGATATGGAATTAATTCCTATAAATTGTGTGGACTGAATCAAATTAATTGTGACTAGATTCAAGATATTCAGAAGCTGTTATGCGCAGAATGGAATTTTTGGAGCATTATTTAGCTTGCTCGACATTGGATTCGTCTTGTTTGAGGTAAGTAACTCTTCTAATCTTGGATCTGAGGGTATGAACCCTGAGTATACGTGTTATGTGTTTGGTGTTGAGGTGACTCACATGCTAGGTGACGGGCGTGTGGGCGTGCACCATGTGAGCTGTGACTCTGTCATTTCTGTGGTACTGTGTAGTTCCCTGAACTTGTATGAAATCATGAAATCTCTACGTACTAGAGTTATCAAAATATGATTCATGCTATAAACTATGTTTATGCTATATGATTATCCTGTTGGGACCCACCGAGATCATTTCTGTTATTGAGTTATCTTCTTTCATTGCATTACATACTCAGTCATACGCATTCATATGCATATTATATCTCAATCTCTGTTGTTATTTATTGATACATCATATCATCATTTTCAGGCTAGTTTCATAACATTGTGAGCCCGTGAGAGAGAGACTGGAGAGATTGATGACTGAGTGAGGCTGAGGGCCTGATTGATTATGATATTGATACTATGGCACATGAGTTGTCCGTGCGGTTAATAGTGCTTGGGCTGAAGGAGTCCCTCCGGAGTCTGCACACACCCCCAGTGAGCGCGGTTGATACTATTGAGGGATGGATCTTCCCTGGACATGGATCTTGTCCGAATTAAGCATTATATACTTGGAGATGGATCTTCTCCACGGGCTGGATTGGCCCTACTCGGTACTGAGTGACTGATGACCAGTTGATGTGTATATTCCGGAATGGATCTTCCCTGGGCCGGATTGGCCATATACAGTACCGAGTGGTTGAGTATTTGAGAGTGTGAACTTGGAGATGGATCTTCTCTTCAGGGCTGGATTGGCCTTCCTCGGTACTGGGTGACTTATAGTTCGTGATATATATGTTCTGGGATGGATCTTCCTTGGGCCGTATGGGCCATATACAGTATCGAGTGATTGAGTATTCGAGAGTGTGAGCACATGTGGTTGTCAGCATGGTGCATTACATACAATATTGCATTGACATGCACACATGACATATAGGCATAGAGATGTATTTTTCTCATGTTGTACGGTATCACATCATTCATGATTACTCACACGAGTTGACAAATAGGCATAGTGATGCATTTGTTTTACACTTGTTATCTGGAAAGAAAAAGAGACATCTTAATTACCATTGAAAGGATTTTTGGGAAAATTACTATTTTCAAACTTACTCATATTTTTGGCAACTTCGGTAAATGATTTGGGTTTTCACTGATATACTTAAAAGGCAGAACTATTTATAGAAATCATGATTTTGCTGAGCATTTTATCTCTGAGTTACTTCTTGTATTACTTGCTTTACGTTGTTATGGACTGTTGTGGACTATTGGTTTTGGACCCGACCTTGGTACAATCTCGTCACTACTTTCAACCTAAGGTTAGGTTTGTTACTTATTGAATACATGGTGGTCGGTTGTACTCATACTATACTTCTACACCTTGCGTGCAGATATTGAATGTTGATGTTGCTGTGATCGATGGGAGTTGGATTTGAAGATGTACCTGTGTTCCGATTGTAGCTGCCTCTTGTTCATGGTAGCCTTAGATTTATAAGAATCTATTTATGTACATTTCGAATAGATGATATATTTATTTTATACCAGCTTTGTATACTCTATTCTTAAACACTCATGATTTGTACTACCAGTTCTTGGGGAAATGTATTAGTTTTATCTATTTTCTTCTAATTAATTGCCTTATTAATTTTATTGGAATTGGATAGTTGGTAATTGGCTTACCTAGCGGGTTGGGTTAGGTGCCATCACGACTAGTTGAATTTTGGATCGTGACATGGAGCTACTGGCGGCTCCTCAACTGCTACTCTTACAGGTGCTCTAGTTGCGGCACGTGCCCTACCTTGGCCTCTACCTCGGCCCTGGCCTCTTGCGGTCCTAGTAGAATGTGCGGGTGTCTGCTCAGCTGACTCAGTAGCACGTGACCTCACCATTTGTGAGAGAATAGAGATACAAAGGCTCAAACTCCAAAATCAACAATTTCCGCACGACAAAAATGAAAGAAGTAGAAATTTCCTAACAGTTCTGTAGCCTGTCGAAAATAAGTACAAACATCTCCTTACCGATCCGCAAGACTCTACTAGACTTGTTCGTGACTCGTAGAACTTATGAACCTAGAGCTCTGATACCAACTTGTCACGACCCAAAAGGTTGACAGTTAGTAGTGTGTTCCTCCTAGGCTTACCAGTAGTACTAGGACTATTTTTGTGTTATCTTATTCATGATTATTCACTATTACATGTTGTGTCATTCGTGCACGTTACCTTAATATATTGTTGTTACTATTGTTTGCTACTTGTTGCCTTATCTCCACTGTGCCTTGAGCCGAGGGTCTATCGGAAACAGCCTCCCTATCTTTATAAGGTAGGGGTAAGGTCTGCGTACACACTACCCTCTTCATACCCCATTTATGGGATTACACTGGGTTTGTTGTTGTTGTTGTTGTTGTTTGTTAGTGCTGCCGTTAGAAATCCTTGTGATCAAATGGCAATTTACTTCCTCATGACCTTGATGCTTGCAAACAGTACAATAAGCAGGAGCATTATCAATCACACTCTTGATAATGCTCTATAATTTTTCCAGTTGCCTCGTCCAAATAATTCAACTTGATACGCTTTGGGTGCTTGTCCAGAAGATCAAGAATAGCTCGTATCCTAGCTGTGCTTGGCCTTGTTCTTTCTTGCGTCGCTTTATCAATTACAATAGGCTTCCCCAATGCAGAAGCATTGACAGTAACGCTCTCTTTGCAAATAAATTTGTCGGCAAATCTGGGAAGGAAATCCAATCCAATGCTTTTGAAGTTTCTTCTTTTGGATTGTACCATTGTGACCAAGGGAAGGTTCTAAACTGATGTTTCTCACCATTAAACTGAACGTAACCTACTGGTTTTGATAAAACAGCCACATAATCCTCATACAAATCAAAACGCAATAAGAGATGACGATGTGCGCACAAACCTACCAAACACCTCCCTTTGACGCCAAGTTGTTGCGGCAGCATGGTCTTCAAATCTTTAAAATCTGGTTCTCCATAGGATAACTTCATCAAAACAGCTTGATGAAGTCCCTCTTCAATGGCGAAATCATCTAGTTCCTTAAAAGTGAATTGAATTGTCGGCTCACCATGTATAAATTGGATTGGTTTCAAAAATGTTTTGGTTAAAGGTTTTGTAGTTGGATTATTTGTAACTAGGGCAGCATAGTTAGTAGGTTTTGGGGTCTCTCCCACAGCTTGAAGCTGGGGAGAGGTCGTTGCTGCCATGGCAGCTTAGGTCTCCATCAAGTCGCCCTAGCTAGAGAGAAAACTACATGGAGTTGCTCTAGTTTGTAGGTTGGTTTTTTTTATCAGGTAAGAGTAATGTTTCATTACTAACTAATGAAACATTTACCTATACTTGACAAAAATAGTTTCATTACTAAATAACATCAAGAATGTGCTTAAATTGTGCAGCAACAGAAATCACCAAAGTCACCACACTAATACATTTCCTGATGCTATGCTTGGTACATGTCAATGGAGTTATTTTTAGTAAAAGTATGATACGATCACCATGGATTAGCTTCGCAAGAAATAGACGCTTCGTAAGCGAAAAGTGAAATAAGAAGTAATAAAATTTGATTAGTTTTTATTTTGTTGGTTTGAGTAGTTACGTACTCCGTTTTTATAATTGTATTTAGTAAATTTGGAAAAGTAACTTAGCTATGTATTCCTTTGTCATCCCGGTGGCAGTAGTATTAGTCTTATATTCTTTTTTCGTAGAGTTATATTTTTACCTGTTATTTCTTTCGATTCAGTTATTTTACTATATCGTTATTGTTACTATATCGCTGTTGTTACTGCGTATTGTTACTGCCCCTTTTCATTTTGTCCTTGAGCCAAGGGTCTTCGGAAACAACCTTTCTACCTCCACAAGGTAGGGGTAAGATCTGCGTATACACTACCCTCCCCAGACCCACTTATGAAATTATACTGGGCATGTTGTTGTTTTGGTTGTAACTTAGCTATGTAGGCTCTTTAACCATTGCTGTTACTCATCATATATATATATATATATATATATATATATATATATGTGTGTGTGTGTGTATATATATATATATACACACACACATACAATTACATACATATATATATTCCATGTCCTTGCCAAGAGTTTCAGGTTTAATATTGACATATAACAACAAATACAATAAAGTGTGATACCTGGTGTATTTTTCTTTTTTGCGGAGACATGAGTGTGCGAGTTGTTTCTCGAGGCATGCATTCCTTTGTCTAATTATGATACCAATTGTCAGTTCCTAGGTCATTGTCATCGAGACTCATGTCAATTCGAAATCTGTGTTTGGTTAAGAAAAAAATGAAACTCTGTCTTACGTGATTACTTCTGTTAAGCCCTTGTCTCTAGACTCAAGTTATTGCTACGATTACTTTTTCGAAATGCTAAGGATGGTAAGTACTTATGTTTACGTTATTCCTCTACTAAGTGTTTGATAAGGCCTAAAGTGTTAGAGATAAATTAATAAGGTACTACTTTTTTATATAGTTGTATCTTGCACTTTTAAAGAGATTTTATGAGATTCTTCTATGTTGAGATATCGTATGTTGAACCTTGTTCATGGCCTATTTTTGCTAATAAATTATAATAACAATTTGCTAAACTAGTTTCATAAGTCTTGTTAGAACACTTGAACTCTTTCCTTAATCTCATGGAAGTATTATTTTTTTTATTTTTTTGTTAGTTTATTTTACAACCCAGGAAGATCATCACGAAAGTTGCACACGGTTGGTATATCCTTAAGACTGGGCTCTCCAATAGTGTGTTGACTATATGAGCAAGATAGGCATCGCAACCTTGGCGAATCATCTTCCTTGCCAAGACTGCAGAAATAATATTAGATGTCAATGACCTTTCGCTACATATCATATATTCTTTTCCTTCAGTTGGTAGAGTAAGTACGGGAGCTTGTGTCAACAAGGATTTGAGCTTCTCGAAGCTCTCTTGACACTTATCATCCCACACAAACTTGACGTCCTTCCTCAAAAGTTTGGTCAAAGGAGAGGCTACAGGCGTTGTGATGGCACTTAGTCTCTAAGACTAGTAAACCGATTACAATTACATTTCAAGCCTTTTTTTAAACATATAATTTAATACAAGTGTCGAAACCAAAAACGGAAACAAATATAAAAACCTCCCAAGATTGGTAATACTGAGTCACGAACTCTAACTGAATACATGCAATGATCTCAAGGATCGAGTATACAATACTGTTCGAATAAAAGTGACAGTACAATAATAATGGAAAGACTCCAAGGTACTGCGACGTCCAAACATCTCTACCTTGAATCCTTGTGATCAACGCCTTAACTCTTCCCGAGTCCGATATCTCCAATACCTGGCTCTGCACAAAAATGTGCAGAAGTGTAGTATAAGTACACCACAATCGGTACCTAGTAAGTATCCAGACTAACCTCGGTGGAGTAGTGACGAGGTACAGTCAAGACACTCACTAGTCTAATAACGTGTGCAACATATCATACAAATATAATAGAAACAGATAGCAACTATAATCAACTAGTGACATAAACAGCAAGGCAACAAGAACACCATAAGTATTGCTCACAAGAATAATAAAGACAAGTACAACCAATTAATCAAGTCCTTCAAAATATACATCTTTTCTCTATAAGTTTTCCAAATAAAAATCTTTAGAATGTAATCCTATCAATTAAATATATCCCGAATATACTTCCTCCAAATAAATATCTTACGAATTTAAATCTTTCAAATAAATATCTCCCAATATGACTCTTTCAAATAAATATCTTTCATATATAATTCTCTTATATAAAACCTTTCGAATATAATTCTTTCAAATAAAAACCTTTCGAATATAAATCTTTAAAATAAAACCTTTCAAATATAATTCTTTTTAATAAAACCTTTCGAATATAATTCTTTCAAGTGAAATCACCGGTTGACACCTCACTTCATAATCCTAAAGATTTCGGGTCTCAGCCCACTTTCATATCCACGACACCTCGTGCCCATATTTCTATCCCTACCGTATGGGCAATTCACAAGATAGAAGACATAATAATTTAATGAAATGACTGAGGAGTGAACGACGGGTACTTCACAGATAAGTAACAGCACAACAAATAGAGGTAAACAACAGGGGCGCTCCTGAGGTATCGCCTCGTAAATCCAAATGTAAATGCTCAATAGGGGGATCTCCCAAGGTACCGCCTCGTAGTCCCAAAGTAAATATGCAATGGTACCGCCTCGTAGTCCCAAAGTAAATATGCAATGGTACCGCCTCGTAGTCCCAAAGTAAATATGCAGTACAAGGGGATCTCCCTAGTAAATGCCTCATAGTCCCAAAGTAAATATGTAAGATAGGGGGATCTCTCGAGGTACCGCCTCGTAGTCCCAAAGTAAATATGCAGTACAGGGGGATCTCCCGAGGTACCGCCTCGTATTCCCAAAGTAAATATACAGTACAAGGGGATCTCCCGAGTAAACGTCTCGTAGTCCCAAAGTAAACATACAATAGCAAGAACGGAAGAATAACTCAGCAAGAACAACCTTTTCTTAAATCCAAATTTTGATAAATATATTAATGCCTCAATTCAAACTTATTTACTTAATTATTTGCAGATGAAAAATCCATAATGTGATTATTTTCAATAAATATCAAATCAACAAACAAACGAAATTCACATAAAAATCCAAGTGGCGATCACACCAAATTATCATATAAATTACAAACTAGACAAACAAGGAATGAGGCATGACAATAAAGGATTTAATAAGTACCAACAATTTCCAATTTAATACTTAAGGGTATCTACGAATTTTAACCGACATAATTTGCACATATAAACCAAGTACGTACTCGTCACCTCGCATACGCGACTTTTACATTACACAAATGGCACATACAACTCAATGCCTAAGGGGTAATTTCCCAACTCAAGGTTAAGCAAGATACTTACCTTTTTTAAGTTAGGCCGATATTTTAAAATAGCCTTCTTGCTTGAATTGACCTCTAGACAACTCAAATCTATCCAAATTAATTGTATAACTTCATTAAAATTCATCAAAAATAATTCCGGATAATAAAACGTCAACTTAAAATTTTACATTAAAAAGTCAACCAAAAGTCAATGCGGGGCCCGCCTTTCGGAACCCGATAGAATTTTTACGAAATTCGAACACCCATTCCGATACGAGTTCAGCCATACCAATTTTATCGAATTCCAATAACAAATCATCCTCCAAATCTTGAATTGTTCGTTTTTTTTGAAAAGTTTTACAAAAATCCCAATTTCCTCCATAAAAATTCGAATTAAACGATGAATATAACCATAGATTTATGAAATATAATTACTTTTGGATGTAAAACACTTACCCCAGTCGAAGACATGAAGAAATCCTCAAAATCTCCCCAGAACTGAGCTCCAAAAATCCCAATCGAAAATGAAGAAATGACCGTTTTTGGTCATTATGATTCTTCCCAGTTCCCCTTCTGCGGAATAATTGGTCGCATCTGCGACCTCGCTTTTGTGAGACCAATCTCTATTCCGCAAAACACCACTGCCAGCCGAAACTACGCATCTGCGGACAAGGCTCCGCTTCTGCGCAACCGCAGGTACGGCTGGCGTTGCGCTTCTGCGCTGCTGTCCGCTTCTGCGTTCCCTTCACCCGCTTCTACGATCACGCAGGTGCGGGGAATTCTTTACACTTGCGACCTCTACACAGTCCAGCCTTCCTTCCCAATTTCGCTTCTGTGAGCTCGCTTCTGCGAAGAAGCTTCCGCAAAAGCGAAAACACCAGCAACAACTTTCCAGTAGTTCCTTCATGTCCAAAAATCAATCTGTTAACCATCCGGAAATTCACCCGAGGCCCTCGGGACCTTAACCAAATATACCAACACGTCTCAAAGTACAATACGAACTTTTTCGAGGCCTCAAACCACATCAAACAATGTCGAATTTATGAATCGCGCCTCGAATCGAATTATGAGTTTTCAAATCTTCCAATTTCTATAATTTGCGCCGAAACGTATCAAATCAATCCGAAATGACTTCAAATTTTGTACATGAGTCATAAATGACATAATGGAACTGTTCCAATTTCTAGAATTGAATTCTGACCCCAATAGCAATAAAGTCAACTCCCGGTCAAACTTTCCAAAAAATCTTTTATTTTCCAACTTTTGCCAAAATGCGCCGAATTGTCCTACGGACTTCCAAATCTAAATCCGAACATGCGTCTAAGTCCCAAATTACCATAAGAAACTATTAGAATCATCAAAATTTCATTCCGGAGTTTTTTGCTCAAAAGTCAAATCTCTGGTCAAACTTTAGAAATTCAAGCTTTATAAATGAGAATTGTTCTTTCAATTAAATTCCGAATCTTCCGAAAACCAAACTCGACCCCACACGCGGGTCATACTATATATTACAAAGTTACTCGGGACCTTAAGTCACTAATGTAATGATCTAACCGGTTGTTTTGAGCATTTACGCTCCTTTCAACTATTTAATATCTTGAATAACTTCCTATGAGGTATTATGACTTGTGTGAATTGTCGGTTTTGGTTTTAACGTATTTTGGTGTTCGCTTGGAAGAATGAATTTTCATGTTGGAAGCTTAAGTTGAAATAGTTGATCGGATATTGACTTATGTGTAAACGACCTCGGAATTTAATTCTGATGATTTCAATAGCTCTGTATGGTGATTTTGAACTTAGAAGCGTGTCCGAAAATTATTTGGAGGCCCGTAGTGGAATTAGGCTCGAAATGTAGAAAGTTGAATTTTGGAAAGTTTAACCAAGGGGTTGACCTTTGGATATCGAGGTCGGAATTCGATTCTGGAAATTGAAATAACTTCGTTATGTCATTTATGACTTGTGTGCAAAATTTGAAGTCATTCTAGATTGATTTGATGTATTTCAGCACAAGATATAGAATTTGAAAGTTCAAAGTTCATTACGCCTGAATTGAGGTGCGATTTATGGTTTTAGCATTGTTTGATGTGATTCGAGGCTTTGACTAAGTTCGTATGATATTTTAGGACTTGTTGGAATATTTGGTTGAGGTCCCGAGAGGCTCGGTTGAGTTTCGGGAGGTTAACGAGTTGATTTTGGACTTAGCATGTTGGCTGAAGACTGCTGGTGTATTCTTCTGGTTTTCTTCTTTGCGTTCGCGAGTGGGCCCGCGCGTTCGCGGAGGGGAATTTGAGGCAGGAAAGATTTTCCCTTCGCGTTCGCGAAGAGGAGCTGGAGTCAGACGAGGTTGTTCATCGTGTTCGCGATTGGGTATCGCGTTCGCGAAGGGAAAAATAGTGGGCATGTGTATTTTGCCTTCGCGTTCGTGAAGGGGAGCTCATGTTCGCGAAAAATATCTCGGTAAAGCATTCACGAAGAGCAATGTTTGGCAGCGCAATTTTGTGCTTCGCGAACGTGAGGCACTGACCGCGTTCGCGAAGAAGAAATGTCTGGGCAGAGAGTTAAAGTTCAGCCATTTTTGACGGATAGGAGGTTGGGAAGAGGTGATTTTTGAGAGTGTTTCAAGGAAAACAATGGGGTAAGTGTTCTTAAATCCATATTGGTTAAATTACCCGAATCCATGGTTGTTTTTATCATTTAATTGGTGAATTAAGTTGGAAAAGTTTGAAAACCCTCTCGGTTTAATTTGAAGATTTGAGGGTCGAGTTGAGGTTGGATTTTGGTAAAATTGATATGGTTAGACTCATGGTTGAAAGGGCTTTCGGATTTTGTAACTTTTGTTGGGTTCCGAGATGTGGTACCCACGGGGGATTTTTGAGCTAAATTTCAGATTTTTATGGAAAACTTGCATTTTCTTATGGAATTAATTCCAATAAATTTTATTGACTGAATCGAATTATTTGTGGCAAGATTCGAGATGTTTGGAGGCCAATTCACAAGGTAAAGTCTTAGCGGAATAAGAATTTCACGGTTTGAGGTAAGTAACAGTTATAAATCTGGTCCTGAGGGTATCAAACCCCGAACTTTGTGTCATGTGATTATTTTGGAAGTGATGCACATGCTAGGTGACGGGCGCGTGGGCATGCACCAAGGGGATTGTGACTTGGTCCGTCCCATGGAAACTATGTAGTTGAATAATTTATTGTTAGCTATATGCTCTCTCAGTGTTAAAGAAAATTGACAGTAAATCATGTTAGAAATCATGCTTAGGCTATATGATAGTACTGTTGGGACCCATAAAGGTCGTGTACTTGTTGAATTATTTGTTGTCATGTACTCAGTCATGATTTTACTTGCGTATCATACCTCAGTTTTTCTTGATATTTGTTGATACACTATGTTATCTTTGTTTCGGCTGATCTTTGTGATTTTCGAGAGCCCGAGAGACTAGAGAGGTTGAGGACTGAGTAAGGCCGAGGGCCTGTCGGTGAGGTAAGGATACTATGACACATGAGTTGTCCGTGCAGGATATTATAGCACGCGTGTTGTCCGTGCAGCACGTGAGTTGTCCGTGCGAATTATAGCGCTTGGGCTGTAGGAGCCCCTCCGAAGTCTGTACACCCCCAGTGAGCTCGGGTACCTATTTAGTGTAAGTGCTGAGGGCTGAGAGCCGAGTAGTTGAGTTGTTGTGACGAGTGGAGTGACTGTTGCCCTGAGAGGCGGCACTTGCTTTTCATTTGTCTTTGCACTTAGTTTCTATTTGTAATTGTTGTGAAATTCTATGAAATATTTTATATCCGGATTACATGAACTTGAACTGTATAAATTGATTTGAATTAAATTGCTTGATTTGAAAGCATGTCTATTCTCTGTTGGAATTACTGAAAATGAACTATAACTGTGTAGCTCGTCACTATCTTCAGTTCCTTAGTTATTATTGTTACTTCCTGAGTTGGTTGTACTCATACTATACCCTGCACTTCATGTGCAGATCCAGGTGTTTCCGGACATAGCGGGTGATCACGCCCAACTATGCCTTGTAAAAAGGACTAAGCGGTCGCTGCAAATATAATCCGGTTCAAGTCCGGAGTTGAATCCCATAGGGAACTAACCTATTTACTACAACTTTTAACAATGCTAATGATAAGCTCAGACAATTTCCGGATGCAAGATTTTTAATAGAGAATAAGTGAAATTTATTTATCTAATAAAAATGACAACAAAATTAGCAATAATCAAGAATAAGGTTGAATTCAAAGGTAAAAGGATCTAAGGATATTGATTTCCCCAATTGCCGGACTAATTCCTGACACGTTAGCTATAATCTCTCCGTAATACTCTATGAGGATTATGAGTTTCGGGCTACCGTAATTATCTGTTGATCAATTACGATAATTTACTAAAGCATTCTCTCGAACTACTCTATTTAACAATTTATGCAACTCAGAATTGTCCCACCAAAGCTTCGTTATCTCTAACCCCGTTTTTAAATTCAAGTAATTAATCTCTTAACTTATCCGAAAGTGGTGTTGTTCAACAACAATCTAACCAAGTGTTCTTTCTCAATAAACACAAGGTAACTAGACACGATTAATCAAGGGCCCTTTCAATTAATCACAACACAACACATAGTTGAACAATCATAGAATAAGAACGACTCAATTATATCTAAACATAGTCAAAACTTCATCCAACAATTGGTTCCATCAACCCTAGATGATGGGTTTAGCTACTCATACTAATGGATAAAAATTCACTATAACAATTCATAATTAACAATGGAAGTAAGTAGAAGAAGATGAAAACTCTTAGGAAATTCTCCGTCTTCTGTCTCTTGTTCTTGCCTCCAAAATCTCTTAAAAACAGCTCCCTTTCTCTTCTGGGCGAATTAGGCTTCATATAGGTTTAGGTTAGTCTCCTTAGAAATTACATAATTGCCCCTGAGTTGTTGGCCTCCGTCCGCGGCCGCGGATCCGGCCGCGAATTTCACCCAGTGTTCTGCCTCCAGTGCGCGGTCTAATTCGCGGTCAACTCTGCTGCTGCGCACCTGGAGGGGACCTCCCCGCTTCCTTTTCTCGCTCCTTTTTGACCGGGCTAACCTTTGATTGGACTTCCACACTCCATATTGACTCCAAAAACACTCTTTAGCTTCCTCCTAGCTCGGAGTGACTCCTGCAAAGCATAAAATTCTTAATTAGAGCATTTTGTTATTTTTTAGCATTCAAATATCAATAAAGTGCGGCTAAATTAGAGTATAAATAGTGTCTAAATTACATAAATATAGCCTACTATAAATACCCCACATTTAAACCATTTCTCTTCCCCGAGAAATCAAACCACACTCTACAGAGGCCTAACTTTACTGAGCGACTTCCCTAACTCGTCACACCAAGAATATTCCACATAGTTTGAGTATACATTACTGTAACATCTACACCTCAAGAGTAGACTCCCGCGAGCCACGCAATATTCCTAACCGGCTTACTTACTCTATTCAGAGGTCCAGACTTACCTCTCCTTCATGAATCAAGTGCCTACTCACTACAAAAGAGACTCATTCCACAATAAATAAAATTCACGCACACTGAGGAACTTCAAAATAAACAGAATTCACTCACCCTCAGAAATGATATTCTTGTGCCACAGAAAATGCTCCATAGGCTTGCCCGTAGTGTACTACTCTACTAATTGAGCTTGTTCAGTCTAGGATCAAGTAGGACTTTATTTGGCTGTAATGTAGGCTACAGGTAAGGTAGGATATATTTGGATATAATAGTGACTACACCTCCCCAAGTACTTTAATACATATATTTTATAATCAAACCCACACTTAAGTTAAACCAATATTTCCACCTTCAACACCACGTAAATTACCCTACACCTTTATGAGCACAATCACCTTAAAAGCCACCACAGAATATTACTAATCAACATGATACACTATTAACACATGACACATTTTTTTTCCAGTTCAAGTGGCCTTTTTTTTCCCAACAAGGTGCACCTTTCTCCTAATTTCTCTAGTTCCACTCAAAAGCCCCACCAACTACCCCACACTTTATTCTTTATAGATTCATAGTAATTCAAGTGCTTACGAGAGGTAAAAGGTTCAAAAAGATGGTCAATTCAAACAAGGGATAAGGCTTGTAATGTGGTTGCCAAGGCTTAACTACGATACATAACAAATAGGTGGGTGGAATATGTATATATATGGTTCAACAAAGAAATGCCTATATCACTTTCCAGACTAAATAAGACTACTATTTTGCTTTGCAGACACACAGGGCAAGTTCTAGGCATCAAATGTCGTGCACAGAATACAATAAGCCTCACACACACATGGCACATGACTCACTCTAGATCGGATCATCAAACACTTAGATCAGAGTACTTAATCCAAATTAAGAACATACAATTTAAGGCATTCTTACAAGAGTCAACAAATGGGCCTAAGCATCACACTAAGTACCCGCTATATTCAAGCCATTACGAAGTTAAGAGATCCTATTCTAATCCTTCCCATAGCCCATAAGTTCCTAACTAAACAATAAAAACTAACTACGCCCGATTCAAATGAAACCCTTGGAAAAGAACCGTGGTTTAAAGAAAAACCAAGGGGGAATTGATACACTACTACAAAAGAAATTCCACGCTCACCGCAGCATTTTTTTACTTTTAATATATTTTTTTCTTTCGACTTTAGTCCCTCAAGAAATTCGTCGAATGATATCCATCATCGGGACAAGTCAAAAATGATTTATGTAAATAAACTACGAAACTATTCTACATACAACATACAACAAAGTATCCCCCACCCCACACTTAAAAAGATGGCATGTCCCCATGTCATACAAAATAAAGTAATGCGAGGTAAAGGAACTTCCCTGGTGGATCAGTCTTGATCGGAGACAGTGCCAGGGTCGAGATGACACTCCCTCCCCAGAGCACGCAGCCATCCCATGATTTTCTTCTCTGACTTCGCATTTTGGGTGGCCAAGGCATCAACTCTAGCCCCCAATTCCATGACGGAAGTGTGCAGCCCTACCATATCATGTTCTAAGGCTGTCATTCGTGTACTCCGTCTGACCTGGGATGGTCCTTCAGCCGCTGCTGCTTGTTCCTGTGGGGGTAAGGCAGGTCCAATCTCCTCTTACCCTTCATCGCCCTCCTCCGGAGCATCAGAATCATCACTATGAGTTGCCCCAAGTGCCATCGGGTCTTTCCCGATGGTCACTTTGTCTGCCCGGAACTTTGCTTCTTTCTTCACCATGCCATCCGCATTTGGGTTCTCAGGCACCCTTGCTGCCCGGCACAATCTAGTGACCAGAGAGGGGAAAAAGAACCCATACCTCTTCAGTGGTGAACAGATGAACATCTCAGACTGAATAACCTTGGACACATCAAAACCGTGGCCATTCACGAAGCACCAGATCAAGGTAGCTCTCGGACCATTTACCTCCGTGGCATTGTGGGATGGTAGCAAGCGATTATTGATGATGTGCAACCAGCACTTTCCTTCAAAAGTGAGTGAGGGAGAGTGTAGCTTCGATCCCGGCACAACCCACACTACCTCTTTGTCTGGTACACAGATAGTTCTGAAAAACCTGTTCCATGTGATGGGTTATCGCTTGTAAGTATCATAGAAATCCTCCTCCCCATTGAATACAGGCAATCAATACACTCTCCTGATGGCTTCTATCGAGGCATCCACCCCCGTGTGTCGCACAGTGCATATTCTATCCTCATGTTCGGGGCAGTTAGCATAGAACTCCCAGACAAGCATCAAGCTACCCTCATCCGGCTTCTTCGAAAAAGCTGTCCAACCTGCGTCTGATCAACTCCTGATACATATTAGGGCACTTATCTTGGAGGGACGCCCTGTCAATACCCCTTTCTGGTACAGGTTTTCTAGTTGCCTTCAAACTGAAACGGTCTTGGGCAGCTCTGGAGACAAACCTGGTACGATCAAACTGAGCTGCACTGGCTGGTGCCCATACCCGGGATGAACCTCCATGACCACTTGACGAGGCTCCAGTGGTGAGTCTCTTCTTTGAAGGTGTCATGGTACCTGGTACAGCCTCATCCGTGGTCGATCGCGTCTAATCCATGGCCGCGGATGAGGAACAGTGAGGGGGACAAAATCCGTGCCCCAACCCGTGGTCAAGTCTACGGGCGCGGACTTGTGACACTAAAGGCAGTAAAATCCGCGGTCGACTCCGCAGTCAAATCCGCGGGCGCGGACGGGGAGGCAGTGGTCTGTGTAAAATCCGCGGCCTACTCCGCGGTCCAATTCGCGGCCGCGGATATCGATCTCCAGCAAAGTTTTGTCTTTTTCGCAGTTTTACCTATCTACGGGTTAATTTCGTCCCCCGAATCCTTCCGATGCGCACAATTTTATCCCTGCACATTAGTAGATCGGTCAATGCCATTCAAAATCAATTACAAAAACAAGAGTAAAGAAAAATAATGGGTTGCCTCCCAAAAAGCGCCTGAGTTAACGTCGCGGCACAATGATTTCCAACAAACCATGGGTTGCCTCCTAGGAAGCACCTGATTTAACGTCGCGGCACGATGCAGGCTTTCATTATTACTCTTTGCTCGTGTATTGGGGCTCTTCCAAAGATATCACCACTCTATCCCCTTTTTTTCGACCATTCCAAGGTAATGTTTCAACCTTTGCCCATTCACCGTGAACTTATTTGTCCCATCTTCGGATTCAATTTCTATAGCTCAACTTGAGAACACTTGCACCACTCAGAAGGGTCCTGACCATCGGGACTTCAAATTACCCGAAAACAATCTCAATCTCGAGTTGTATAACAACACTAGTTCTCCAGGTTTGAAGTTCCGATCTAGAATATGCTTATAATGCACCATTTTCATCCTTTCTTTGTACAATCTTGCATTCTCAAATGCATGGAACCTGAATTCCTCGAGTTCATGTAACTCAGTGACTCTGCTGGTGCCTGCGGTCTCCATATCCAAATTCAACTGCCGCAGTGCCCAAAGTGCTTTATGTTCGAGCTCTACCAGAAGATGGCATGCTTTTCCAAACACCAACTTGTATGGTGACATACCAATTGGAGTTTTAAATGCTGTGCGGTACGCCCATAATGCACCATCCAGCTTTTTTGCCCAATCAGTCCTTGTCGCATTCAATATCTTGGTCAGGACACTTTTGATTTCCCTATTGGACACTTCAACTTTCCCGCTTGTCTGTGGGTGGTAAGGTGTGGCTACCTTATGGCGAACTCCATACTTTTCCAACAGCCGTGCGAACGCTCTATTGCAAAAATGGGTTCCACCATCACTGATTATAGCTCTCGGGGTGCCAAAACGTGTGAAGATGTTTTTCTTTAGGAAGTCTGTCACCCCTTTTGCATCATTGGTTGGGAGAGCCACCGCTTTAACCCATTTGGAGACATAGTCAACTGCTACCAATATGTATTTGTTACCATACGAGCTGACGAAAGGCCCCATAAAGTCAATCCCCCACATGTCAAAAACCTCCACCTCTTGAATTGTGGTCATCGGCATCTCGTGACGTCGAGATATGTTGCCTGTCCTTTGGCACTCATCGCAACTTTTTACCCAAGCATGGGCATCCTTGAATAGAGTTGGCCAATACAACCCCGATTCCAACACTTTTGCTACTATCCGGATTCCTCCAAAGTGTCCACCATATGGTGAAGCATGGCAAGCCTGCAAAACAGAAGGTTGATCTTTCTCGGGGATACACCTCCGGATCATGTTATATACACATATTCTAAAAAGTATAGGTCCATCCCAATAATAAGATCGGCAATCGCGAAAGAAATTTTTCTTTTGAATTGAAGAAAGTTCATAAGGTACAATACCGCTTGCTAAATAGTTAGCAATATCAGCATACCATGGCGTTTCCTCCATTGTCACAGCGAGTAACTGTTCATTCAGGAATGTCTTTGTTATATCTTCAACCACCATCTTCTTTTCAGCTCCTTCCAACCTTGAGAGGTGGTCTGCCACTTGATTGTCCGTCCCTTTTCTGTCACAGATTTCCAGATCGAATTCTTGTAGCAAAAGAACCCAGCGGATTAAGCGCGGCTTTGACTCCTTCTTTGCTATCAATTACCTAATTGTTGCATGGTCAGTATAAACAATAACTTTTGAACCAATTAAGTACGACCTAAATTTGTCGAAGGCAAACACTACAACCAATATTTCCTTTTCCGTTACGGTGTAATTGAGCTGTGCAACGCTGAGCGTCCTGCTTGCATAGTAAATTGGGTGCATCATCTTGTCTTTTCACTGCCCCAAGACTGCTCCTATAGCATAATCACTAGCGTCGTATATGAGCTCGAACGGTTGCTCCCAGTTGGGTGCAACAATGATGGGTTCAGTTCCCAGTCTCTTCTTCAGCTCCTCAAATGCCAACCTGCAATCATTAGAAAACACAAAGGGCTGATCCTTTTCAAGAAGTTTACATAAAGGGTTAGCAATCTTGGAAAAATCTTTTATGAAGACGTGCCCAAGGAAACTTCTCACTGCCTTGACCGAAGTGGGTGGTGGAAATTTCTCAATCACATCAACCTTAGCATGGTCGACCTCAATTCGCTTACTGGACACTTGATGCCCCAAAACTATTTCTTCTTGTACCACAAAATGGCACTTTTCCCAATTCAGCACCAAATTTGTCTCCACACATCTTTTGAGCACTCTTCTTAAATTGTGAAGACAATCTTCGAATGAATCCCCCACCATGAAGAAATCATCCATAAATACCTCCATAATGTCTTCAACCATATCAGTGAAAATGGCTAACATGCATAGTTGGAATGTAGCCGGCGCATTGCAAAGTCTAAAAGGCATTCTCCGAAAGGCAAAGATGCCATACGGACAAGTGAAGGATGTTTTCTCTCTGTCTTCAGGGGCTATTGAGATCTGGTTCTACCCCGAATATCCATCCAAGAAATAAAAGTGAGACCGCCCAGCTAACCTGTCCAACATTTGGTCAATGAAAGGCAAGGGGAAATGGTCCTTCCGGGTGGCTGTGTTCAATTTCTGATAGTCCATGCAAATCTGCCACCCCGTGACTGTACGAGCCGAGATCAACTCGTTATTCTCATTTTGTACGACCGTCATTCCTCCCTTTTCGGCACACACTGAACAGGACTGACCCAGTTGCTGTCAGAGATGGGGAAGATGATACCTGCATCCAGCTACTTGATCACTTCCTTCTTCACCACCTCTTTCATATTCGGGTTCGGCCGTCGTTGATGCTCTCTGGAAAGGTTTGTGCCCCTCTTCCAAGAGAATCATGTGCATACAAAAGGCTGGGCTGATACCCATTATGTTTGCCATGGTCCAACCAATGACAGCCTTACATTCTTGTAACACCTACAAGAGTTGCTCTACCTATACAACTAGCAAACCAGATGATATAATAACAAGCAAAGTAGAATTAGGCCCTAAGAAAGCGTACCTGAGGTAATCTGGAAACGGTTTTAGGTCCAACTGTGGTGGCTCCTCTATTGATGGTTTTGCAGGTGGTGTTGCTCTTTCTTCTAAGCTTTTCATCCACTTGACAGTCAAGAATAACAAAGTCTGCAGGGAATACAAACTTCCCCAATTGAACAAGCACATCATCAAGAATTCCTGTCGGTCTTTTGACTGTGCGATCAGCCAGTTACAACAATATTAAGGTCGGTCTAGCTCTGCCAATGCCCAGTTTTGTATAGATTGCTAAGGGCATCAAGTTTATACTGGCCCCCAAGCCACACAATGCTTTAGCAAAAGCATAACTCCCAATGGTGCATGGGATAGTGAAACTACCTGGATCAGACACTTTTTGAGCCATAGGTCTTGTCGTTACCGCGCTGCAGGCCTGCGTTAGATTTACAGTGGATAGGTCCTGGAAGTCAAATTTTTGCGACATCAGATCCTTCATCATTTTTGCATACCCTGGCATTTCCCTCAAAGCATCCATCAGTGGAATATTCAATTGAATTTGTCAAAGCATTTGCATGAATTTCCTATATTGATCATCTTTCTTTTGCTTTGCCAATCTCTGAGGGAATAGTGCAGGAGTCAACCTCTGCCCACTGCTTGGTGTCTTTTCTTTGTTGGAAGCTTTTTCTACCACCTGTTTTGAGAGTTGTTCACCCTCCTTCTCCTTACCCTTATCAACCTGTGCTTGTTCAATTACAACCACGGTGAGCTCTGCTGAATCATCTGCCTCTAATGTATTTAGAGTAGTTGGCGTAGTCTCTCTCCTAGATTGAGCAACTTCTTGCTCTCTGTCTAAATCTCTTCCATTCCTGAGACTCACTGCCATTAGCTGATTTGGGTTTTATTCCTTTGGGTTAATATTTGTATCTGCAGGCAATGTTCCTTGTGGGAGATTGTTCAAGGCCATAGACAGCTGTCCCAATTGAGTTTCAATGCCTTTGATTTTCGAATCATATGCTGCTAACTTTTCTTGCATCTTACCATTTGTCCCAATGAGTTGTTGTATCATGCCCTTGATTTCTATCATGTTGTTGTCCTGCTATTGATGAGGTGGTTGGTAGGCCAAATGTTGCTGGTGCTACTGATTATAGCCCCGTTGCCTTTGATAAGGCACGACTTGGCCTTGTGGTGGTGCGCTTCCTGGATTGGGGTTGTGTTGTGGCTGGTTTGTTCTGTACTGCTGGTTTGGTGCTGGTCCCCATTGCTTTCCACCTTGCCTCGGACCTCCGAAATTGTTGACATAATTCATGTCTTTTCTGAAGCTCTGGTTGTCATTCTCTCCACTCCACGAGCACACATATGACTGGTTTATGCAACGAGTGAACAAGCCTCCATTTGTTGTATCAATAATATGCATTTAGTTTGTACCCATATCATCAATTTTCTTTGTCAGTAAGCTCATCTGGATCATGAGAGTGGCTATGTTCTCTGCATTGGAATTGTTTGGGTCAAGAGCAACAGAATGCACTATTAGTGTAAGTATCATACCTCTAGTCATCCAGCCGGAATTTTGAGCCATCTTGTCGAGAAGAATCTTGCACTCTGTGAACATTTTGCTCAAAAATGCACCCCCAGCTGAAGCATCTACATTGGCCTTCAAACTGTCTGCCAAACCCATGTAGAATCTGTGTCCCAGCATCTGATCTGGAATGCCATAGTGTGGACACTTCACTAGCATACCCTTAATCCTCTCCCAGGTTTCTTGCAAGGTCTCAGTCGATTTCTACCTGAACTGCAATATCTCATCAATTTGCCTTGCAGTCTTGTTGGGAGGATAAAACTTGTTTAAGAAATGCTTGACTAATTCTTCCCAAGTAGCAATGGAGTTTATTGGGAGCGAATTCAGCCAAGTTTGAGCCTCTCCAGTCACTGAGAATGGGAACAGTAATAGCTTAATTGCTTCAGGAGTCACATTCGGCTGTCTTTGAGTCACACAAATTGATAGGAAGTTCTTCAGATGTTGTTGTGGGTCTTCGATGTATGACCCGGAGAACAGTCCCTTATTCTGCAACAGGTGCAATGTGTTGTTGGTAATCTGGAATATCCCCGCTTGTATCTGAGGAACAACAATGGCGGTGGCCAGGTTATCAGAAGTTGGTTGTGCCCAATCATAAAGAGCAGATTCTGGCACAAGAGGTGCCACCACTCCATTGTTTGGGTCAACACGATCATTCCGATTGTTTCCATTGACGTCGTCCACGTTGTCCATTTCACTTTCGAGTTGGTCTTTTTGTTTTAACTATTTGTTCTTCTTGTTGGCCTGATTCAATGCCTTGAATACTTTTGCGGGGTCTAAGAGTCCTTTAAAAAGTTCACCAGTCCTCAGAGAGCTTCTAGACATACACCTGAGTCACAAAAGAGTTCAAACGTGAGAATTTCAATGGAAAACTTTTAACACCATAGGAAATTGATCTAAACTAAGAATCCTAGCAGTTCTTCTAAGTTGTAATAAATAACACCGTTAGTTCCCCGGCAACGGTGCCAAAATTTGATCACGCCCAACTATGCCTTATAAAAAGGATTAAGCGGTCACTGCAAATATAATTCGGTTCAAGTCCGGAGTCGAATCCCACAGGGAACTAACTATTTACTATAACTTTTAACAATGTTAATGATAAGATCAGACAATTTCCGGATGCAAGATTTTTAATAGAGCATAAGTGGAATTTATTTATCTAATGAAAAATGACAACAACATTAGCAATAATCAAGAATAAGGTTGAATTCAAAGGTAAAAGGATCTAAGGATATTGATTTCCCCAATTGCCGGACTAATTCCTGACACGTTAGCTATAATCTCTCCGTAATACTCTATGAGGATTATGAGTTTCGGGCTACCGTAATTATCTGTTGATCAATTACGATAATTTACTAAAGCATTCTCTCGAACTACTCTATTTAACAATTTATGCAACTCAGAATTGTCCCACCAAAGCTTCGTTATCTCTAACCCCATTTTTAAATTCAAGTAATTAATCTCTTAACTTATCCGAAAGTGGTGTTGTTCAACAACAATCTAACCAAGTGTTCTTTCTCAATAAACCCAAGGTAACTAGACACGATTAATCAAGGGCCCTTTCAATTAATCACAACACAACACATAGTTGAACAATCATAGAATAAGAATGACTCAATTATATCTAAACATAGTCAAAACGTCATACAACAATTGGTTCCATCAACCCTAGATGATGGGTTTAGCTCCTCATACTAATGGATAAAAATTCACTATAACAATTCATAATCAACAATGGAAGTAAGAAGAAGAAGATGAAAACTCTTAGGAAATTCTCCGTCTTCTTTCTCTTGTTCTTTCCTCCAAAATCTCCTAAAACAACTCCCTTTCTCTTCTGAGCGAATTAGGCTTCATATAGGTTTAGGTTAGTTGCCTTAAAAATTACATAATTGCCCCTGAGTTGTTGGCCTCTGTCCGCCTGTCCGCGGCCGCGGATTTGGCCGCGGATTTCAGCCAGTGTTCTGCCTCCAGTGCATGGTCCAATTCGCGGTCAACTTTGCGGCCGCGCACCTGGAGGGGACCTCCCCGCTTTCTTTTCTCGCTCCTTTTCGATCGGGCTAACCTTCGATTGGCCTTCCACACTCCATATTGACTCCAAAACACTCTTTAGCTTCCTCCTAGCTTGGAGTGGCTCCTGCAAAGCATAAAATTATTAATTAGAGCATTTTGTTATCTTTTAGCATTCAAATATCAATAAAGTGCAGCTATATTAGAGTATAAATAGTGTCTAAATTGCATAAATATAGCCTACTATCAGTAGGTGTTGATTCTCTCGCACAGTTAACTTTTCGGAGATTCTGAGGTAGCTGCCGTATTTCGCAGACCTTGCCTCTCCTTCCCTATCTCCTTGTTTACTGTATTTGGTCTCAGACTATTATAGACCGTATTTTTCAGACTTGTATTCATAATAGATGCTCATGTACTCTATGACACCAGGTTTTGGGAAGTGTTCGTATCAGTATTTGTGGGATTTTGTACTATATTTAAATATTATGTTTTTCAAACTTAAAGGAAATCGGGGGTTATTGATGTTATCGGCTTGCCTAGTATTGAGATAGGCGGCATCATGACAGGTAAGATTTTGGGTCGTGACAAGTTAGAATTAGAGCCTAGGTTACATAGGTCTCACAAGTCATTAGCAGATTGAGTAGAGTCTTGCGGATCGGTACGGAGACGACTGTACTCATCTTCGAGAGGCTGCCGAACCCTTAGGAAAATTTCCCTTCTTGTATTCTATCATGCGGAATTGATTCAACTTGAAACATAACTCTTTGAATTCCTTCCACGCATTCGTATGCGCACATGAGCGCTCGGTATTAGTTGTACATCGCCAGCTTATGATTCTACGAATGATGTTTGAGATGTATATTTCATGTTTTGGTGATGGTCCAGTCTGGGGGACTTGAGGCCAGGTTTAAACCGTAGCTTAGGCTCGGTAGCTTCAGTTGTAACCTGTACATTTGGACTCATATGTCCGGTAATGTCCCTACGAGTGGAATGGTGGCTCGATGAGCGGTGGAATGGCTTTGTGATGAGTATGATGTAACTGTGGGATGTGTTAAGACGATTCAAATATTCTTTTATTCCAGCTCAGTATATAATTTTGAGACTATGCACGGGTTGCTACGATGGCTATGCGTTGTTATCGCACAATATTGGTGTAATGGTAAGGTGCTCGTTATGTGTTGAGGCCATGAATGGCTCGAAGAGAGGATTTCTCAGTACATGATTAAGGGGTTCAACAATTAATTCCAGCGGAGGAAAGGCAGTCAGAATATAGATGTCAAGTTTGGTTGTTAAAGTAACAATACTTGGTATTGCGAGCATGGTCGAATTTTTATTGTGATATTGTGTCGCCGTCCTTGTTTGAACTCATTATGGTCCGCCGGTGTTACAGTATTCTTGGATTTCGCCTTCGGGGCAGGGTGTTATGAAATGGTGCATGAGGGGCGGTCGCCAGAGATAGCTGTGTGCAGCGGTTCAGAATCGAATGGGTATTTCTAATGTTGATGGCTCGATAAAGATGATCTTCGTAGAGGCTTAGAGTCAGTAACAATTTATTGGTTCAGGTGCTACAGAGATGCATTTTGATTTGATGCAACAGTTGGTCAGCAAATTAAGAGGGAAGACATGACGGGAAGTGTTTCGCGGTGATTGAAGTACTAGTAGGTCAAGTAGGAGAAGCAAAGGTTAAGAAGTCGCTTAAAGGAGATGGTTTAACCGAAGTAACAATGGCAGATTAGCATATGGATTCTGTGGTAGGGTAGTCGCGTGCCTTGAGGAAGTGTAAAATGGTTTGGAATCGTGATAGAATGTGATTTGACCTACAGACTTTATTTGAAGTGATGGTTACTGTACGAAGAAAGATTGAATATGGCAGAAAGGAGTTTGTTTGAAATGAAGAGGTATGTGAAGATCTGATTATCGTTTCAGGCGCAATATGACTTGAGTTCGGAAGGTATTGTTGAACTTTTAGTTGATGTCAATAGGGAAAGTGCAGACTTAGACAAATGGTGGGCGAGCATGAGCTCAGGAGAATTTACTGAGTACGTGGTCGTTGCACCCAGTGCAGCGTTGTTGGAAGATGTGGGTAAGGAATTTTACAGGTGGGTTATCTCCTGTTAGTAGTTAGCGGTGTCGTGATGTTGATGAAACTTCTGCGAGAAATATTAGTTGCTACCTGGTAATAGGTCGAGTGTGTGACTGTGGCTGGTGATTCAGAATGTTCATGAAAAGCTTAAAAAAAGACTTCGAGAAGTCTGGCGGGTTAACGGTGCGAGATCTTGGTAATTGAGAAGGAGAAATTCTTGCGGGTTCTAATTTTATATAATTGCAGCTTAAAGCTAAGTGGGGGAGCTGCTATTGACAATTTGATTTCATGGTTATGTGTTAAATTTTAGTTTTGGTCGGAGACATACTTGTGGATCAGTTATGACTTACCGAGATGGAGATCGAGGATGACCCGAGTAAGGAAATTTTTGAATACGGGTTATATGGTACTTTATAGAAATATGAAAATTATAGAACAATTAAGTTGTTATTTTGAATGATGTAGTGCACACGAAGTATGAATTTGATTGGTCGTGTTAAGGCAGGGTTACTTATTTGAGTGTTGACTATGCTAAAGGAGCACATGTCTTTCGGCCCATTTGGGGCAGAGTAAATTAGATTTCAGCAGAGTGGATGACTATCGAGAGGGTTCTAATGGATTCAAAATGTATATGTGGAAATTGAATTTTTTTCGAATTTGTATATCACTAGAATCAGTTACTTACATTGGATGGTATCGGGACGTGCGGTAATTCTGTTTGACTATGAATTCTATATTTCAGTATAAGAAAGAAAAGAGGAATAATTTTAAATTCGCATAAGGTATTTTCAGAGTGAGTATTACGGTTGGGGTATTTATGAAGGTGCTTAAGAAGAATATAGTGGCTTATGGGCCTTAGGGTGATGTGGTTTTATGTTAGGATGTCTTGTAGTGAGCTTTGGGTAACGATAGTTGTAACGACCCGGCCAGTCGTTCTGAGAGTTATAGCCCTGTTTCACCATTTCTTCTTTTTATGTGTTGTTCAGCTGTGTTGAGTTGCATTGAGTTGGTAGGTTTGGGTCTGGAGTAGTTTTGGAGTGAAATGAAGACTTAGTCCCTTAGTGAGAAAGCTAAGTTAAAAAAGTCAACCGGAAGTTGACTTATGAATAAACGAACTCATTGGGTGATTTTAGACTTAGGAGTGTGTCCGGAATGTAATTTGAATGTCCGTGGTAGAATTAGGCTTGAATTGGCGAAAGTTAGAAATTTGGCGATTTTGGTCGGCGGTGAAAAATTAGGTATCGGGGTCGGAATGGAATTTCGAAAGTTGGAGTAGGTTCTTAGTGTCATTTGTGACGTGTTTGCAAACTTTGAGGTCATTTGGACGTGGTTTGATAGGTTTTGGCATCATTGGCGAATTTTGAAAGTTTAGATGTTCTTAGGCTTGAATCCGAGGTTGATTTGGTATTTTTGGTATTGTTTTGGGTGTTCCGAAGGTTCGAATAAGTTCGGATAGTGATATATGACTTGTTGGAATTATTGGTTGAGGTTCCGAGGGCCCTGGGTGAGTTTCGGATAGGTTTGGGTTGTGTTGCGCTCGTTTTTCTTATGTTTCGACGCCGTTTCTTCAAGCATAAATGATATCATATTGAAACAATGAGCTCCGATTTCCTTTTTGATTGAAGCATTAGATCCGTATCATAATTACGGTCCTGTAGCAAATAGAATCGTCAAATTTGGACATCGTATGAGGATTCTATGGTCATTTTACTAAGAATTATGTTGCCAAATTTGTCAGATTAATTACGAAATTGCCACTGACGGCGTATTTAAAAATCTGCACTATTTGCAAATATTGAAACCAACATATCTCCTTCATTATAAGGTCAAATTGAGTGATTCAAAATCCTAACTTGACTAGAATTTCACAAGGAATCCATTGGAGGCATTAAAATCGAGTTTCAGGGATTGTTTGGCATGAGAAACGAGGCAGAATAGCTGGCAGAAAAATATATAAAACAAGGGTTTGTTCATTCGGTCATATTTTGAGTTGGGGAGCTCGGATTTGGGCGATTTTCATCATAAAGATTGAGGTAAGTGTTCTCTACTCAGTTGTGGTTATATTTCATAAATCCATCTTCATTTTTGGGATTTGATTGATGATTTCAAAGTGAAATTTAGGGAGTTAGGGTTTGAGTTTTGGAGAGTTTAAGTGAGGATTTGAGGGACCAAACGGAGTCCGATTTTGATGAATTTTATATGGTTAGACTCGGGAGAGGACGGGGTTTATTATTCTTCCATTTTTGACTGATTTCGAGATGTGGGCCCGGGGGCCGGGTTTTGGCCGGTTTCGGATGTTTGGCATATTTTGTAGTTTTTATTGTGGAATTCAATTCGTTAGCCTATGTTGATGGTATTAATCTGATTATGGTTAGATTTGGAGCTTTTGGAGATCGAGTCCAGAGACGAGGGCATCCCGGAGTAGGGCTTTACGCTGTTAAGGTAAGTAACAGTTTTAACTCTGGCTTTGAGGGTATAAACCCGGAGAATTTGATATCGTGTGACTATTTGGAGGTGATACCCATGCTAGGTGACGGGCGTGTGGGTGTATATCTCGAGGGATTGAGACTTGGTCTCCCGTGAGGCCTCATGGCTATCATTTGTGTTTAAGTAGTTACTTGTTGTTGAACTTGTCTGCCTTCATGTTAGAGATCATGCTTAGGCTTTATTCATGGTCACATTATTTGTACTCAGTCATAGATATTATTGTACATGTTTACTTCAGTCTCTATTATTTGATAATATGTTGTGATACTTGATGTGGGCTGTGTTCCTTTATTTGTTGATGATGGTGAAGCTAGTGAGGTACATGATTGAGTGAGGCCGAGGGCCTGGTTGTGAGGATATTAATACCATAGCGCATGAGTTGTCTGCGTAGCACGTGAGTTGACCATTCAGGTCCAGGTATTGATACCATAGCGTGTGAGTTGTCCGCGTAGCACGTGAGTTGACCGTGCGGATCCAGGTATTGATATGATGGAACGTGAGTTGTCCGTGCTTAGCACTTGGGCTTTGGGAGCCCCTCCGGAGTCTGTACACACCCCCAGTGAGCACAAAGTGTTGAGTATTTTGAGTGTTGAGTATTGAGTGTGAGTGATGAGTGATGGAGTGACACTGCTGTGAGGTTGTATTTATATGTGTTGTTGCTGCATTTATCTGTTAAACTTCTTTGTGGCATTTACTGAGTTATGGAATTTACCTATTTATTTCTGTTTATTTTTAAATTGTGAAAATAAATCATTGGACTGTTTTACTTATCTCGTCACTACTACTCAGTTCCTTAGTTATTTCTGTTACTACTGAGCCGATTGTACTTATACTACACCCTGCACTTTATGTGCAGATCCAGGTGAGTTAGAAGGAGGCGATCGTTGAGTTAAGGCCGGCTATATTTGGAGACTGCAAGGTAGCTGTTAGCGTCCGCAGGACCTTGTTACTCCTCTTGTCATTTTTTCTTTTGGACAGTTAGACAACTTATATATCTTAGTTTATAGTTTTAGACGCTCATGACTTAGTGACACCCTGATGTTTGGGGCTCGTTTCCATATTTTTCAATATTATACTTAGAGTTGATTTAGTTTATGAAAAATTTAAATGTTGAAATGTTTTATTAAATTCATATAATCGATTTAGTAGTAATATTTTGGGAAGTAGGCTTGTCTTGTAACACGATAGGCGCCATCACGACCATGGTTAGATTTTGGGTCGTGACAATAATAGTGTTTTGACAAGGAGAAATGTCAACTTGAGGGTGATTCAGAAGAAACTCGGAGAAAATAGGACAAATGGATAACATGCCGGATCAGTATGGTAATGGTATGCTCAGTTCTTTTGGTTCTTATGATGATGTGGGGCTTTACAGATGTTTTGTGGCAATACTCTCGGATTTGGCAACTTGTGTGGCTTGGTGGAGTTGGAGGAATTCCGTTCTGATAGTTTGGTTATGTGCAAATGGATTTCAAAGTGTTCATGATGGTTTCTACCATGGTTTGAACTGGGTATTTCTACCGGTGTTTGGAATGTGTTGTGTATTGTGATTTCCTCCTGGAAAGAAGCAAGAGAGAGGTTTCTAACTAATAAGGTATGTAATTTGCTGGTGACTTAGAGTTGATAATGGGATTCGTGTGCTTGTCACATGATGGAATAATAGATGTGGTGTGTTGTGCGGGATTAAGATTACATGTACAAGGTGGCAGTTCAGTCTTGAAGAGAAGGTAACGAATATTGGATAACATGGTCAGTTTTAGATATTCTATGAATGTTATAACTGCTCTGTAATTCCTGAGAAGGGTGCACATTTCATAAGGTGCGTTGTGTTTTGACTTACAGATGTTCATCGGTATTGCAGTACTCACCTGGTTGATAGACTGCTGATATTCAAATTATTTCTATGTGGCACGGAAGAATTATGAAAGTATTCCTCATGGGATTATCGGGAATGGAGGATGTGTTAGTCATTTTAGTGCTGGAGTTGGGATCAGTTACGATGATTCGTGTGTTCGATGAATTTGGAGACTGGGAGTTCTCAGAAGTATATTGTTTCGAGGTGGCGACCTATTTGAGGTGGCTATTTTATTTAAAACTCGGTCGAGGCACTAGTTGCGTTAATTATTTGTGAGAGCTATGCGCTATGAGTGCACATATATGTGAGGTTTGAGCCCATGTGCGGGCACAAGAGCAAGTATTCATACTTGGAAGAATGCTTAGGCTGTAATATGCCTAGAGTTGACTGTTAAGTATAAAGTTATAATGTTTCCCGTATTCGTACCTTGTTGAGAACTATCTGGGCTATACTTGAGGTTACAAAGAAGATGATTCCCTAAATAAATGGGGTAGTTACTAATTCTGCGTTAAAAATTTCCGATTTGAAGTGTGATATCAGACTATGCACATGCTTACGCTATGACGTGATATTTATACTAGTCCAGGAGCATGAGAATCTTATGTCATTATCATATACAAGTGTACTTGTTTAATTGCTCTTGTATGATATGCTGAGACTGGAGGCCTGTGACCATGCCGGGCGATTCATATTATTGGCACGTGAGTTGTCCGTGCCGTGAGTGGGAATTCTATTTCTATAATAATTTATCTGATCTATTAATTTCTTTCCTCTACAAATGTGCACATGCACTTATGGTTATCCTCTTCATGAAATTTTAGGAGTTGGTAGTAACATTGTGGTTGTGGTGGTGCTTGTTGAGCTTGCAATATGGTTCTCTTCCTTGAGACATTTCCCATAATTGGGTACACAGATTGTGCAGTTGTAGCTGGAGTTATATTGATGTGGCGTGTCTGTGGGATAGTTGTTTTTAATAGTATAAGGTCATTTGACCTAGAAAGGGTACTATCAGGTTTGATTATGGTATATTCGGGAGGATAATATTGAAAGTCGGCTTAGAAAGTAATTATGGTTCTAGTGGGGGCGAGAGAGATCCATGACTTGTTGCTATGATAAGGAGTCATGAGATTTCTGCATGTTTCTTTAATTATTAGCAGTGTACGAAGGTTTTTGGAACGGGGTTTGGCTTGATATGAGGTTTTATACTAGTACTTGGTTGGTTTTGAGTAGTTACTGTGATCAGAAATGGTGTTACGAGCATGCGAGTTGTGTAGTATGTTATGTGATTATATCTGGGATTATGGTATGGCTGGATACAGCTTGTTCAGGCTTATACAGTGTGTAGATGTGAGATTCGGGTTTTGAGAAGAATTCTGGATGTTAGAAATTTGGCTCCAAGGTTTTTAGGCTAAGGCTAAATTAATGATTTTCAGTTATATTGTGTGGTCAGGCCTATATAGAATAGGGTAACATGAGATCACCCTCGGGTATGTGCGTGGTAAGGTGGAATAGAGATTTGAAGGTTAAGAACAACTCTTGGCACGTTCGAGGACGAATGTATGTTTAAGTGGGGGATATTGTAACGACCCGACCGGTCGTTTTGAGCATTTACACTCCTTTGAACTATTTGAAATCTTGAATAACTTCCTACGAGGTATTATAACTTGTGTGAATCATCGGTTTTGGTTTAAAGGTATTTCGGAGTTAGCTTGGAAGAATGAATTTCATGTTGGAAGCTTAAGTTGAAATAGTTAAGCGGATATTGACTTATGTGTAAACGACCTCGGAATTTAATTCTGATAATTCCAGTAGCTTCGTATGGTGATTTTGGACTTAGGAGCGTGTTCAAAAAATTATTTGGAGGTCCATAGTGGAATTAGGCTTGAAATGCAGACAGTTGAATTTTGGGGAGTTTGACGGGGGGCTTGACTTTTTGATATCGAGGCCGGAATCTGATTCTGAAAATTGGAATAGCTTAGTTATGTCATTTATGACTTGTGTGAAAAATGTGAAGTCATTCTGGATTGATTTGATGCATTTCGGTACAAGATATAGAATTTGAAAGTTCAAAGTTCATTGGGCTTTAATTGAGGTGCGATTTGTGGTTTTAGCGTTGTTTGATGTGATTCGAGGCTTCAACTAAGTTCGTATGATGTTTTAGGACTTGTTGGTATATTTGGTTGAGGTCCCGAGGGGCTCGGGTGAGTTTCAGGAGGTTAACGGGTCGATTTGGACTTAGCATGTTGGCTGAAGGCTGCTGGTGTATTTTTCTGGTTTCCTTCTTCGCGTTCATGAGTGGGCCCTCTCGTTCGTGAAGGGGAATTTGAGGCAGGAAAGATTTTCCCCTTCGCATCGCGAAGGGTCTCGCATTCGCGAAGAGGAGCTGGAGTCAGACGAGGTTGTTCATCGCGTTCGCGAAGGGAAAAATAATGGGCATGTGTATTTTGCCTTCACGTTCGCGAAGGGGAGCTCGCGTTCACAAAGAAGAGCTCGGTAAAGCATCGCGTTCACGAGCAGTGTCTTGCATTCACGAAGAGCAGTGTTTGGCAGCGCAATTTTGTGCTTCGCGAACGCGAGGCACTGACCGCGTTCGCGAAGAAGAAATGTCTGGGCATAGAGTTTAAGTTCAGAAAAGGCGATTTTCGGGAGTTTTTCAAGGAAAACAATGGGGTAAGTGTTCTTAACTCCATATTGGTTAAATTACCCGAATCCATGGTTATTTTTATCATTTAATTGGTGAATTAAGTTGGAAAAGTTTGAAAACCCTCTCGGTTTAATTTGAAGATTTGAGGGTCGAGTTGAGGTAGGATTTTGGTAAAGTTGGTATGGTTAGACTCGTGGTTGAAAGGGATTTCAGATTTTATAACTTTTGTCGGGTTCTGAGACGTGAGCTCCACGGGCAAATTTTGAGCTAAATTTCGGATTTTTATGGAAAACTTGCATTTTCTTATGGAACTAATTCCAATAAATTTTATTGACTGAATCAAATTATTTATGGCTAGATTCGAGGCGTTTGGAGGCCAATTCACGAGGCAAAGGCTTACCAGAATAAGAATTTCACGGTTTGAGGTAAGTAACAGTTATAAATCTGGTCATGAAGGTATGAAACCCCGGACTTTGTGTCATGTGATTATTTTGGAAGTGACGCACATGCTAGGTGACGGGCATGTGGGTGTGCACCAAGGGGATTGTGACTTGGTCCGTCCCATGGAAACTGTATATTTGACTAATTTATTGTTATATATATGCTCTCTATGTGTTGAAGAAATTTGATTGTAAATCATGTTAGAAATCATGCTTAGGCTATGTGATAGTACTGTTGGGACCCACAGAGGTCGCGTACTTGTTGAATTATTTGTTGTCTTGTACTCAGTCATGATTTTACTTGCGTATCATACCTCATTTTTTCTTGATATTTGTTGATATACTATGTTATCTTTGTTTGGGCTAATCTTTGTGATTTCCGAGAGCCTGAGAGACTAGAGAGGTTGAGGACTGAGTAAGACCGAGGGCCTGTCGGTGAGGTAAGGATACTATGGCATGTGAGTTGTCCATGTAGGATATTATAGCACGTGAGTTGTCCGTGCAGCACATGAGTCGTCCGTGCGGATTATGGCGCTTGGGCTGTAGGAGCCCCTCCGGAGTCTGTACACCCCCAGTGAGCGCGGGTACCCATTGAGTGTAAGTGCTGAGGGCTGAGAGCCGAGTGGTTGAGTTGTTGTTACGAGTGAAGTGATTGTTGCCCTGAGAGGCGGTACTTGCTTTTCATTTGTTGTTGCACTTAGTTTCTATTTGTCATTATTGTGAAGTTCTCTTAAAGATTTTATATCCGTATTACATGAACTTGAACTGTATAAATTGATTTGACTTAAACTGCTGGATTTGAAAGCATGTCTATTCTCTGCTAGGATTACTGAAAATGAACTATAATTGTGTAGATCGTCACTATCTTCGGTTCCTTAGTTATTATTGTTACTTGCTGAGTTGGTTGTACTCATACTACACCCTGCACTTCGTGTGCAGATCCAGGTATTTCCGGACATAACAGGTGTTGATTCTCTCGCACAGTTGATTTCTTGGAGATTCTGAGGTAGCTGCCGTGTTTCACAGACCTTGCCTCTCCTTCCATATCTCCTTATTTACTGTATTTGGTCTCAGACTGTTACGGACCGTATTTTTCAGACTAGTATTCATAATAGATGCTCATGTACTATGTGATACCAGGTTTTGGGGAGTGTTCGTATCAGTATTTGTGAGATTTTGTACTGTATTTAAATATTATGTTTTTCAAACTTAAAGGAAATCGGGGGTTATTGATGTTATCGGCTTGCCTAGTATTGAGATAGGCGCAATCACGACAGGTCAGATTTTGGGTCGTGATAACAGAACGGAATGTAAATTCTCAAAACGACAAGTCGGGTAGTTACACTATAGGAATGAGAAGATGCTTTTAGTCTTTTAATATATAATAAATATATAAATAACATGACAACAAACATGTGTGGTGAAAATCCATCTTGTGTTAAAATGTTTTAGTGTGTATTACTATCATCTTTTATGGAGTCAAAATAAGAAGGATTTTACTTTCATAAAATAATTTGACAATCGACATCTCATCTAGTTGATTGACATATTTATTTTTGCTATTTATTATAGTTGTTTCCATAATGTATCTCGGAGAACTTATATTTTTATTTAATGATGAAAATTATTAAAAAATCCAACACTATCGTGACTGCTGTAATTGACAACCAATTATTTTGAAAGGAGACCAAATCTCTTATTATACGCTCTTCCATATTTGTCATGAATGCTGAATCTTTTTTATTGATGCTAGAAGTATGCTTTTTACCATACCTCTATTTAAAGTCTTCGTTATCGTCGATTTTGGAACTACTTGTAACACTTGATGAATTTTACCTCCAAATCTCATTACTTTTCACCAAACGATGCATCAATATTCATTATACTTCCAAAGCTCTTGTTAGTATTTCGATTGACTGACACTTAACCATAGATTCTTATGTTCCTATTTAGAGGAATCAATACTTAAGCTTTATACCAAAAACATTAACTATTTCAGGACAAAACTAAAAACACGTGCATCTTGGAAAAGATCCAAAGGAGATATAAAGAATGCGAATTAGGAGTAACGATTAAATAATATAATAGTTAAGCCAAGTGGAAAAGATCTAAACATAAGCGAAGTGGAAGAAATAATACATTTTGCTACATAATTTTGTTATGGAGTAATATACTTCTCAAAAAGTTTATGATGGAGAATATAAAATAGTGGTTGTTTACCCGAAAAATTGGATAGAGTTGAATTTATACGTAGTTCTAAGGGTATGTGGTATAACTTGACACAAATAGTAAAGAGAAATAGAAATATCCAATCTTGACTATAAAGAATGAAAAATAAACACAGTAGAAAAGAGAAAAATGAATGAACAAAATAAGATGAAGTAATGGAGCTCAAAAGGTTAATCTTTCAATATGGGAAAATAGGATTCTTGTTACCATGTGAATGTCCCCCCCCCCTACAGAAACAACAATCATCCCTTTTATAGTGGAGGGATCCTACTTTAGATATAATAAAAAATACATAGTGGAGAACCCATGATGAATTAGCTTTTCCCTAATTCCTGCCAGGATTCTCTCCCTTAGTGCGGTTGCAACGACTCTTGTCTGTGAGCTCGGTATTGACCCGAGCTCTCAATCTTGACTCGAGCTCTATTCCGACTCGGAGTATGATATTGATTTGGGGTCGTTGCCGGCCGACCTATGAATCTTAAGCTCGATAATTTCGCTTCGCCTCGTAGCTCGATTTGGATTCAAGCTCGATAATGATATCGAGCTTGATATTGATCGATCCTAGAACTCGAAGCTTGATGACTTGACTTCGAACCTCAATCTGATATTACGAAGACGCTCTTCGATCAAAGTATTACCATCTCGACCAGTTCGTACGACGGACTAATCGGTTTTGGCCGTATACAGATAGTCCCTTCATTTCTCGGGAAGGATATAACGAGAAACAACATGGTTTTCCAACGATGCGATTAGATATATACTGACGTTTGCATCAAGTCCAATCATGACGTACGTGATAGTTGTCCCATCAGTTCAATTTACCGAGGCATTTAATGCATGTCAGACGATGGTCGGCCATTACCGATATTGAACCGCCACTGTTTAGACTATAAATAGCTTGCTCCTTCATTGAATCAAACTTTACTTTTTTCTCTAATTAGACCTCTAAGTCTTACCACTCTTTTCGTCTCCTTTGTGCCGCCTGTAGAGCCATCTTCATCAGCGTTAAAATCACCATCTTTTTATCTTCCTTCACTCCCCTTTACTCATACAAATGGAAAAAACCTTAACGACCGTACAACAGAAGGAGAAAACTTCTTGCTCCTCTTCCCGGCCGTCCGGCGGCAAGGCGCCGGCAGAGCCGCTTCCCCACGAGTATGTTCCCGGCCCGTGTACTCTAAAGTCCGATTTCAAAGTCGAAAACCCTTCATCGATCCCGTGCCGATGTGAGCATGTGCCGATGTACATGTGCTCGATAACAAAGGGCCACCTCGAGGCCGTAAGTAGGGACTGCAACTGGGGTCCCGAGGTCGTGTTGCAAATTCCTTCTCCCGAAGAGAGGATCACCGCTCATGTGGAGGGGTTCTTAAGTCTTTATACTTACCCTTTCACATTGGGTCCCCTCGACCCAGTGATTGTTGATTTTTGTAAAAGATATCAGGTCACTCTTGGTCAAATTCACCCCTCTCTATGACGCATAGTAATCATACTGCGCTTCTTCTCTAGAAAGGCTGAGGGGCTAGAGTTTACTCTAAATCACCTTATGCGGTTGTATCGACCACGAATCTATCGAGGACTAATCAGGCTCCAACGTCGGGCAAGGAAGGCCTTAATCTCGAGCATCGACAAAGACAAGGATGGGGGTTGGATGAGCCGTTTTGTACGGTTGAGGACCCGTGACATTATTCCAAAAGAGAAGATGTCGTTCCCTGAGGAGTGGAACTTTCACCGTAAGTGATCTTTTAAACTTTATTCTTCGTACCTTCTTCGACTTCTCCTGATACCCCTTTCGATATGCAGTTGTTCCTTGGATGCCTCAAGCGGTGCCCGACCTCGAGGATTGGGTTCGGAAGTTAGCCTCGACTTCCACTTATGCCAAACGCGCATGGGTGATTTGGCAAAAGGCATATGGGAGGCCAAGAATCATGGTAAGGGCCTACCTTTTTCATGTCTTTGGAACATTCTTTACACTTCATTCGTCACTAACTTTATTTTATGCAGGCCTGACCAAGGATGCCATTTTGAGGCCTTCAAGCGGAGAGGAAGGGACCAAGTCACCAGTTCCGAAACCGGGTGAAGATAAGAAGAGGAAAACTGCCTCGCAGTCCGAGGACCCCAAGCCCAAGCCTCGAAGGGTGAGGAGAAAAGTAATCGCCTTTACGATGGACTCGGTCCAAAGAATAAGAGATGAAGAAGAGGAAGAAAAGGAAAATGCCTTAGCACTGACGGTCCGACCTAGGAAATCCTTCGAGATTTCCAAACATTCCGAGCCGACAACGGCTGCTAAAATCAAGCCTCGTGTCGAGTAGTCTTCCAAAAAGAAATCGGGTGAAGGTCCTGAATTACCAGAGGTCGAGGTCGTTTCTCGGCCATCTACGACCACACCGTACGGGGGCAGTTCTGAGACCCCGAAGATCGATCAGAGCGTCCCGAGCGACTTGCTCGGGACCATGATAGTAGGACACTTGCCTACTCTTTCGACTTTTTCTGAGGAGGCATTAAGGGAAGCTCGAGAGTTGAAGACCCCCAATATGGGCGTAGGCTCTAGTGTAGGGGATTCCTTTCAGGATTGCTTTACTAGAGCCGATGATGCCTCCGATATTAGTGACGCTTCTATTCTCCTAGAAGAGGCCCAACGCCTCATATCTCGGTAATAATATGTTTACTGCACTTTGTTTCTTTACTCTCTTCTAAATCTGACTTGCGTTTTCCCTTTTTGTGTAGGCCCTTGCCAAGTTTCGAGCTGATCTCAGCCAGTATGAGACCGAGCTCCAAAAGGTCTCGGAGGAGAGGTGTCACGACCCCAAATTCCCTCCGTAGGAGGTCGTGATGGCACCTAGTCTCTAAGACTGGGTAAGCCTATCAATTCAGAATAATAATAATATCTGAAATAGATAAACTACAATTCAAACAATTTCAACTCCCAAAACCCGGTAGAAATAAATCACAAGCTTCTAAGAATTTATTCTCAATGTCTCTATATGTCAAGGTCTAAATAAAATATAAGAAAGCAACATAAAATGATAGAAGGGGACTCCGGAGTCTGCGGACGCTAGCAGATATACCTCGAAGTCTCCATGCGCAGGTAACTCACTGACGTCTAGGCTGGTAAAATATACCTGGATCTGCACAAAAAGATGTGCAGAAGCGTAGTATGAGTACACCACAACGGTACCCAGTAAGTGCCAAGCCTAACCTCGGTAGAGTAGTGACGAGGTCAGGTGAGGTCCTACTGGAATATAATAATGACAGGGTAAAATGTTTATCAATGTAGTAAATAAAATGACATTGGAAATGAATCAAATAGTATGTCACATTTAATGACACCAAATAATTGCAAATAATATCTCGTGGAATCAAAACAGAATTTTCTTCAACTTTATAAAAATCACAACAATTAATCGAAAGTAACTACGGCCATAAATCAATATCAACAAGGGCACTACCGAGGTACCGCCTCGTAGTCCCAAATTATAAATAATTTCACAATATCTCATTTTCTTATATCACCGCGGGAGCCTTCACAATTTATTTAAAGAAAATATTTTTTTTCCGAAATAGCATCCCGCGTTTTAGCCACCCTTATCACACCGCATGACTTCTAGTAGTCACCCCTACTAGCCTCGCGTATTATGCCACTCTTATCTCACCGCATGCGTTTCAACACCCAGACCTTATACCACCGCATGCGTATCAATATCACAATATATCACAATTTGCACCTCAAGTGCCCAGTATTTCAATTTTCCACAAAAAATAAAATCAACAACAATATTTTTCAATAATAAAGATCTCACGGCTCATGCCAGAATAATCCAAAAAAAATCTTACGAAAATATTCAAGAATAAATAATTCAGGAAAATAATATTTCAAATTTTTAATACGTTGCTTCAATATCAAATTTAAAAATGTCAAATACTTCATATTAATAATATTTAATTTAAATAAAATCAACCTTCGAATAATGCACAGTATAAAAGAAACCAAGTTTCAATTAAACAGGTAAAACAATTAGTAGGAAAAAGGTAAACAAATCTAAAATATATATATCACAGATCAATGATGAAGAATATAACAAGATAAAATAATTTAATAACTGCGCAACAATGATCTACACAATTTAAAAATATAATCTTTCACATATAGCCCGTGTACACACTCGTCACCTCGTGTACACGACTTTCAATACATTTCAATAATCACATTAATATCAATTCTAGGGGAAATTTCCCCCACACAAGGTTAGACAAGTCACTTACCTCGACTTGCTCCAATTAAATCAAGTATTATGCTTTTTCCTTGATTTTCCGACTCCGATCGACTCGTATCTAGTCATAATTAATTCGATACAGTCAACAAAAATTATAATAATCAATTTCATAAGAAAATATCACTTTTTTTAATAAAATCCAAAATTAGCTCAAAATTTGCCTGTGGGGCCCACATCACGGAATCCGGCAAAAGTTACGAAATATGAACGCCCATTCAACCACGAGTCTAACCATACCAAAATGACTAAATTCCGATAACGATTCCACCCTCAAATCCTCAAATCTATCCAAGAGGGGTTTCAAATTTTTTTCCAACTTAAATCACCAATTAAATGTTAAAAACAGTGATGGATTCGGGTAATCTAACCAAGATTGACTTAAGAACATTTACCCCAATGTTTTTCCTCAAAGATATATCAAAATTCGCCTCTGCTCAAGCTCCAAGTTGTTAAAAATGGCGAATGGACGAAGCCCCCCTGATTTTATATCTAACAGATCTGTCTATGGTGACCTCGATCATGGGCTCCGATCCTGGACCTCGATCATGGGAGTCCGATCATGGGGAGTCCGATCATGGCCCTCGACCCTGGGGCTCGATCACAGCCATTAATCCTGGCTATCGATCATGGCTTCGATCTTTATGGCCTTCGATCACTGGCCTTGGTCATAGCTCTCGATCCTGGGCCTTCGAGCAGTGGCCTTCGATCATGGCTCTCGAGCCTACCATCGATCATGGATCTCGAGCCTGCCATCGATCATGAATCTCGAGCCTGCCTTCGATCCTCAGGAAGTTCGATTATGACAGCATTTCCAGAAGCTGTTTAAGTCTCATTTTGATCCGTTAACCATCCGAAACTCACCCGATGCCCTCGGGACCTCAACCCAATACACCAACAAGTCCCAAAACATCATACAGACTTATTTGAAACCTCAAATCACATCAAACAATGCTAAAATCACAAATCACACATAGATTCAAGCCTAATGAACTTTGAAACTTTCAATTTCTACAAACAACACCGGAACCTATCAAATCAAGTCCGATTGACCTCAAATTTTGCACGCAAGTCATAAATGACATAACGGAGCTATGAAAATTTTCAGAATCGGATTCGACCCCGATATCAAAAAGTCAACCCCTCGGTCAAACTTCCCAAAAATTCAACTTTCGGCATTTCAAGCCTAATTCCACTACGGACTTCCAAATAAAATTCCGATCATGCTCCTAAGTCCAAAATCACCATACGGAGCTGTTGGAATCATCAAAATTCTATTCCGGGGTCATTTGCACAAAATTCGACATCCGGTCACTATTCGAACTTAAACATTAAATTTTTCATAAAAATTCCATATCTCGGGCTGGGGACCTCGGAATTTGGTTCCGGGCATACGCCCAAGTCCCAATTCACGATACGGACCTACCAGAACTGTCAAAACACTGATCTGAGTCTGTTTTCTCAAAATATTGACCAAAGTCAACTCAGTTGTGTTTTAAATATCTAATTCACATTTTAATCCATTTTTCACCTGAAAACTTTCTGGAAAATTTTTACGGACTGCACACGTAAGTTGAGTAATGGTAAATAGTGCTTAGATCACATAATTAATCATTAATTTTAAAGATGACATTTTGGGTCATCACATTCTCCACCTCTAAAACAAACGTTCGTCCTCGAACGGAGTTAGAAAAAGTACCTGAGCTGGTGAATAAGTGTGGATAACAGCTGCGTATATCATGCTCGGCCTCCCAAGTCGCCTCCTCGACCGTATGACCCCTCCACTGAACCTTCACGGAAGTAATGCTCTTTGACCTTAGCTTTCGAACCTGCCTATCTAAAATAGCCACTGGTTCCTCAACATAAGATAGATCCTTGTCCAACTGAACTGAACTGAAGTCTAACACATGAGACAGATTGCCGTGATATTTTCGAAGCATAGAAACATAGAATACCGGATGAACCGCAGAAAGACTAGGTGGTAGTGCAAGTCTGTAAGCCACCTTTCCAACTCTCTCAAGAATCTCAAAATGCCCAATATACCTGGGGCTCAACTTGCCTTTCTTCCCAAACCTCATCACACCCTTCATAGGCGAAACCCGGAGCAATACCCGCTCACCAACCATGAATGTAATATCGCGAACCTTCCGATCCGTATAACTCTTCTGTCTAGATTGGGCTATACGAAGTCGATCCTGAATCATCTTAACCTTTTCCAGGGCATCCTGAACCAAGTCAGTACCCAAAAGTCTAGCCTCGCCTGGTTCGAACCAACCCACTGAAGACCGACACCGCCTTCCATACAAGGCCTCATACGGAGCCATCTGAATGCTTGACTGGTAACTGTTGTTGTAAGCAAACTCCGCAAGTGGTAAGAACTGATCCCAAGCACCCCCAAAATCTATCACACACGCCCGAAGCATATCCTCCAGTATCTGAATAGTGTGTTCGGACTGCCCGTCCTTCTGAGGGTGAAATGCTGTACTCAACTCTACCCGAGTACCCAACTCACGCTGTACTGCCCTCCAAAATCGTGAGGTAAACTGTGTACCTCGGTTAGGGATGATAGATACCGGTACACCGTGAAGTCTGACAATCTCACGAATATATACCTGAGCCAGCTGCTCTGAAGAGTAAGTAGTAATCACAGGAATCAAATGAGCTGATTTGGTCAGCCTATCCACAATCACCCAAACTGCATCAAACTTTCGCTGAGTCCGTGGGATCCCAACAACGAAATCCATAGTGATCCGCTCCCATTTCCATTCTGGAATCTCTAACTTCTGAAGTAATCCACCCGGTCGCTGATGCTCATATTTCACCTGTTGACAATTTAGACACCGAGATACATACCCCACTATGTCTTTCTTCATCCGCCTCCACCAATAGTGTTGTCTCAAGTCCTGATACATCTTTGCAGCACCCGGATGAATGGAGTATCGCGAGCTGTGAGCCTCTTGGAAAATTAACTCACGCAAGCCATCCACATTTGGCACACATAGCCTGCCCCGCATCCGTAATACATCATCATCTCCAATAGTGACTTCCTTGGCATCACCATGCTGAACTGTATCCTTAAGGACAAGCAGATGAGGGTCATCATACTGGCGTTCCCTGATACGATCATAAAGAGAAGACTGAGAAACCACACAAGCCAAAACTCGACTCGGCTCGGAAACATCCAATCTAACAAACTGGTTGGCCAAGGCCTAGACATCCAAGGCCAAAGGCCTCTCTGCTATCGGTAAATATGCTAAGCTACCCAAACTCTCCGCCTTACGACTTAAGGCATCGGCCACCATATTGGACTTCCCAGGATGATAAATGATGGTGATATCATAATCCTTAAGCAACTCCAACCACCTCCGCTGCCGCAAGTTAAGATCCTTCTGTTTAAACAGATGCAGTAGACTCCAGTGATCGGTGTAGATCTCACAATGGACACCGTACAAATAATGCCGCCAAATTTTTAAGGCATAAACAATAGTTGCTAACTCTAGGTCATGTACACGATAATTCTTCTCATGCACCTTTAACTATCTAGACACGTAGGCAATCACCCTACCATCTTGCATCAACACTGTGCCGAGACCAATACGCGACGCATCACAATACACAGTATAAGATCCTGTACCTGTAGGTAATACCAATATTGGGGCTGTAGTCAAAGCTGTCTTAAGCTTTTGGAAGCTCTCCTCACATTCCTCGGTCCACCTGAATGGAGCACCCTTCTGGGTCAATTTGGTCATAGATGCAGCAATAGAAGAGAAACCCTTTACAAATCAGCGATAATACCCAGCCAAACCAAGGAAACACCGAATTTCCGTAACTGAGGACGGTCTGGACCAACTCTGCACTGCTTCAATCTTCTTTGGATCTACCTTGATCCCCTCGCACGAAACTATATGACCCAAAAATCCCACTGAATCAAGCCAGAATTCACACTTTGAAAATTTTGCATATAACTTCCTTTCTCTCAAAATCTGAAGCACAGTCCTCAGGTGTTGTTCATGATCTTCCCGACTCCAGGAATACACCAGAATGTCGTCAATAAACACAATGATGAAGGAATCAAGATAGGGCTGAAATACACTATTCATTAAGTGCATAAATGCTGTTGGGGCATTCGTCAGCCCAAAAGACATCACAAGGAACTCGAAATGACCGTACCGAGTCCTGAAAGTAGTCTTTGGAATATCTGTCTCCTGAATCTTCAACTGATGATAGCCTGAATGCAAGTCAATTTTTGAGAATACCCTGGCACCCTGAAGCTGATTAAATAAGTTATCAATACGTGGCAATAAATACCTGTTCTTCACTGTAACCTTGTTCAACTAGCGATAATCAATACACATCCGCATAGAACCATCCTTCTTCTTTACAAATAAGACAGGAGCACCCTACAGTGATACACTAGGCCGAATGAAACCCTTATCAAGCAATTCCTGTAACTGTTCTTTTAATTCTTTCAACTCTGCTGGGGCCATACGGTATGGTGGAATAGAAATGGGCTGAGTACCCGGTAATAGATCAATACCAAAATCAATATCCCTATCGGGTGGCATACCCAGAAGATCTGTTGGAAATACATTAGGAAAATCCCTTACTACAGGAACTGACTCTACAGTAGGAGTATCAATACTAACATCTCTCACATAGGCCAGATACACATCACACCCCTTCTCAACCATTCGTTGAGCTTTAAGAAATGAAACAACCCTGCTAGGAACATGATCTGAGGTACCTCTCCACTCTAGCTGCGGTAGACCCGGCATAGCCAATGTCACTGTCTTGGCATAACAATCAAGAATAGCGTGATAGGGTGACAACCAGTCCATGCCCAAAATAATATCAAAGTCCACCATACCGAGCAATAATAAATCAGCTCTGGTCTCAAAACCACTGATAACAATTAAACACGACCGATACACATAGTCCATAATAATGGATTCACCCACGGGTGTAGATACATAAACAGAAAAACTAAAGTAATCACGTGATACGCCCAAATACGGGGCAAAATAAGATGACACATAAGAATAAGTGGAGCCAGGATCAAATAAAACTGATGCATCTCTATGACAGACCGGAATAATACCTGTGATAATAGAATCGGATGCAAAGGGCATCTGTCCTAGCAGGAAGGGCATAATATCTGGCCTGGCCTCCCTCTCTAGGGTGACCTCTACCTGCCCGACCTCCACCTCTAGCTGGCTGTGCAGGTGGAGTGGCAACTGGTGCAGTAATCATGGCCTGAGAAGCCTGAGGACCCTGTGGAATAGGTGGGGCCTGAGAAATTCGTGGAGGTGCACCCCTCCTAATTATGGGGAAATCCCTTATGATATGACGAGTGTCACCACACTCAAAACAAGCCCTTGGAAGACGTGGCTGTTGAGACTGGCTTGGGCCTGATCGACTAGACTGTCTACTGAAAGCACCCCGTACAGGATGTACAGAAGACACTGGTGGTGCATAATATGGAACCTGTGGTCTGGGAGTAATCGGACTACCATTGGAAGCTGGAAGTGCTAAATGAATATGATGGCTCACATAACCTCTACTATGATGGGCTGCAACTGGGGCACGAGAATTATCATATGTTCCAGAATCTCGGGGTCTCTTAGCTTCCCTCTCTTCCCTTTCCCGAGTCCGCATACCTTCCAATATTCTAGCAATTGACACCACCTGTTAGTATGTAATGTCCATCTCTAGCTCTCGGGCCATACTGTATCTGATACTAAGGTGAAGACCCTCAATAAATCTGCGAACCCACTCTCAAACAGTAGCAACTAAGGCTGGTGCATTCCTAGCCAAATCACTGAATCGGACCGCATACTCTGACACAGTCATAGAACCCTGGCGCAACTGCTCAAACTCTGCGCGCCATGCATCCCTAAGACTCTGAGGACCATACTCCCTTAAGAACATATCCGAAAATTGAGTCCAAGTGAGTGAAGATGCCTCAGTGGGATTATCCAACTCATATGCCCGCCACCACGGGTAGGCTGCTCCTCTAAACTGGAATGCAGTGAAAGAAACCCCACTGGAATTCACAATACCCATAGTACGAAGGATACGGTGACATTTCTCCAGAAAACCCTGAGCATCCTCTGAAGCTAAACCGCTGAAAGTGGGAGGGTGGTACTTCTTATACCTCTCGAGCCTGAGCTGCTCCCCCTCTGAAACTGTTGTCCTAATATCAGGCCGAACTGGGATAACTGGTTGCACCGGTATAACCTCTGGGGCATGGTCATCTTGGGCACGTGGCTCTGGAGCACGGGCAGCGGGAGTCTGCACTCCTCCCCCAGCCTGAGATATGGCAGGAGCAACTGGAATTAATCCTGCCTGAGCTAAAGTGCCAAACATGCTCAAAAAATGGGCAAGAGTCTCCTGAAGTGTAGGAGTAGTAACAGGCGTCTCAGGTGCCTGCTCTCCAATTGGAGCTACTGGTGGCTCTGGTGCAGCAGTTCGTGCAGGTGCTCTGGCTGCACCATGTGGTCTTCCTCGGCCTCTGGCTCGGCCTCTGCCCCGACCCCGGCCTCTTGCGGCTCCAACAGGGGGCACGGGTGTTTGATCATCAGATCCAGTTGTGCGTATCCTCACCATCTGTGAGAGAATAGAAAGACAATTGTTTAAAATTTTGAAGTCAACAAATACGCACGATAAGGAATCAAAGAAGTGAATATTTCCTAACAGTTCCATAGCCTCTCGAAGATAAGTACAGACGTCTCCGTACCGATCCGCAAGACTCTTAAACCTGCTTGTGACTCATAACACCTATGAACCTAGCGCTCTGATACCAACTTGTCACGACCCCAAATTCCCTCCGTAGGAGGTCGCGATGGCACCTAGTCTCTAAGACTGGGTAAGCCTATCAATGCGGAATAATAATAATATCTGAAATAGATAAACTACAATTCAAATAATTTCAACTCCCAAAATCCGGTAGAAATAAATCATAAGCTTCTAAGAATTTATTCTCAATGTCTCTATATGTCAACGTCTAAATAAAATATAAGGAAGCAACATAAAATGATAGAAGGGGACTCCGGAGTCTGCGGACGCTGGCAGATATACCTCGAAGTCTCCGTGCGCAGGTAACTCACTGACGTCTAGGCTGGTAAAATATACCTGGATCTGTACAAAAAGATGTACAGAAGTGTAGTATGAGTACACCACAGCGGTACCCAGTAAGTGCCAAGCCTAACCTCGGTAGAGTAGTAACGAGGTCAGGTGAGGCCCTACTGGAATATAATAATGGCATGGTAAAATGTTTATCAATGTAGTAAATAATATGACATTGAAAATGAATCAAATAGTATATCATATTTAATGACACCAAATAATTGCAAATAATATCTCGTAGAATCAAAATAGAATTTCCTTCAACTTTATAAAAATCACAACAATTAATCGAAAGCAACTATGGCCATAAATCAATATCAATAAGGGCACTATCGAGGTACCGCCTCGTAGTCCCAAGTTATAAATAATTTCACAATATCTCATTTCCTTATATCACCGCGGGAGCCTTCACAATTTATTTAAAGAAAATATTTTTTTCCCGAAATAGCATCCCGCGTTTTAGCCACCCTTATCACACCGCATGACTTCTAGTAGTCACCCCTACTAGCCACGCGTATCAAGCCACCCTTATCTCACCGCATGCGTTTCAACACCCAGACCTTATACTACCGCATGCGTATCAATATCACAATATATCATAATTTGCACCTCAAGTGCCCAGTATTTCAATTTTCCACAAAAAAAAATCAACAACAATATTTTTCAATAATAAAGAGCTCACGGCTCATGCCAGAATAATCCAAAAGAAATCTTACGAAAATATTCAAGAATAAATAATTCAGGAAAATAATATTTCAAATTTTTAATACGTTGCTTCAATATCAAATTTAAAAATGTCAAATACTTCATATTAATAATATTTAATTTAAGAAAATCAACCTTCAAATAATTCACAGTATAAAAGAAATAAAGTTTCAATTAAACAGGTAAAAAAATTAGCAGGAAAAAGGTAAACAAATCTAAAATATATATCACAGATCAATGATGAAGAATATAACAAGATAAAATACTTTAATAATTGCGCAACAATGATCTACACAATTTAAAAATATAATCTTTCACATTTAGCCCGTGTACACACTCGTCACCTCATGTACATGACTTTCAATACATTTCAATAATCACATTAATATCAATTCTATGGGAAATTTCCCCCACATAAGGTTACACAAGTCACTTACCTCGACTTGCTCCAATTTAATCAAGTATTATGCTTTTTTCTCGATTTTTCAACTCCGATCGACTCGTATCTAGTCATAATTAATTCGATACAGTCAACAAAAATTATAGTAATCAATTTTATAAGAAAATATCACATTTTTCAATAAAATTCAAAATTAGCTCAAAATTTGCCCGTGGGGCCCACATCACGGAATCAGGCGAAAGTTACGAAATATGAACGCCCATTCAACCACGAGTCTAACCATACCAAAATGACTAAATTCCGATAACGATTCCACCCTCAAATCCTCAAATCTATCCAAGAGGGGTTTCAAATTTTTCTCAACTTAAATCACTAATTAAATGTTAAAAACAGTGATGGATTCGGGTAATCTAACCAAGATTGACTTAAGAACACTTACCCCAATATTTTTCCTTGAAGATATATCAAAATCGCCTCTGCTCAAGCTCCAAGTTGATAAAAATGGCGAATGGGACGAAGCCCCCCTGATTTTATATCTAACAGATCTGTCTAGGGTGACCTCGATCATGGGGTCCGATCCTGGACCTCAATCATGGGGTCCAATCCTGGACCTCGATCATGGGAGTCCGATCATGGGGAGTCCGATCATGGTCCTCGATCATGGGCCTCGGTCATGGCCTTCGATCATGGCCCTCGACCCTGGGGCTCGATCACAGCCATTAATCCTGGCTATCGATCATGGCTTCCATATTTATGGCCTTCGATCACTGGCCTTGGTCATAGCTCTCGATCCTGGGCCTTCGAGCAGTGGCCTTCGATCATGGCTATCGAGCCTGCCATCGATCATGGATCTCGAGCCTACCATCGATCATGAATCTCGAGCCTGCCTTCGATCCTCAGGAAGTTCGATTATGACAGCATTTCCAACAGAAAATTGCAGCAGCTTTTGCAGCAGCTGTTTAAGTCCCATTTTGATCCGTTAACCATCGGAAACTCACCCGAGGCCGTCGGGACCTCATCCCAATACACCAACAAGTCCTAAAACATCATACGAACTTATTTGAAACCTCAAAAGAGATCAAACAACGCTAAAATCACAAATCACACATAGATTCAAGCCTAATGAACTTTGAAACTTTTAATTTCTACAAATACCGGAACCTATCAAATCAAGTCCGATTGACCTCAAATTTTGCACGCAAGACATAAATGACATAACGGAGCTATGAAAATTTTCAGAATTGAATTTTGACCCCGATATCAAAAAGTCAACCCCTCGGTCAAACTTCCCAAAAATTCAACTTTCGGCATTTCAAGCCTAATTCCACTACGGACTTCCAAATAAAATTTCGATCATGCTCCTAAGTCCAAAATCACCATATGAAGCTGTTGGAATCATCAAAATTCTATTCCGGGGTCATTTGCACATAATTCGCCATCCGGTCACTATTCGAACTTAAACTTTAAACTTTTCATAAAAATTCCATATCTCGGGCTGGAAACCTCGGAATTTGGTTCCGGGCATACGTCCAAGTCCCAATTCACGATACGGACCTACCGGAACTGTCAGAACGCTGATCCGAGTCCGTTTGCTCAAAATATTGACCAAAGTCAACTCAATTGTGTTTTAAACATCTAATTCACATTTTAATCCATTTTTCACTTGAAAACTTTCCGGAAACTTTTTACGGACTGCACATGCAAGTCGAGTAATGGTAAATAGTGCTTAGATCACATAATTAATCGTTAAATTTAAAGATGACATTTTGGGTCATCACAAAAGGAATGCTCTGAAGCTTCTTTGCGGTCAAAAGGACGAGACTATAAAGGATCTTCAAGCAGATTTGGCCAAGGCTCGTGAGGAAGAGGCCGAGCTAGATAAACATGTGAACATCCTTTTGATAGAGTATGGACTCGACCAAACTGTAGAAGTTAACACTTCGTTATCTCAGCTGCAACAAAAGGTTGGAAAGATCGGGTTGTTTCGGGGAGAAATCGACCAGGCAAGGCCGAGTGTGATCAGTGGAAGCAGACCATGGACCGCCTGGCTGCAGAAAAAGAAGCTACCTTGGCCAAACTATTATCGACTGAGGTCCAACTTTGGGGCATCAAACAGAAAAGTTTGGCCCAAGCCAAGAGGATCGAGGAGCTCGAAATCAGGCTTGCTAATGTCGAGGTGGAGATCGAGAGGACAAAATTCATGGCGTATAAGTCCATTGCTATGTACCAGACCGATGGTGAGGCTGCTCAAATGCAGCTAAGGGAGGCTTCTAACCGAGAGCAATGGATCATATACTCGGCAAAGTGCCAATCCCGGAGGGAGACCCTCAAGGAAATCCATACTCGAGGTTTTGACCTCTCCGAGGAGAGAGCCCGAGCCAAGGTGCTTGAGGCTGAAGCCAGGCATCTTGCCTCCTTCGATGACGAAGATGATGATGAAGAAGGCAGTCGAGGCGGATCCGATGAGGGGCCTGAAGGAGAAGTTGCTCCCGAAGAAGAGGTCGAAAACCGGCCATAGTTAGGACTTAGTTTCCTTTTTTGCAAGGCCTTGATCGGTCTCTTGTACATAAACTTTTTTATAAATATATAGTAAAAAGACTTCTTTAGAATGCCTTCTCAGTTTTATGCTCAAAACGTGCTTTGTGCTTTTGTCTTGTGAAAATTTTGTTGTTGCAGCCTCTGTAATCGAGCGAATACAAGTTCGAACTTAGAACAAAACCCATAAGATTTTTAGACACGCAAGGGTGAGTCCCCGAGTTCAATAATATGTTCGAGATTTCGGATAGCTTGATCGACGCCATGACCGCACTGTTTTTTATAACTAAGTTTGAGTATGTTTTGAACTTAGAATAGAATAAACCCTTAGGGTTTTATCAAATAATGGGTAATTTTCGAATCTTTTAGTATCATACCCATATTGGTCCTTAGGCTTATTAGTTGAGTGAGTGATTTCTCGAACTCAAACTCGAAGTATTGTAGCCCGTAGGCTTTTATGGTCGAGTGAGTGATTGTTCGAACTCGAAGTAAGATAGCCCTTAGGCTCAATAGTCGAGTGAGTAATTGCTCGAACTCGAACTTGAACTCAAAGTATTGTAGCCCGAAGGGCTTTATGGTCGAGTGAGTGATTGCTCGAGAAGTGATTGCTCGAACTCGAAGTAAGATAGCCCTTAGGCTCAATAGTCGAGTGAGTGATTGCTCGAACTCGAAGTATTGTAGCCCGTAGGCTTTATGGTCGAGTGAGTGATTACTCGAACTCGAAGTAAGATAGCCCTTAGGCTCAATAGTCGAGTGAGTGATTTCTCGAACTCGAACTCGAAATATCGTAGCCCGTAGGCTTTATGGTCTAGTGAGTGGTTGCTCGAACTCGAAGTAAGATAGCCCTTAGGCTTAATAGTCGAGTGAGTGATTGCTCGAACTCGAAGTAAGATAGCCCTTAGGCTCAATAGTCGAGTGAGTGATTACTCGAACTCGAACTCGAAGTATTGTAGCCCGTAGGCTTTATGGTCGAGTGAGTGATTGCTCAAACTCGAAGTAAGATAGCCCTTAGGCTTAATAGTCGAGTGAGTGATTGCTCGAACTCGAAGTATTGTAACCCATAGGCTTTATGGTGTAAGGTTTTCAAAATTCCTTCGGTAGTTGTCGGCCCTTAAGCCTGTTTGAATCATGAAGCAGAACGAAATTTTCAAAATATGAGTTATCGTTAAAGATGTCATTATACATGTGTTCGTATTTTGTGTCAGGACTCGAGCAAAACTATGCGGACATAGTTTGTTTTGACCATTTGGCCCTTAGTCTTTTCCCTATCGAGACCATGTTTGACAAGACTTTGGTATGAAATAACTTTCTAGTATTGAACTCGATTTATTCGATGGTAAAGCCCCCAGTATTCGAGGTTGATTGTAAAGAAGCCTTGGATACTATTGAATTGTCCTCAAGTAGCACATATTTGTTGTCTCGTTAAAAACTTTGCTTGAAAAACCCGGTTGGGATTAAAACCGATCCAAGGGAAAAAGAGTGCAACGCGTACTTTAAAACCTGATGTATCAATGTCTTTGGTCGAACTCCTGCAATGAGTTAGCATCGAATATATATAGATGTAAGAAGGGAGAAAATCGTACCTTAACAATAATATCGTTTGAGAAGTGATATGTTCTAGTTGTTTGGTAATGGTTCGCCATCCATCGTTCTGAGTTTATAAGACCCTCCTCCGACTCTATCGAGGAATTGATAGGGTCCTTCCCAATTCGGGCCAAGCTTCCCTTCATTAGAATCTCGAGTGTTGGCGGTGACCTTCCTTAGGACTAAGTTCCCGATCCTAAAGTGGCGGAAGTTGGTTCTTCTATTGTAGTACCTTTCGATTCGTGCTTTTGCGCAGCCATTCGAACAAGTTCCGCTTCTTATTTTACATCTAATAATTCGAGGCCAGTACTCATAGCCTCGTGGTTTGATTCCTCCGATGTATGTCTAAACCTTGCGTTGGGTTCTCTGACTGGAATTAATGCTTCGGAACCATACACTAAGGAAAACGGAGTTGCCCCCGTACTGGACTTCGATGTTGTTCTATATGACCAAAGGACTTCGGGCAGAATTTCTCTCCATTTCCCTTTAGCTTCGTTCAACCTTTTCTTCAGGTTTTGGATGATAGTCTTGTTTGTCGATTCGTCCTGTCCATTCCCACTGGGGTGATATGGTGTTGACAATATCCTTTTTATTTTATGGTCTTCGAGAAATTTTGTCACTTTACTGCCGATAAATTTCTTACCATTGTCGCATACTATTTAAGCGGGTATCCCAAATCGACACACGATGTGATCCCAGATGAAGTCTATAACCTCTTTTTCTCTCAATTTCTCGAACGCATGTGCTTCAACCCATTTAGAGAAATAGTCAGTCATAAACAAAATAAATTTAGCTTTACCTGGGGCCGATGGTAGAGGGCCGACGATATCCATCTCCCATTTCATGAATAGCCATGGGGATAGGACTGAATGAAGTCATTCTCCGGGCTGATGGATCATCGGTGCAAACCTTTGGCATTTATCACATTTTCGAACAAACTCCTTAGTGTCTTTTTTCATGCTATCCAAGTAGTATCCTGCTCTAATGATTTTGTGAAATAGTGATTCGGTGCCGGAGTGGTCCCCACAAGTGCCTTCATGTACCTCTCATAAAATATAATCGGTGTCTCCTGGCCCTAAACATACTGCCAATAGTCCATCGAATGTCCTTCTGTATAATGTTCCATCTTCAGCCAACAGGAATCGAGCAACTTTGGTTTGTAGGGCCCTCGATTCTTTAGGGTTCGATGGGAGTTTTCCGTTCTTCAAGTATTCAATATACTTATTCCTTCAATCCCAGGTTAAGCTTGTAGAATTTATCGCGGCATGACCTTCCTCGATTACGGATCCCGAGAGTTGAACGACAGTCCCCGAGTCGATCTCTTCTTCCTCGACCGATGACCCTAAACTTGCGAGTGCGTCGGCCTCACTATTTTGTTCTCGAGGCACATGTTGTAAAGTCCATTCCTTGAAACGGTGCAAAGTTACCTGTAATTTGTCCAAATACCTTTGCATCCTATCTTCTCGAACTTCGAAGGTTTTGTTTACTTGGTTCACCACTAGTAAAGAGTCACATTTGGCTTCAATGATTTCTGCTCCCAAGCTTTTAGCTAGTTCGAGACCTGCAATCATGGCCTCGTACTCGGCCTCATTGTTAGTCAACCTAGAAGTTTTGATAGATTGCCTAATAATTCTACCCGTGGGGGATTTCAAAACGATGCCAAGACCGGATCCCTTCACATTCGAAGCACCATCTGTGAAGAGGGTCCAAAGCCCCGATGATGTATTCGATTTTATCAAGAGTTCTTTTTCAACTTCGGGTATGAGGGTTGGCGTGAAATCGGCCACAAAGTCCGCTAAAACTTGAGACTTGATGGTTGTACGGGGTTGATATTTGATATAGTACCCACTGAGTTCAACAACCCATTTGTCCAATCGGCCCTATAGTTCGGGCTTGTGCAAAATACTACGAAGTGGGTAAGTGGTTAATACGCATATGGGGTGACATTGAAAGTATGGTCTTAACTTTCTAGAGGCGCTTATCAGTGCAAGTGCCAATTTCTCTAAGTGTGGATATCTAGTTTCTGCTTCTCCTAAGGTTCGACTTACATAATAAATAGGAAATTGCGTACCTTGCTCTTCTCGAATTAGTACGCCACTCACCGCGATTTTCGATACCGCCAAGTATAAGTAAAGTTTCTCATCTGCCTTCGGTATGTGAAGCAGTGGTTGGCTTGACAAGTATTGCTTCAATTCTTCTAATGCCTGTTGGCATTCCGGGGTCCAGGCGAAATCATTCTTCTTTTTTAGTAGAGAGAAAAATCTATGGCTTCGATCCGACAACCTCGAAATAAATCGGCCTAAGGCGGCTATCCGTCCGGTTAGCTTTTGTATGGCTTTTATACTATCCACGATGGCGATGTCTTCGATGGCCTTGATTTTATCGGGGTTGATCTCGATTCCCCGATTCGATACCATGAAGCCGAGGAACTTGCCCGAACCAACCCCGAAAGCACATTTCTCGGGGTTGAGCTTCATGCTGTATTTTTTTAAAATCTTGAACGTCTCCTGCAAATGAGTCAAATGGTCCTCTGCGCTACCATGTCATCAATATAAACTTCCATTGACTTACCTATTTGTTCTTCGAACATTTTATTTACTAGGCATTGGTAAGTAGCTCATGCATCTTTTAGCCCGAGGGGCATTACATTATAACAATACGTTCCATACTTGGTGATAAATAAAGTCTTTTATCGGTCATCCGGGTTCATTTTAATTTGATTGTACCCGAAATAAGCATCGAGAAAAGTAAGGATCTCGTGGCCGGCCGTGGCATCGATCATGTGATCGATGTTAGGCAGTGGAAAAGAATCTTTGGGGCACAACTTGTTTAAATCCTTATAATCTACACACATTTTAAGTTTGTTCCCTTGTTTAGGGACTATAACTACATTGGCTAACCATTCAGGATATTTTACTTCCCGAATCGACCCTATTTTAAGAAGTTTAGTTACCTCGTCCTTTACGAATGTGTGCTTTACCTCGGACTAAGGTCTTCTTTTTTGTTTCACTGGTTTGAACCTAGGGCCCAGGCTCAGTTGGTGCATTGTTATCGACGGTGGGATCCCTATCATATCTAAATGGTACCAAGCAAAACAATCTATGTTATCGATAAGAAATTGAATAAGTTTTTTCCTAAGTTTGGGGGTCAATCCTATCCCCAGGTTTACCTTTCTCTCGGGTAGATGCCCGATCAATATAACTTGTTCTAGCTCTTCGACCGTCGATTGGGTGGCGTCAGAATCTTCGGGGATGATAAAAGTTCGAGGGGTCTGAAAATCCTCCTTCTCTTCTTCTATTTCCTGCTTCCCCGATTCGGTCGAGGCCGGCGGCTGTGATTGCTATTTAACTTCTCCTTTACCTTTGATGCTTGACCTTTCCGAGGTTGATAGTGTTGATATCGGCGTTACCTCATTGACCGTAAACATTTCCTTTGCAGCATGCTGCTCCCCGTACACTGTTTTTACACCACCCGATGTCGGGAATTTTATTACTTGGTGGAGAGTTGAAGGTATCGCCCTCATATTGTGGATCCACGGCCTTCCGAGTAGGGCATTGTACCTCATGTCTCCCTCGATTACGTGGAACTTGGTATTTTGGATGGTCCCAGCCACGTTTACCGGTAGAATAATCTCCCCTTTAGTTGTTTCACTGGCCATGTTGAAGCCGTTTAAGACCCGAGTTGCGAGCACGACTTTATTTTGCAGACCGAGCTGCTCCACGACCCTTGTTCGGATGATATTCGCAGAGCTACTTGGATCCACTAAAACACGCTTAACTTGAACTTTATTTAATAAGATAGAAATTACCAGAGCATTATTGTGGGGCTGAGAGATGCCTTCGGCTTTTTCGCTGTTGAATGATAAAGTGTCTTTGGGCACATAATCTCGGGTTCGTTTTTCTTTAGCGATCGGTATCTTTGTACGTTTGAGTATGGGTTCCTGTAGAGTGTCGACCCCACTGACTATCATATGAATAATATGTTGAGGTTCCTCCTGTTCATTTTTTCTGTTGGCGTCTCTCTCTCTCTCTGAAATGGTTCTTGGCTCGATCGCTGAGGAACTCTCGAAGGTGGCCCTCATTGAATAGACGGGCTACCTCCTCCCTTAATTGTCTGTAATCCTCGATCTTATGGCCATGTGTGCCATGCTATTTGCACATTGAATTTGGGTTTCTTTGGGAAGGAACGATTTGCATGGGTCTGGGCCACCTAGTATCCTTGATCCTTTCGATTGCCGATACAATGCCCGATGCATCGATGCTAAAGTTATATTCTGATAATCGAGGTGCCTCTATAGGATCGACATATTTGTCAAAACCACTTTTGCTCATAAGTCCCCGAGAATTCTGTCCTTAATTACTCATTCGATTGTTCCGGGTGGAATTGCGTCCCGAACTATTATTCCTTTGATTTGTGGTGTATGGTTGATATCGGTCTTTGTTCAACCTTAGCTCTCCGTCGATGTCCCTATAGTTTTTAATAACCGACCTGTTTGGATGTACTGATCCGGAAGGAGCTCCTAATTGGTCGTATTCGACCCTGAGTTTTGACTGATATCGATTGTGCACATCTGCCCAAGTTATAGCTGGATATTCGATCAAATTTTGTTTCAACCGACGTGATGCTATCGAAGTTCGCTCGTCCAACCCTTGGGTGAAAGCTTGAACGGCCCAATCGTCTGTGACCGGTGAAAACTCCATGCGTTCCATTTGAAATCGGGACACGAATTCCCTTAGCATTTCATTATCCCTTTATTTTACTTTAAAAAGGTCTGATTTCCTTGTTGCGACTTTTATGGCACCAGCGTGTGCCTTTACGAAAGAATCTGCTAACATGGCAAATGAGTCGATGAAATTTGGTGGCAGATTGTGATACCAAATCATTGCTCCCTTCGAGAGGGTCTCTCCGAATGTTTTCAACAACACAGATTCGATTTTGTCATCTTCTAAATCGTTACCCTTGATGGCACATGTGTAAGAGGTGACGTGTTCGTTGGGGTTAGTGGTTCCGTTATATTTGGGAATCTCGGGCATACAGAATTTTTCCGGGATTGGTTTTGGGGCTGCACTCGAGGGAAAAGGCTTTTGCACGAATATTTTGGAATCCAACCCTTTTATCATTGGTGGTTCCCTCGGGAACTGATCGACCCTGGAGTTATATGTTTCTACTTTTTTATTGTTTGCTTTGATCAGCTTTGTGAGCTCCTCGAGTATCTTAGCAATTTTGGGAGTAGTCCCCGATTCTTGCTCATTTGACCTTACTATGGCTGGCTCCATTCTGTGGGCAATTTATCAAGGTGGACTGGGATCCGGCCTGCTTGGTACCTGGGTTTGGCTCTGCAACTGAGGTATCGCTACCTGTTGGGCTTGCAGCATTTCAAAAATCATATGCAATCTGACTCCATTTTCCTCAACATTATGGGTGTCTCGAGCTGCAGACCGAGTACCGCCATGAACTCTATTTTCAGGTTCAGAACGTTGGTTTGCCTCAAGGGCCACATGCGAATTAACGTCTAGTGGTACTTCGACCCGAGCTTCAGGTACTCCGACTCGAGCTTCCACGGCATCGATAAGCGGCCTTCCGGCCCTGGGCATCAAGTTGTTGGTTTCATCTTAAAGGCCGGCTTCGTTTTCGATAGGTAAAGCCATTAATCAAGGGTTTTCCATTTGTAACCCGAAGTCAAAGACACTTTCAAAAGACAAGCATAAAATGGTGTGTGTTGTAGATTTGTATCAAATAACCACTGTTATTCTTAGCCCCACAGTGGGCGCCAAACTATTTACCCGAAAAATTGAATAGAGTTGAATTTATACGTAGTTCTAAGGGTATATGGTATAACTTGACACAAATCGTAAAGAGAAATAGAAATATTCAATCTTGACTATAAAGAATGAAAAATAAACACAGTAGAAAAGAGGAAAATGAATGAACAAAATAAGATGAAGTAATGGAGCTCAAAAGGTTAATCTTTCAATATGAGAAAATAGGATTCTTGTTACCATGTGAATGTCTCCCCCTTACAGAAACAACAATCATCCCTTTTATAGTGGAGAGATCCTACTTTAGATATAATAAAAAATATATAGTGGGGAACCCATGATGAATTAACTTTTTCCTAATTCCTGCTAGGATTCTCTCCCCTAGTGCAGTTGCAACGGCTCTTGTCTGGGAGCTCGATATTGACTCGAGCTCTCGATCTTGACTCGAGATCGATTCCGACTCGGAGTATGATATCAATTCGGGGTCGGTGTCGGTCGGCCTATGAATCTTAAGCTCGATAATTTCGCTTCGCCTCGTAGCTCGATTTGGATTCGAGCTCGATAATGATATTGAGCTTGATATTGATCGGTCCTAGAACTCGAAACTTGATGACCTGACTTCGAACCTCAATCTGATATTACGAAGACGCTCTTCGATCAAAGTATTACCATCTCGACCAGTTCGTACGACGGACTAATCGATTTAGGCCGTATACAGTGGCTTCTTTTATAGAAGTGTTTGAGTCTTGTTTCCTAATAAATTCAGTAATATAATAAGTTCTCAAATATTAAATTTGTAATAGGAATGGATTCCTAGAGTTATTGGTATTAGTTTAGGATTCAGACAATATAATTAGAGGTTGTCAAATATATGAATTTTAGGAAGTATAACGTGTTCCTGGGAGGAATTGGTATTAGGTTTAGGGCCAACTGGATGTATTCATGTATTTGTCCTATGGCTAATAGGATTAGAGAGCCGACGTTGGAATTCCGGTTATGGCCTTTCCTTGAAAGTTATTATATTTAAATTTTAAGGCTATTTTGGTAAACATGCAAAAGAAATATTCATAAGATATTCTAATTTCAAATTACTAATAGATTTTCTTTCGTATACGTTAATTTAATTTGTTACTTAAATAAAGATAATTAGACACTATCATGAATAAATGAATATAATTCATAATATGTGTGTAAATTTCATGATCAATATTTATTATTTTCAAGAACTCAAATTTTTTACTTAATATTTATTTTGTGACTAAAATCATGCTTTGAATGTTATTTATATATATGTTTTTAAATTATTCTCATCAATATAGAATACACGTGCGACGCGCGTACCATAAGACTAGTCTATACTATATTAAAAGTGGAAAGCCTTTAAGGTTAAAGTTAAAATACAAAAAAGCCCATAAAAATCTTAATGACCATTTTACCCTTCAATTTAAGTCCCACAATGATACGTTAATTGATCTATATATTAATATAAACCTTAAATTTTAAATAGATGCATCTCTTCCTCTTCTTTCTCTTACCTCTTCGTGAATTACCTAATAATTATAACAAAACTGATCCCATCACATTAATATACAAATTGATATCCTCTTCTTCATCTTCTTTCATTTTATGACGTTACATAATCGTCATTTTGTTCGTTATCCATGACTATTATTTGTTGGCTCCTGCATTTAGAAATGAGAAGCGTGTGCTGGAAATAATGCATAATGAACATTTGCGATTATTCTGGTAAGTGAAATGGAGATTTTGGAGAACTGAATCCCATAACTCTTGCATAAGTTTAATCATCATATTAAGTTACTCTTTATAGTAACTTTGCTTTATTATTTATCTCATTTTAAAAAGGTTTAGAAGAGTCTACATATTAATTAGTAACGATACTCAATTAAAGGAGAAGACATTTAAGAGAGTGAAAGAAGAAAAGACTTCAGTATTCTAGATTCTTTATTTATTCATTCAAGTCATCAAGGGCCCGTTTTCCATAAAAATAAAAAATCACTTTTTTCCGGAAATGTTTTACTTTTTTTCGGCGATGAATATATATATATTTAAAAGATACTATTAGGGTGCACAGTCATGAATGTATTTACTGTCATGAATATCTTTGAGGTATTATTATTCCGAAGTTGATAGTCCTAAGCCTCTTAAATTTACAAAAGTATTATGCCAATAATTTTATGTAGTTGTACATCATATTGTATGGACTAAAACTATTCTAAATTTATTTTTCCTTCTCGAGCTAGGGAGTTTTGGAATATCGACTATTTCTATCAGTAGTGTACTAATCAATGCAACAAATCAAAAAGCAACATGGTAATGTACATTTTTTATTATCTCCGAAGTTGGTATTGTATATTTTCTCCGCATATAGAAAATTTTACTTATGTTAATACTATTGGATTAAAAGTCATGACTTGTAAAACCATGGAGTTTTAAAATTTGTTCTTTCAAATACAGAGAGAATGTACATTTTCTAATAGGTTCGATACGAAGACTACAAGCATTATAAATAAAGATGAAATATGATATTTTTCTTGCAAAAAATAGTACAGGAGAGTGAACGTTATAAATAATACTGGACTTATATCAATTTTACCATAGTGAAAATTGATTAAGAAAGGAGGTGAGATGCATTAAAACGTATTTTCTTATTTCATAAATAAGAGTTATTAATTTGTTTATTGATGATGTTTTAAATATTGCCTAAGGATTGCAATTTGTGATTGATACCGACGTAGCAGTGATATACTTTTTAATGTTGCAAGATATTTGTCAGGTTGCAGTATCAAAGAGCACATTTAATCAACCTCTAAGAAGGTAAGAACATTATTTATTAAAACTTTTAATATATTAATTAGTACTTTGAAATAATTTAATCAAAAGGAAGATAATTAAGTTGAATAATTTTTTTAACAAAAAGTAATTTCAAAACATATGGCTTGCATTTAAATGTTGCAAAAGGAAGAATCTACATACTATGGCAGATTGGTGTTGAGTAAAGATAAAGAATTCACTTTTCTTGTCAGAATTGATAAGAAAAATAAAAATTCAAGAAGAAAATTTAATTGCTCATGAAATAGATGAACTTGAAAGTATTAATGCTATTGCAGTTGAGAGAAGATAAATCAGCAAAGATACGAAGGAAAGGGATAAAAAAAATTGAAGATAAATGTCCAATCACTAATAAAATATTAGAGTAAAAAAAGATTAGTTGTCTTTCTTTATATATGGCGAAAAAAACTATAAACTAATTTGATTTTTACAAATTTATTTGTCGAAAAAGTATGATCGTTGTTGTGTCAATCTAAATATCTTTAGTGGTTTTCATATAAAAGCAGCTTGTGTTGGCATACCATTCAAATTTAATTTGTATTTTTGCATATATTATTTTAATCCATAATTTTTCTACTGCATTTAATCGTATTGATTTTCATAACCCACATTGATCTTTCATTAAAATTTTATATTTTATTTTTTCATGTATAACTATTTACCTCAAATTTTATTTAAATAGTACTCCTTCCGTCCAAGTAAACTTATCCATTATTGACTTGACACACCCCTTAAAAAATAATAAATATCACCTTTTATTTATTATATATTAAAAAATAAATTGAAAATAAGTTGGAATACTTAATAAGAAGGGTAAAATAGGTATAAAATGGTACACTATCAAATTGGTTTTTCTAAATTGACCAAGTAAAAGTGAACATCTTTGTATAATGGACAAGTAAACTTGGATGGAAGGAGTATTAATATTCTTTTATGAAAATGCATGATACCTCGCTCGATATACACGTGGAATGCACGTGTCGAGAAACTAGTTATTATAAAAGTGGAAAGCCCTAAACTAAAAAGTTAAATTACTAAAATATCCTTTTTAAAAATTTAATTACTTATAAAAATATAAAAAATTATAATTTTGAAGTGTCTTTTCTAAAAGGTTGTGTCTTTTTATTTAAGTAACTAAAGGTCATTTTTCTAAATGTATTCAAGTGTTGACTTTAGTGTAAAAAAAACATGTGACCGAGGATGAAGAAGAAAAAGAAAAACTTGAGTACTTATACGAGGAAAAAGTTTGAAAATTGGAGCTTGTAGGTTTCATAAGTAGTACTTCTTTTGTCCTGGCAATTTGAATAGTGAGACTATTAAGGTTTCGTGGAGGTATGTGAAAGACATAGTCTTTTTAATATTTATACTATATATGATGCTTCTCTATTATCACTAATAAATGATAGGTGGTAGTACTTTTTCTCAGAAAATTTTAATCAATCGTTAATAGGAAAAAGTGTTATCTTTTCATCATACCCCTTTTTAGATAAGTTTATAGAGCATATTAAATATCACAATTTTGATTATTCAATTTTCTTAACGGATAATCCGTTAACCCGTTAAGAATATATATATATATATATATATATATATATATATATATATATATATATATATATATACACACACACACACACAAATGACCCGGCCGGTCGTTTTGAGTATTATAACCCCGTTCTCCCATTTATTGCTCAATTTATGCCTTATAATTGATTTATGACTTATTGAGTTAGTTGGTTCGGGTCCGGAAGGAATTCGGGGTGAAATGAGACACTTAATCTCATAATTGAAAATTTAAGTTAGAAAAGTTGACCGGATATGGACCTATGTGTGAACGACCTCGGATTCAAATTCTGATAATTCCAATAGCTCCGTAGGGTGATTTTGGACTTAGGAGCGTGTTAGGAAAATTATTTGGAGATCCGTAGTAGAATTAGGCTTGAAATGCCGAAAGTTGAATTTTTGGAAAGTTTGACCGGGGGGTTGACTTTTTGATATCGGGATCGAAATCCGATTCTAAAAATTGAAATACCTCTGTTATGTCATTTATGACTTATGTACAAAATTTGAGGTCAATCGGACGTGATTTGACAGGTTCCAGAGTCATTTGTAGAAATTAGAAATTTCAAAGTACAATAGGCTTGAATTGGGGGTGTAATTTATGATTTTAGCGTTGTTTGAGGTGATTTGAGGATTCGACTAAGTTCGTATGATGTTTTAGGACTAGTTGGTATATTTGGTTGAGGTCCTGAGGGCCTCGGGTGAGTTTCGGATAGTTAAAGGATCAAAAAACTAAACTACAACAGCTGCTGCAATTTCCTTCTGCTTGAAATTTCTTCTGCCAGATTCGAGCCCAAAAATCGAGCCCAGAATCGAGCCCAAACATCGAGCCCAGAATCAAGCCACGATCGAGCACAGGGTCGAGGGCCACGATCGAAGACAGGGTCGAAGACATGATCGAGGGCCAGGGTCGAGGGCCATGATCGAGGGCTAGGATCGAGGGTCAAAATCGAGGTCTAGGATCGAGACCCAGGATCGAGGACCTCAATCGAAGGCCAATATTGAGGCAGAACCGAGGCTGTCTAGGCAGAATTATAAAACAGGGACTTCGTCCCATTCGCCATTTTTGACAAATTGGAGCTTGAGGAGAGACGATTTTTGATAAATTTTCAAGAAAAACTTGAGGTAAGTCCCTTGTGATCATTTCTATTATATAATATTGAATTATCATCGAATAATCCGACTAGATTACATGATTTTGAGATATAAATCGGAGACTGGAACTTAGAAATTTAGAAATAAGATTTATAGATTTGAAGGTCGAGTTGAGGTTGGATTTTGGTAAAATTGGTATGGGTAAACTCGTGGTTGGATGGGCCTTCAGATTTTGTAACTTTTATCGAGTTCCGAAACGTGGGTCCCACGAGGTATTTTTGAGCTAAAATTCGGATTTTTATGGAAAATTAGCATTTGTTTTATGGAATTAATTTCAATAAATTTTATTGACTGAAACGAATTATTTATGGCTAGATTCGAGGCGTTGGGAGGCTAATTCACGAGGAAAGGACATTGCAGAATAAGAATTTCACGGCTTGAGGTAAGTAACAGTTTTAAATCTGGTCCTGAGGGTATGAAACCCTAGAATTTTGTGTCATGTGAATATTTTGGAGGTGACGCACATGCTAGGTGACAAGCGTGTGGGAGTGTACCGAGGGGATTGTGACTTGGTCCGTCCCGTGAAAACTGTATAGTTGAATAATTTATTGTTAGCTATATGCTCTCTATGTGTTGAAGAAATTTGACTGTAAATCATGTTAGAAATCATGCTTAGGCTATGTTATAGTACTGTTGGGACCCCAGAGTCGCGTACTTGTTGAATTATTTTCTAATTGCTGTCTTGTACTCAGTCATGATTTTTCTTGCGTATTATACCTCAGTCTTTCTGGATATTTGTTGATACACTATGTTATCTTTGTTTGGGCTGACCTTTGTGATTTCTGAGAGCCCGAGAGACTAGAGAGGTTAAGGACTGAGTAAGGCCGAAGGCTTGTCGGCGAGGTAAGGATATTATGGCACGTGAGTTGTCCGTACAGGATATTATAGCACGTGAGTTGTCCATGCAGCACGTGAGTTGTCCGTGCAGATTTTGGCACTTGGGCTGTAGGAACCCCTCCGGAGTCTGTACACCCCCAGTGAGCGCGAGTACCCATTGAGTGTGGCTGAGGGCTGAGAGCCGAGTGGTTGAGTTATTATGATGAGTTGAGTGACTGTTGCCTAAGAGGCGGTACTTGCTTTGCATTTGTTGTTGCACTTGGTTGCTATATGTCATTGTTGTGAAATCTCTGAAAGATTTTATATCCGGATTACATGAACTTGAACTATATAAAATTGATTTGACTTAAACTGCCGGATTTGAAAGCATGTCTATTCTTTGCTAGAATTACTGAAAGTGAACTATAACTGTGTATCTCATCATTATTTTCAGTTCCTTAGTTATTATTGTTACTTGCTGTATTGGTTGTACTCATACAACACCCTGCACTTCGTGTGCAGATCCAGGTATTCCCGGACATACCGGGTGTTGATCATTTCGCGCAGTTGATTTTCAGGAGATTTTGAGTAGCTGTCGTGTTCCGCAGACCTTGTCTCTCCTTCTCTATCTCCTTGTTTACTGTATTTGGTCTCAGACTATTATAGACCGTATTCATATTAGATGCTCATGTACTTAGTGAGACCAAGTTTTGGGGAGTGTTCGTGTTAGTAATTATGAAATTTTGTATTGTATTAAATTATTATATTTTCAAACTTAAAGAGAAATTGAGGTATATCGAGATTATCGGCTTGCCTAGTATTGAGTTAGGCGCCATCACGACATGTGGTATTTTGGGTCGTGTCAAGTTGGTATAAGAGCCTAGGTTACGTAGATTTCACAAGTCATGAGCAGGTTTAGTAGAGTCTTGCAGATCGGTAGAGAGACGTATGTACTTATCTTCGAGAGGCTACAGAACCCTTAGGAAAATTTCACTTTCTTGTATTCTGTCATGCTAATTTGTTGATTTCGAAAACTAAATTTCTGTTAATTTATTCTCACAGATTGTGAGGACACGTACTATCGGATCGAACGGTCAGCCACCAGTGCCACCAATTAGGGTCGCGAGAGGCCGGGGCCGTGGTAGAGGCCGGGGTCGAGGTAGAGGTCGAGGTGTAGCTCGTACCACAGTTGGACCAGCACCTATAGTACCACCAGTTGCTCCAGCTCAGGAGCAGATTCCGGATATTGCTGAGCCGACAGGATCAGCTCAGGCACCAGTTGTGCCCATTGAGATTCCAGTCCTTCAGGAGACTTTGGCCCAGATATTGGCAGCCTGCACTGGTCTTGCTCAGGTGGTTTCGGCTCAGGCCGCACCTGCCATTTCTCAGGCCGGGGGAGGTACTCATACCCATGTTGCTCGTACTCTAGACCAGGTAGTACATGGACTTCATATACCGAGAGCACTACCAGCCTAGCCGATTACAGCTGCTCAGGCCCTGATAGTTCTTGTTATGGCAGATGATGAGCAGAGGAGACTTGAGAGATTTGAGAGTCTTCGACCTCCACCATTTAGCGGTGATGAGTCAGAGGATGCCCAGGGTTTTCTGGATAAGTGTCAGCGGATTCATCGCACGGTGGGTATTCTAGAGGCCAGTGGGGTCTCATTTACTACTTTTCAGTTTATTGGGGCTGCCTTCAGATGGTGGGAGTCTTACGAGAGATGTAGGTTAGTTGGTGCAGTACCCCTTACCTGGCAGCAGTTCTCCGATCTATTCCTGGAGAAGTTCGTGCCTCTGTCCCGCAGAGAGGAGCTGCGCAGGCAGTTCGAGCAGCTTCATCAGGGCGATATGTCCGTGACACAGTATGAGATGAGATTTTCAGAATTGGCCCGTCATGCTATCTGGTTGATTCCCACAGACAGGGAAAGGATCAGGAGATTCATAGATGGCCTCACTTTTCAGCTGCGATTACTCATGACTAGAGAGAGAGTGTCTGGTGCTACTTTCGATGAGGGAGAGAGAGAGAGAGAGAGAGAGAGAGAGAGAGAAAGAGAGAGAGAGAGAGTCTGTTGCTACTTTCGACGAGATTGTTGACATTTCTTGTCAGATTGAGATGGTTCACAGCCAGGAGCGGGTTGAGAGGGAGTCTAAGAGGCCTCGTGGTTGCGGTGATTTCAGCGATGTTCCTTCAGGGGGTCAGTTTTACCGTGGTAGGGGACATTCTTACGGACACGCTCAGAGAATTGGGTCATTTCAAGAGAGATTGTCCTAGACTGTTGAGTGGGGCTCTACAGCAGAGTTCTCGACCAACGGTACTAGCACCAGCAGCTACATCACCCGCCCAGCCAGCTCGGGGTAGGGGTCAGGCAGCTAGGGGTCGCCCAAGAGGGGGAGGCCGATCAGGTGGTGGGCAGGATCGATTCTATGCTTTTCCTGCCAGGCCAAATGTTGTTGCCTCACACACAGTGATCACACGTATTGTTTCGGTGTGCCACAGAGAGGCTTCTATATTATTTGACCCTGGTTCCACTTATTCATATATATCATCATATTTTGCTCATTATCTGGATATGCCTTGTAAGTCCTTAGTTTCACCTGTTTGTGTATCTACACCGGTGGGCGATATTATTACTGTGGATCGTGTGTATTGTTCGTGTGTGGTAACTATTGGGGAACTGGAGACTAGAGTTGATCTCTTATTACTCGGTATGGTTGATTTCGATGTAATCCTGGGTATGGATTGGTTGTCTCCATGTCATGCTATTCTGGACTGTCACGCAAAAATCGTGACGTTGACGATGCCGGGGTTGCCAAAGGTTGAATGGAGAGGTTCTCTAGATTTTGTTCCTAGCAGGGTAATTTCTTATTTGAAGGCCCAACGTATGGTTGGAAAGGTATGTCTGCCATATTTGGCATTTGTGAGAGATGTTGATGTTGATACTCCTATTATTGATTTAGTACCGGTCGTGCGATACTTTCCAGATGTATTTTCTGCAGACCTGTCGGGTATACCACCCGATATGGATATTGATTTCGGTATTGACTTGGTGTAGGGCATTCAGCCCATTTCTATTCCTCCGTATCATATGGCACTGACTGAGTTAAAAGAATTAAAAGAGCAACTTCAGGAACTCCTTGAAAAGGGGTTTATTAGGCCTAGTGTGTCACCTTGGGGTGCACCGGGTCTGTTTGTGATAAAGAAAGATGGTACTATGCGGATGTGCATTGATTATAAACAGTTGAACAAAGTGACAATCAAGAATAAATATCCTTTGCAGCGTATTGATGACTTATTTGACCAGCTTCAGGGAGCGAGGGTGTTCTCCAAAATTGATTTAAGATCTGGTATCACCAGTTGAAAATTCTGGATTCGTATATTCTGAAGACGGCATTCAGAACTCGTTATAGCCACTATGAATTTTTTGTGATGTCTTTTGGGCTAACCAATGCCCCAACAACATTTATGCATTTGATGAATAGTGTATTCCAGCCATATCTTGATTTATTTGTCATAGTATTTATTGATGATATTCTGGTGTACTCACGTAGCCAGGAGGATCATGAACAACACTTGGGTATTGTATTACAGAGGCTGAGAGAGGAGAGACTTTATGCAAAATTCTCTAAGTGCAAGTTCTGGCTTAGTTCGATGGCATTCTTGGGACATATAGTGTCCAGTAAAGGAATTAAGGTGGATCCAAAGAAAATAGAGGCGGTTCAGAGTTGGCCCAGGCCATCTTCAGTTACTGAGATTCAGAGTTTTCTCGGCTTGGACGGTTATTATCGTCATTTTGTAGAGGGATTCTCATCTATTGCATCGCCTATGACTAAATTGACCCAGAAAGGTACTCCGTTCAGGTGGTCGGATGAGTGTGAAGAGAGCTTTCAGAAGCTCAAAACAGCTTTGACTACAGCTCCAATATTGGTGTTGCCTACATGTTCAGAGTCTTATACTGTGTATTGTGACGCGTCGCGTATTGGTCTCGGCACAGTGTTGATGCAGGATGGTAGGGTGATTGCTTATGCATCTAGACAGTTAAAGGTACATGAGAAGAATTATCCAGTCCACGATCTTGAGTTAGCAGCTATTGTTCATGCCTTGAAAATTTGGCGGCATTATTGTACAGTGTCCAGTGTAAGGTATATACCGATCTTCGGAGTCTACAACATTTGTTTAAATAGAAGGATCTTAACTTACGGCAGCGAAGGTGGTTGGAGTTTCTTAAGGATTATGATATCACCATTCTCTATCATCCCGGAAAGGCCAATGTGATTGCCGATGCCTTGAGTCGTAAGGCGGAGAGTTTGGGCAGCTTAGCATACTTACCGGTAGCAGAGAGGCCTTTAGCCTTGGATGTTCAGGCCTTGGCTAATCAGTTTGTTAGATTGGATGTTTTCGAGCCGAATCGGGTTTTGTCCTGTGTGGTATGTCGGTCTTTTTTATATGATCGCATCAGAGAGCGCCAGTATGATGATCCATATCTTCTTGTCCTTAAGGACACGATTCAGCACGGCGATGCCAAAGAAGTTACTATTGGAGATGACTGTGTATTATATATGTAGGGCAGGCTATGTGTGCCTAATGTAGATGGTTTGCGTGAGCTGATTCTCCAGGAAGCTCACAGCTCGCGGTAATCTATTCATCCAGCACCGCGAAGATGTATCAGGATTTGAGGCAGCACTATTGGTGGAGGCAAATGAAGAAAGATATAGTTGTGTTTGTAGCTCGGTGTCTAAATTGTCAACATGTAAAGTATGAACATCAGAGCCCAGGAAGATTGCCTCAGAGACTTGAAATTCCGGAGTGGAAGTGGGAGCGTATTACCATAGACTTCGTAGTTGGGCTCCCACGGACTTTGAGAAAGTTTGATACTGTTTGGGTGATAATAGATCGGTTGACTAAATATGCACATTTTATTCCAATCGGTACTAATTATTCTTCGGAGCGGTTGGCTGGGATTTATATTCGCAAGATTGTTCGCCTACACGGTGTGCCGGTGTCTATTATTTCAGATCGGGGCACGCAATTTACCTCACAGCTTTGGAGGGCAGTGCAGCGAGAATTGGGCACAGAGGTTCAGTTGAGTACAACATTTCACCCTCAGACGGACGGATAGTCCGAGCGCACTATTCACAGATATTGGAGGATATGCTACGCGCTTGTGTCATTGATTTTGGGGGGTTTTGGGGATCAATTTTTGCCACTCGCGGAGTTTTTTTATAATAATAGCTACCAGTCAAGCATTCAGATGCTCCGTATGAAGCTTTATATGGGAGACGGTGTCGGTCTCCGGTGGATTGGTTTGAGCCGGGTGAGGTTAGACTATTGGGTACTGACTTGGTTCAGGATGCTTTAGAGAAGGTCAAAGTAATTCAGGAACGGCTTCGCACGACACAATCTAGACAGAAGAGTTATGCCGACAGGAAGGTTCATGATATTGTTCACATGGTTGGGGAGAAGGTTCTGCTCAAGATTTACCCATGAAGGGTGTGTTGAGGTTCGGGAAGAAAGGCAAGTTGAGCCCTCAGTATATTGGGCCTTTTGAGATACTTAAGAAAATTGGAGAGGTGGCTTATAAACTTGCTTTGCCACCTAGTCTATCAAGTGTTCATCCAGTATTCCATGTATCCATGCTCCCAAAGTATGTCGGGGATCCGTCTCATAATCTAGATTTCAGTACAGTGCAGTTGGATGGTAATTTGACTTACGGTGTGGAGCCAGTGGCTATTTTAGACCGGCAGGTTAGAAAACTGAGGTCAAAGAGCATAGCATCAGTGAAGGTGCAGTGGCGAGGCCAGCCAGTCGAAGAAGCTACTTGGGAGATTGAGCAGGATATGCGGAGCAAATATCCATACTTATTTGAGACTCCATGTATTATTCTAAACTCGTTCGAGGATGAACATTTGTTTAAGAGGGGGAGAATGTAACGACCCGGCCGATCGTTTTGAGTATTATAACCCCGTTTCCCAATTTATAGACATTTGTAATGAAAGTTATAGTCAATTTACTGAAGCCTGGTAGTGTAGTGGCTGTTGAAGTGCGGCCGCACAATTTGGATTGCGGCCGCAGAGACCTTAAATGTGTGGATCGCACAAAAAAATGTGCGGTCAGCACTTTGGAAGTCAGATGTGATACCATGTAAATGAGGTTTTCATTTCATTTTTTATTTTCGGACTTTGGGAACTCGGTTTGTGGCGATTTTTCGTGGGACTTTTAAGAAAATCATCGGGATAAGTGATTCTAACTCGGATTTGGTTAATATATATGAATATATCATTGTTTTCATCATTTAATTAGTATTTTGAGATGAAAAATTGGAAAAAAATTATAAAAAGTTTATAAAATAAATTTTTGGGATTTGAATGTCGATTCAGAGTCGGATTTGAGTGAAACTAGTATGGTTGGACTCGTAACCGAATGGGTGCTCGGATTTTATAAAAATTATGTCGGGTTCCGAGAGACGGGCCCCGCCTTAACTTTTGGTTGTCTTTTTTTATGTAAAATTTTAAGTTGACGTTATATTATCCGAAATTATTTCCGATGAATTTTAATGAAGTTATACAATCAATTTGGATAGATTTGAGCTATACGGAGGTCAATTCAAGCGAGAAGGTAAGTGTCTTTTATTTTTATTGGCATGTATCTTACCTAACCTTGAGTGGGGGAAATTCCCCTTAGGCATTGAGTCGTATGTGGAAATTCTGTGATTGAAAACCCTGTACGCGAGGTGACGAGTACATACTTGGTTTATATGTGCAAATTATATCGGTTTAAATTCGTAGATACCCTTATGTATTAAATTGAAAATTTTTTAGAACACAGTAAATCCTTTATTTGTCATGCCTCGTTCCTTGTTTGTCGAGTTTGTATTTATATGATAATTTGGGATGATTGCCACTTGGATTTTATGTGAATTCCTTGTGTTTGTTGATTTGATATTTCATGGAATTACTTTCATTATGGATTTTTCATCTGCAAATAATTAATTAAATAAGCTTAAAAAGAGGCGTTAATATTTATCAAAAATTTGTATTAAAGAAGGTGTTGTCTTATGCTGAGTTACTTTTCCATCTCTGTTATTATTTTTGAAGTTTTATATACATTGTGTGGAGTCTTGGGCTATTTTCTTTGAAATTAATTAATTTTTGTTGTATATTTGGAGTTGGTTGTGGTAGGTGGGCAAATTGTAATATGAATTGTTGTATTGTGTTGTCATTTAAACACTCTCCTTGATGTTATTTATACTTCCTACCTTGCTTGTTAATGATATACATGTGCTTGGTAAGGAAGAGCGTAAAGCACGAAGGGTGAAGCCATGCCACTTGAGAGTGTAAAGCACGAAGGGTGATGCCGTGCCATTTGTGAGTGTAAAGCACGAAGGGTGATGCCGTGCCATTTCAGTTATATTATCATGTGAGGAAAAGTATAAAGCACGAAGGGTGATGCCGTGTCATTCTTAATATGAACGAAGGATAATGACGTGCCATTTCATTATATTATCATGTGAGGATGAGATTAAAAGAACGAAGGGTGATGTCGTGCCATTATTTTTATATTATCATATGTTCATGGCACGAAGGGTATTTTCGTGCACGCAAGGACAAGAGACATACATTATATTGTGATATCTTTTTTGTTGTGTATACATTCATGTCTTTATCTTGAGCTGTTATTGTGCGCCTATGTTTTCTATGTGACTTGTAGTCGTTGTTGCTTCCTGTGTGCCTCCCACTTTATTTCTTTTATTGTTATTGGCATTTCTTCCACCTAGTTGATACTGTTATATGTATGCACGGTGGGAAATAGATAAATTATATTCTTTGTTTAATTAATATTATTTGATATATATATATATATATATATATATATATATATATATATATATATATATATATATATATATATATATATGGGGTGAGAATGAGATAAGTGCACGAAGGTATTACCGTGCCATTCGATGTGATATGTTGAATATATTTCTCACACCAGGAAAGATAAATGAGGTGTCACATGGTGACTTTTACATGAAAGAATTATATTCAAAAGGTATTTACTTGAAAGAATTATATTAGAAAGATATTTACTTAAAAGAATTATATTCGTAAGATATTTATTCGAAGGAAGTATATTCGGGATATATTTAATTGTACGAATTACATTCTAAAGATTTTTATTTGAAAAACTTATAGATAAAAGATGTATATTTTGAAGGACTTGATTAATTGGTTGTACTTGTGTTTATTATTTGTTTGAGCAATATTTATGGTGTTCCTGTTACCTTGTTGTTTATGTCACAAGTTGATTATTGTTGCCATCACTACTATTTATTTTTTATTATTTTTGTATGCTATTTTGCGCAGGTTATTTGACTAGTGAGTGTCTTGACTGTACATCGTCACTACTCCACCGAGGTTAGTCTTGATACTTACTGGGTACCGACTTTGGTGTACTCATACTATACTTCTGCACATTTTTGTGCAGAGCCATGTATTGGAGATATCAGACTCGGGCAGAGTTAGTGTGTTGATCGCAAGGATTCAAGGTAGAGCTGCTTGGTCGTCGCAGTCTCTTAGAGTCTTTCTGTTATATTGTAATGTCAACTCTTATTTGAACAGTATTGTATATTCGATCCTTGAGATCATTCCATGTATTCAGTTAGAGTTCGTGACTCATTATTACCAGTCTTGGGAGGTTGTTATTTTTGTTTCCGCTTTTGATTTCAACACTTGTATTAAATTATATGTTTAAAAAGAAAATGACTCGAAATGTAACTGTAATTGGCTTACCTAGTCTTAGAAATTAAGTGTTATCACGACGCCTATGGTGGAATTTTGAGTCAGTAAATTTGAGACTCAAGACGTGATAGCAATAACAACTTCTATATCGTTATGACCAAATTAAACATATGTTCTTCGTGAAATGTAATAGATGAATTATATATATACAACTATATCTCTTAATAATTGAGATAAACATACACAGTTGGTCAAACTAAGTAATAAGTAGAGCGTTGGTGAGAATGGGACTGGACGACTGGTACCCTCTCAAGTACGAATCTCACTATTGTATTTATTGTAACATAAATAAGACGTCTGGCCTTGGATCTGAAATAATTCAAAAACCCTTTAAGTGAAAATTGATAGCCCTAATACAAAACAAAGTGGTCCTTCCAACTGATAAGTTTCTTTTTTTGGGTAAAGGTTCAACTACTATAACAACATAATCCCACAAAATGAGGTATTTAACATATTTATTATACGACATTCTTAATTTAATCTTCCGCAATTTTGAGGCCATTCGTGCCTTTACTATCAACAAATGATCATATACGATAAAACCTCTATGTAATGACATCGTTCGTCCAGTTATTTTTGATTGCTATAGCAAACTGATATTATAAAGAGTATATATTACAATATAACACGAAAAATTGATTAAAGAAAAATTAATCTTCATAGATAAGTATTGTTATATTAAACTGACTGTTGTAGAAAAAGATTGACTATATTTGCTCTTGACTTTAAGCGAGTTCCAACATGGACTTAAGTGTGGACTGGATCCTATTAATAACCTTGGGTTGTTATGATCCATTTGTGAGTTGGTGACTAAATGCTAAAATTCTAATTTCTTTTCGAAACATTTTAAGTTTAAGTAGTGATTGCTAGATCTGACTCTACCTAGTGTTTAGTAAATCCTCCTTAAATCATGATATTCATAGTATCGTTGTACTCGTTGAGTACATTTGTACAATATGAAAACAAAAACTACATAAAAGGAGTAATTTAACCACTAGGTTTTGCAAACTACGACTTATTTGTTTAAAAGCTTTAATAGTTAGGCGACAAACATAACAATCACCTACGAGTTGAAACTCTTTTAAGTATATTACATCTCCCACTTGGAAATTTTGTGGTCTACTAAAGCTATTAATATTAATGAAGTCTACTGTTAATTGGGAGGGGAGCCTTGTAGCAACAGTCAAGCTATCGCCATGTGACTTATAGGCCACGGATTCGAGTCGTGGAATGATGTATATTGTCTACATCACACCCTCTTAAGGTGTGAGCCTTCCCTGGATCCTGTGTGAATGCGAGATACTTTATGCACCGGACTACCCTGCCCTCTACGGTTAATTGTGATAGATAAATCACATCATTTGAATTTGCATATTGTAAAACTTGGATATAATAGACATTGCAGAATGCAGAGTCATATACAATGGCTGGTAACCAAAAGAACAGCAGAGAAAAAAACACATTGTTCAGATTTTAAACATAGGCCTTAAATACATAGACACAAGGTCTTACATTAGAAACAGAACTAGTAAAGCTTAACTCAAAGAACTTAACAATTTCACAAAATATGATCAACAAATATTTTCTTTCCCAGGAACTGCACGCATTCAACTTATCAAGTCTTTAGAGTTGCATTAACCAAGTTGTTGCTAAAATCCCAAAGGTTACGTGCTAAAGCTTCGTCTCGTGCTAGCTTGCTTGGCTTGTACTCGTTGCAGTCGAGGAAGTACTTTCCAGTCACTCCCTTCAGTCTTGGATGGACGGCAACACAGCTTGTTGTAGGTGCACCGTGTAAAATAGAATCATTGTCAATATCAATATGTATTTTCTTCTTCGAAATCTAATGACAGTCAACCTAACTATTGTAGTAAGATTGACTAGACATTTTATTCATATTGAACCTTAAAATTTGTAGACAATAATATTTGCGTCAATAAAATATTCAAGATCGAAAAATATTGCAACAATCGTAGTATTTAATTTCAAATAATATGAGTGTACAATCTCTATGAATCCTCTGATTCTTCTTTCCAATAATAAATAAATTCAAGGGCCTTTGAACTTGATCTTGAATATGTAGTTGTTGCCACGAACGATGATCTTGAATTCAACTAGCACGAACTTTGATTTGAACTCGTACTCCTTGAATCTTGATTTGTTCTTCGTTCTTGAGCTTCAACTTGATTTCTTGAACTTGAACTTGATTGTCTGAAGCTTGAAACTTGTAGAGAAATTTGAGGCGTTTGATCCACGAGCTCTCTCTTGCTTCTTGTTATAACTTATGGTGTCTTTTCTGAGTTATGAAGATCCCTATTTATAGTCGTGGGAGGGAAGAGTTTTGATGAGAACAAACTCTTTCTGACCAATAATATTGGAGCGTGACAAGACTATATTTGATTGGCCAGAATATGTTACTTGCACATGTGGCGCGATTTCATTGGCCTTTTAGTGTGACTTGGCATGCTTTGTCATTTTGACACGTGGCATGATCCTATTGGCTCTTCCGTTTGACTTGGCGCGCCACGTCATTTGACACGTGACACCAAACTGGGCTTCTAGGAAGATGACATCTTGGGCTTAATGAAGTGGGCTCATCACTTTAGCCCAATTAAATGGGCTAGCCCAATGGATTAAGACTGACTTATTTAATTTATATATATTGGACTTATATAATTAATTCAATTATATTATACCATAATATTTATTTGGACCAATATATTAGTCCAAATTATTTTACGAATTTAATTTAATAAAATTTGTATGCCTATAATTGCCCCCTACTTCAAAGCTTGTTGGGGTATGTAATCATCAAACCTCCAAAGCTAGGCTTGAAGTATCTCATAATACACTTTAGAGAACATTTGTTTACATGACTTCTTCTTAGCATTATTTGTGGCCCCTATTGAGGACAAGATGCGGGAAGCGCGACTTAGGTGGTTTGGTCATGTGAGGAGGATGAGGAGCACATAAGCCCTGGTGAGGAGGTGTGAGAGGTTGAAATTGGAGGGCCTATGTAACGACCCGACCGGTCATTTTGAACTCTAGCGCATCGTTCGACAGTTTGAGGCCTTGAGTAGCTTCACTTCAGGTATTATCCCTTGTACGTGTGGTCGGAATTCAATTTCGGGAAGTTAGAGTGGATTTGGAAAGAAAATTCTAATTTCAGAAGCTTTAAGTTGGAAGAATTTACTAAGGTTTGGCTTTTGAATAAATTTTATCGGAATTGGGATTTGAAGGTTCCAATAGGTTCGTATGATGATTTCGGACTTGGGCGTATGTTCAGGTTGAGTATCGGATCACCCGAGAGCATTTCGGCGTCAATTTGCGAAAGTTGGAAATTTGGACGATTGTTGGGAAGTTTGACCAGGAGTGACCTTTTGATATCGGGATCGGATTCCGATTTTGGAAGTTGGAATAGGCCCGTAATGTCAATTATGACTTGTGTGCGAAATTTGAAGTCAATTGGACTTGATTTGATAGGTTTCGTCGTCAAATGTAGAAGGTTGAAGTTCTAAAATTCATTAAGCTTGAATTAGGATGCGATTCATGGTTTTAGCATTGTTTGATGTGATTTGAAGGCTCGACTAAGTTAGTATTGTATTTTAAGACTACTTGGTATGTTTGGTCGAGGTCCCCGGGGCCTCGGGTTGATTCCGGATGGTTAACAGATCAAAAGTTAAAGTTGTGAGATTTGCTGAAGACTGGGCTCTGCTGGTGTAACCGCACCTGCGGAGGTTTGATCGCATGTGCGAGCTCGCAGGTGCAGGATATGTTGTGCAGATGCGGAGAAATAGACTAGGGACTGTGGAGTGCAGATACGGGAGAAAATTCTGCAGCTGCGGACTCGTAACTGCGATTGGAGGGTCGCAGAAGCGGAAGCAGGGGTGATGAGGCTGGTCCGCAGAAGCGGGTTAGTTCGCGCAGATGCGCGCCCGCAGAAGCGGGGACCTGAACGCAGAAACGGTTGGGTGTCTTAGTGGCCTCCACAGATGCGAAGAGTGGACCGCAAATGCGGTACTGCAGAAGCGGCTAATGTGGCTGCAGAAGCGAAACTGGGCAGATTATTAATGAATCGAACTTGGCCTTTTTCCTCATTTTTATTTTGGATTTTTGGAGCTCGGTTCTTGGGAGATTTTGAGGAGTTTTCATCATGTAACATAAGTTTTGGATCGACGGGCATTGGTTTTAGGCGTTAGAGAGGCCTTGGAGCCAGTTATGGAACTACAGAGCGAGGTAAGTCTCTTTTCTAACCTTGTGAGGGGAAAACTACCCCTAGGTGATATTTATTGTTATGTGCAACTGGTTGTGGGTTCTACGTATGCACGAGGTAATGAGAGTCCGTACGTAGCTAAAGCATGTTTATGTCTGGGTAGACTTAGGACTTTATCATGTATAATTGAATTATTTGAACTTGTTCAGCTAGCGTAATTAATTAAAGTTATAACTGAATATGATTTAGAAATAAATATGTGTATACTAGGCCCATCCTTAATACTTTGAGTTGTGCGCGAGTTGATTGAGAAACGGTAAGGATTATATTCATTTTGTACCCATGTACGACATTGTAAATACGTGTATCGTAATTTGGAAACTTCCTTTCTTTTCTTGTGGAGGGGACCGAACACCTCGACAGTATATAGATGCATCTATGGTTCGTGCCGCTCGACCCTCGGCAGTGTACACATTATTCTGGATTGGGCCGAACGACCTCGACAGAATCGTGCGTTATATCGCTAGTGGTCCGAATATTCACGAGCTAATCTCTCCACTGATGCCCGACTTTTTATATGGTATTCTTTATTTATTTAATAATGACACTTGACATTTTTCTGAGCTGTTAAGGTAGAATACAAGATTTAGAAATTCATACTTTGAAAGGAGAAATTGGAAGATTATGTAACTTACAAATTTACCTATCATTATCGTATGCCTCATAACTGCTTATGTTTTATTTTATTGTTTCATTGGACCTGTAGTAAGTGTCGATATCGACCCCCTCATCACTACTTCTCCAGATTAGGCTAGATACTTACTGGGTACGCGTTGATTTACGTACTCATGCTGCACTTCTGCACTAAATGTGCAGGATCTGACAGGTTCATTTGATGATCACCTTGGCGCGTAAGCGCACCTGTTGAGGAGACTTTATGTGAGCTGCATTCCAGGCTACACATCGCAGTCCACCAAGTCTCCATTGTACTATTTATTTTAATCTGTCTTACTACATTCGGGATAGATATTATATTATTATTGTACTCCTTCGAAAATGCTCATGCATTTATGACACCGGATTTTTGGGGTTCCTACTGGTTGTTCGTTATTGTTTCATGTAGTTATTATCTTTTACCCTGTAAATTCTATTTAATACTATTTAAGTAATGGAGATTATGATCTCGAAAGTAATAAAATGAGTAAATAAATTGGTAAATCACCGTTGGCTTGCCTGACGGCGGCGTTAGGCACTATCACGACCTATAGCGGATTTTGGATCGTGACATCCTATAGAGAGGTAGAGGTAGACCAAAGAAGAGGTGGGGAGAGGTGATTAGGCAAGACATGGCGCAACTTCAGCTGACCGAGGACATGACCCTTGATAGGAAGGTATGGAGGTCGAGGATTATGGTAGTAGAGTAGGTAGTCTAGAGTGTTCGTAATAGTAGTATTGATACGCAATCTCACTCTGTGTTGGTAGTAGGTTTTTGTGACTAATCACTGTTTCTTTCATTGTTGATCACCTTACTATCTGGTTGTTTTTATTCTACTTTTATATTGCTTCTTGGTACTGCCTCTTCTTGTTTATATTTTCATTAATGTAGTGCTTATACTTTCATAAGCCGAGAGTCTATTGGAAACAACCTCTCTATCCTCACAAGGTAAGGATAAGGTCTGCGTACACACTACCCTCCCCAAACCCCACGGTGAAGGATATTACTGGGTATGTTGTTGTTATTGACCAATATATCTTGAATTTAAACTATAATTCAAATTATTTTATAAATTTAATTTTAATAAAAATTATATGCTTACAAATATCCCCTACTTTAAGACTTGTGTCAGGGTATATATTTTGTTCATCAAAGACAAGGCTAGAAGTATCAACTCATATAAAGAGGATGGTTGAAACACGCAGACCCGAAGTCTAGGCACTTGAATTTTAACTTTGCCAATCCACTAAAATTATACTTATTTACCAATTGCCATGATTAGCATTGAATTTGTATGTTTGCCTTCATTCTCACGTGGCATGTTAATAAGCCATAAAGTTACCAGCCACTTTTGCTTCTCTACAAGGCATCTATTCTAGTTCAAATTCCACGTGGTCAAGTTTAATGTCCAACACCCATTTTTAATCAGTTTAGACTTTCAAGGGCAATTACACTACAACCCGTTACTAGCAGAATACAACTCGAATTGCAATTCGATTTCAACTCGAAAACGAAATCTGTGCCGCCTCAAAACTGATCCCACATCGAGGTAAGCATTCTAGGTAGCCGCAACTTCGCAACTATATATAGCACCATATTTTTCAGCTTCAACATTAAGAAGCGGCCTTTGCGTGAACTTTTTGGTTCGACTTGCGAGCACCCGTGAAGTAAGGATTTTTTTTTAGGTCGAGCGATAAAGATAACAATGATCCATGCATGAAGAAGACAATCATAGAGTGTAAAGGGATGGGTCCTCATTCCCGCCAAATATTAAAAAGATTATCCTTAAATATCAGAGAGATTGCTCTCAAGGCGGCCTGATATCGGAGAGAATACTCTCAAGGTGGCCCGACTGTCGGAGAGATTACTCTCAATGTGGCCCAACTATCGGAGAGATTACTCTCAAGGTGACCCGACTATCGGAGAAATTACTCAAGGGATGGATACTCATCCCCGCCCAAAAATCGGAGGCCATTTCAGGACGCAAAGGCTCATATGGCATATCAAAGTACAAGTCCATGGTGACAAATAGATGAAGAAATCCTCAACATCATATGGAGGACAAATCCATGGTAGCATATAGAAGGGTAAATCCATAAAGAGACCAACTTAAGGTGCAAAGGAATTTTAATGTCCACCTTAAGATTGGAAAGTTATAGTTCCTTTTAAGGACAAACCCGCGAAGAGGCCAACTTAAGGTGCAAAGGGACTGACATGTCCACCTTAAGATTGAAAAATTAGAAATCTTCAACTCGAAAACTTGATGGACTTGATGACATCAACTTGAACACTTGGCGGACTTTGCAGACTTCAACTTGAAGATCGACAAAGTTGAAGATTTGATGGACTTGAAGATTCGGCGGACTTTGACGCTTCAACCTGAAGACTTCGAGGGCTTAAATATATCAACTTGAAGACCGGCGAGTTTGAGGACCTCAACTTGAAGACTGACAGACTTGAAGATTTTAACTTGAAGACTTGGAGGCTTAAATATTTCAACTTGAAGGCCGAAGAACTTGAAGACCAGCAGACTTAAAGATTTGGCGAACATGAAGACATAGTGAACCCCTAGACCTCATCGCAAATACTTGGTAGCCTCCGAAAAGACTATAATCATCCCATTGAAGATAACTGGTTTACTGTCACGACCCAAAATTTCCACATTCGGGACCGTGATGGCGCCTAACATTTTACTTGCTAGGCAAGCCAATGTTAGAATAATATTAGCCATTTTAAAACAATTTTAACTTAATTAATAACAAAGAAACAAATACGGAAATAAAGTTGGAAATAAAGTGAATAATTCATAATAATAGCGATGTCTAAATACCATCCCAGAACTGGTGTCACAAGTGCACGAGCTACTAGAATAATACAAATAAAGGTCTGAATGAAAATAAAGTTGCCTGAAAGAAATACACAGCTACGATAAAGTGGAAGGGGACTTTAGAACTTCAACGTCATGCAGTTATACCTCAAGTCTCCTCCGAATAGCTGAATCCGAGCAAATCTATTGTACGCCACTGGGACTAACTCCGGTATCTGCACAAGAAGTGCAGAGTGTAGTATGAGTACAACTGACCCTATGTACCCAGTAAGTGCCGAGCCTAACATCGACGAAGTAGTGACGAGGCTAAGGCAGGTCACTTACATTAACCTATACGCAATAGTAATAATAACAACAATACTAGAAAGAAAATAGGTAACTCATTTCAACAGCTGAAGCCAACTCGGCAGTCATAACCAATTATTATTTCAATCTGTTTCCGTTGCGGCGTGCAATCCGATCCCATAATATATTCATATTCAATTCCGTTGCGATGTAAAACCCGATCCCACAATATATTTATTTTTATTTAATTCTGTTGCGGCGTGCAATCCGATCCTCAATATATCTTTTCAATCAATTCTGTTGCGGCATGCAACCCGCTTCTCAAATATATTCATTTCAATCAATTCTGTTACGGCGTGCAATCCGCTCCTCCAATATATTCACTTTTATTTTTTTTGCGGCGTGCAACCCGCTCCTCCAAAAATATAATTTACCAAATCTTATAAAAGAAATTACTCCAATAAATGCAGCAATTAATATAAAATTATCAGACAACAAGCATACAATAATTATGATTTATTTAGAAATAAGTGATGACAAGTAGCAATTAATTGTGAAAATTAAGGAGGAAATAAGCAATTTAATAATTAGTATGCTAAATGTCAAGTAGCAATTAAGACACATAAATCAAATAAGCATGTAGCAATTATAACATGGATTCAAGGAATAATATTGAGCAAGAAATGTGAGAGAAACAATTAATATAATAATTGATTCATGATTTAAAATGATTTATAATTTTTAAATAATTAGGAAAATAATTAATTTGATGACGTATAGACACTCGTCACCTCGCGTATACGTCGTTCACATGAATTTCACTTAACAAATAATTCAAGTGTTCTATTCCCTCAAGTCAAGGTTAACCACGACACTTACCTCGATTTGCAACCGAATTTAAGATTCAAATAAACCTTAGCCTCGCGAATTCGTGTCCGAAAGCTTCAAATCTAGTCACAAACAATTCAATATACTCAACACGAATCATAGGAATTAATTCCATATGAATTTACTAATTTTTCGGATTAAAATCCGAAATTTATTTTTAAAATCGACAGTAGGACCCACGTCTCGAATCCCGAAAAAACTCACGAATCCAAATACCCCTTCCGATACGAGTTCAACCATAGAAAAATTATCGAATTCCGACATCGGATTGCCTTCCAAATCTTTATTTTATATTTTTGGAAGATTTTATAAAAAATCCAATTTTCTTCCATCTAAATTGGAAATAAACAATGAATATAAGCATGGATTTATGAAATATAATCACTTTTGGGTATAGAACACTTACCCAAGTCAAAGTCGAGAAAATCCCCTTTGAAATCGTCCAAATTCGAGACTCAAAACTCAAAACTCAAAAATGAGTAAAAATGGCTAACCCTCAATTTTATGGGATTTGTCCAGGCTTTTTCGCATCTGCAGGAACAAGTGCCGCATCTGCGAGCTCGCTTTTGCGGAGATTGTGGTCGCTTCTGCGAGCTGGCTCGCTTCTGCGGACAAGAGTCCGCTTCTGCGGACTCGCTTCTGCCAAGAAGCATCTGCTTCTACGAAGAGGCTGCCCCTTCCCCCTTTTCCGCTTCTGCGATGGCCTTCATGCTTCTGCGGCCAAGGCTTCGTAGAAGCAAACACATCAGAAGCAGCAAATTCCAGAATTTGCTTAAGTCTAAAATTTGATTCGATTTCGATCCGAATCACACTCGGGGTACTCGGGAACCCGTCCGAATATACCGGCATGTACCGTAACATAATACAGACTTACTCGGGGTATCAAATCACATCAAACAATGTCGAAATTACAATTCACACCTCGATTCAGACTTTTGAGTTTCAAACTCTTCAATTTACAAAACTCGTGCCAAAATATATTAAACGAATCCGGAACGACTTCAAATTTGGCACACAAGTCATAAATGACATAACAGAGCTATTCCAATTTTCGGAATCTCAATCCTAGTCCGATATCAATAAAGTCAAATCTGTGGTCAAAGTTTGGAAACCTTTAGCCTTTAGATTTCTAGTTTCCGTTAAATAGCGATAATTTGAGCTAGGGACCTCCAAATTTGATTTCGGGCATACGCCTAAGTCCCAAATCACCATACAGACCTACTATAACTATCAAAACACTGATCCAGGTCTATTTACTCAAAATATTGACCGAAGTCAACTCAATTGAGTTTTAAAGCTCTATTTCACATTTTAATCCATTTTTCACATAAAAACTTTTCGGAATATTATACGGACTGCGCACACAAGTCGAGGAATGATGAATAGTGCCTTTTGAGGTATTAGAACACAGAAATGAATGTTTAGATTAAAGATGACATTTTGGGTCATCACATTCACTACCTCTAAAACAAACGTTTATCCTCGAACGGAATTAGAAAAATACCTGAGCTGGTGAAAAGATGTGGGTACCTACTCCGCATGTCCAACTCAGACTCCCAGGTAGTTGCCTCAATCGGCTGACCTCTCCATTGCACCCAAACTAAAGGATAATTCTTAGACCTCAACTGTTGGACCTGCCGGACTAGAATAGCTACTGGCTCCTCCTCATAAGTCAAATCATTGTCCAATTGGACTGAGCTGCAGTCTAATACATGGGACGAATCACCATGATATTTTTGAAGCATGGATACATGGAATACCGGATGAACTGTTAATAAGATAAGTGGTAGTGCAAGCTTGTAGGCTACTTCACCCACCCTTTCAAGAATTTCAAAGGGTCCAATATACCTAGGGCTCAACTTGCCCTTCTTTCCGAATCTCGTTACACCTTTCATAGGTGAAACCAGGAGCAATACTATTTCTCCAACCATGAATGTAATATCACAAACTTTACGGTCGGCATAATTCTTTTGCCTAGTCTGAGCTGTGTAATGCCGATCCTGAAAAATCTTGACCTTATCCAAGGTATCCTGTACCGAATTGGTACCCAACAACCGAGCCTCTCCCAGTTCATACTAGCCAACTGGCGAACGAAATAGCCTCCCGTATAATATTTTATATGGAGCCATCTGAATGCTCGACTGGTAGCTATTATTATAGGCAAACTCCGCAAGTGGAAAGAACTGATCCCAAGAACCTCTAAAGTCTATAACACAAGCGCGAAGCATATCTTCCAATATCTGAATAGTGCGCTCTGACTGTCCGTCTGTCTGTGGATGAAATGTTGTACTCAACTCAACCCGCGTGCCTAACTTACGTTGTACAACCCTCCAGAAGTGCGAGGTGAACTGCGTACCTCGATCAAAAATGATAGACATGGGCACACCGTGAAGGCGGATAATCTCGCGGATGTAAATTTCCGCTAACTGCTCTGAAGAATAGGTAACTGCTACTGGAATGAAATGTGGTGACTTGGTCAACCTATCCACAATGACACATACTGCGTCAAACTTTCTCTGAGTCCGTGGGATCCCAACAACAAAATATATAGTGATACGCTCCCACTTCCACTTAGGAATTTCTAACTTCTGAAGCAAACCACCAAGTCTCTGATGCTCGTACTTGACTTGTTGACAATTCAAACACCGAGCTACATATGCAACTATATCCTTTTTCATTCTCCTTCACCAATAATGTTGCTGCAAATCTTGATATATTTTGGCGGTACCCGGATGTATTGAATACCGTGAACTGTAGGCCTCTTCAAGAATTAATTCACGAAGCCCATCTATATTAGGAACACAAATACGACCCTGCATTCGCAAAACTCCATAATCTCCCACAGCAACCTGCTTGGCACCACTGTGCCGCACCTTGTCCTTGAGGATAAGCAAATGAGGATCATCATACAGTCACTTTCTGATGCGCTCTTATAAAGAAGATCGAGCGACTGTGCAGGCTAGAACTCGACTGGGCTCTGAAATATCTAACCTCACGAAATGATTGGCCAAAGTCTGAACTTCTGCAGCTAGAGGCCTCTGTCCAACTGGAATATATGCAAGGCTGCCCATACTCACAACCTTTCTACTCAAATCATCGGCCACTACATTGGCCTTTCCAGGGTGATACAGAATGGTGATATCACAGTCTTTCAACAACTCCAACCATCTTCTCTGCCTCAGATTGAGATCTTTTTGTTTAAATAGATATTGTAGACTACGACTATCTGTGGATACCTCACATGACATGCCATAAAGGTAATGTCTCCAAATCTTTAGTGCATGAACAATGGCTGCCAATTCTAAGTCATGAACATGATAATTCTTCTCGTGAACTTTCAACTACGGCGACGCATAAGCAATCACTCTGCCATCTTGCATTAATACTTCACCAAGTCTAATACGAGATGCATCACAATAAACCATGTACGATCCTGAACCTATGGACAACACCAACACTGGTGCCGTAGTCAGAGCAGTCTTGAGCTTCTGTAAGCTCAACTCACACTCGTCTGACCATCTGAATGGAACACATTTTTGGATCAATTTAGTCAATGGGATTGCTATAGATGAAAACCCTTCCACAAACCAGCGATAATAACCTGCCAAACCTAGAAAACTTCGTATCTCTGTAACTAAAGTAGGTCTAGGAAAATTCTGAACTGCCTCAACCTTTTTAGGATCCACTTTTATGCCTTCTGCCAATACAACATGCCCCAAAAAGGCAATTGAGTCTAACCAAAATTCACATTTTGAAAATTTGGCATATAATTGATTATCCCTCAAAGTCTGGAGCACAATCCGAAGAAATTGTTGATGCTCCTCTCGAATGCTGGAGTAAATCAAGATGTCATCAATGAATACAACCACAAATGAATCCATATAAGGCTTGAACACCCGATTCATCAAATCTATAAATGTTGCTGGGGCGTTGGTAAACCCAAATGACATCACTAAAAATTCATAATGCCCATACCGGGTCCGAAAAGTTGTCTTAGGGACATCAGATGCCTAATTTTCAACTGATGATAGCCAGACCTCATGTCAATCTTTGAAAATATTTTGGCACCCTGAAGTTGATGAAATAAATCATTAATTCTTGGCAACGGATATTTGTTCTTGATAGTGACCTTGTTCAACTGCCAATAATCTATACGCATCCACATAGAGCCATCTTTCTTCTTTACAAATAGTATAGGTGCACCCCAGGGAGAGACACTAGGTCTAATGAATCCCAGTTCAAGCAAGTCTTGTAACTGCTCCTTCAATTCCTTTAGCTCCTGCGGGCCACACCGTATGGTGAAATAGAAATGGGCTGGGTTCCCGGAGCCAAATCAATACAGAAATCAATATCCCTGTCGGGTGGCATCCCCGGCAAATCTGCAGGAAATACTTCAAGAAATTCAAGAACAATTGGCACTGAGTCCGTAGAAGGAACATCCGCACTGGGATCGCGAATATAATCCAAATAGGTTAGACACCTCTTCTCGATCATACATCGAGCTTTCACGTAAGAGATAACCTTGCTGGTGGAATGGCCAAGAGTCCCTTTTCACTCTATTCGAGGTAACCCTAACATGGCTAAAGTCACCGTCTTGGCGTGACAGTCCAATACATCATGATGAGGTGACAACCAATCCATTCGCATAACATCAAAATCTACTATATCAAGAAGTAGAAGATCCACGCTAGTCTCAAGACTCCCAATAGTAATAACAAACGAACGATAGATATGGTCTACAGCGATAGAATCTCCCACCGGTGCAGACACACACACATAAGCACTCAGGAAATCACGAGGCACAACCATATATGAAGCGAAGTAGGAGGACACATAGGAGTAAGTATATCCTGGATCAAATAAAACTGAAGCATCTCTATGGCAAACTGGAACAATACCTGTGATCACGACATCGAATGACTCGGCCTCAAGTTTAGCTGGAAAAACATAAAATTGGGGCTGGGCCCCACCAGTCTGAACTACATCTCTTGGAAAGTCTATAGCTCGCTGGCCTCCACCTCTAACAGCTTGACCTCCACCTCTAACAGTCTGACCCCTGCCCCTAGCTGGTCGGGCGGGCGGTGGAGAATTCTACTAAGATCTGTTGCTCAACAACATAGGGCAATGCCTCCTGATGTGACCAATGTTCCCACACTCATAACACCCATCCTGTTGTCGTGGCTGCTGAAGCTGAAGCTGACCCGAACGGGTCGGATAGCCGCCATAGAGACTCTGGAGTGGTGGTGCACTGATAGGAGCTGGATGTGCACAAAATGCCAGCTGCCTAGAGTAAGGCATAATATGACCATGACTCCATGAAGCACCGTGAGATGCCTGAAGTGCTGAATAAAATGGCCTGGGCAGATGACCCCTACCATAAGTTCTCCTGCCTCCAAATGAGGCACCTCTAAAATTACCGGAATGACGGGGCCTCTTATCCGACACTTGCCCTCTCTCTTGTGAAAGAACCATCTCGATCCGCCTGGCGACATTAGCAGCCGTCTGAAATGAAATATCACTCCCAGTCTCCTTGGCCATCTGTAGCTTGATAGGTTGAACGAGTCCATCAATGAACCTCCTCACCCTCTCTCTCTCGGTAGGAAGCAGAAGAAGAGCATGGCGGGTTAGATCCACAAAACGGGTCTCCTACTGAGTGACTGACATACTGCCTTGCTGGAGACGCTCAAACTGCTTGTGGTAATTCTCCCTCACTGTGATAGGAAGGAACTTCTCCAGAAATAGATGCGAGAACTGCTCCCAGGTAAGCGCAGGCGAACCAACCGGTCTAGTAAATACATAATCTTTCCACCACCTCTTGGCGGATCCAGTCATCTGAAACACAGCAAAATCAACCCTATTGCTTTCGACTATCCCCATGTTCTGCAATACTTCATAGCAGTGGTCAAGAAAATCATGTGGGTCCTCAGAAGGTGTACCACTGAAATGGATTGGAAATAGCTTGGTAAACTTGTCCAACCTCAACAAAGCCCAGAAGACAAAGCAGGCCTATCACCAACCTGTGCTGTAATAACCGGTTGAACTACCCGAACTAGATGGGCTACTGGAGCCTGATACTGGGGAGTTGTCTGCTCCGGAATAGGAGTAGTGGCAGTCTGTGCTTCTCCCCCAGCCTGCGAGATGGCTGGTGCTACTGAAAATATACCATTCTGGGCCACGCCCTCCATAAGGCTAACCAAACAGACTAGAGCGTCCTGAAGCACTGGAGTAGCTATGAATCCTTCCGGGACCTGAACTGGTCCAACAGGTACAGTCTGAGCTGGAACCTCCGCTCCCAAATCCATCTGAGGTTCTACAATAGGTGATGCTGCTCGAGCTCTAAACTGAGCTCTACCTCTGCCTCTACCTCGGCCTCTGGCACGACCTCGGCCTCTACTTTTACCCCTGGTCATAGTTGCCACCGGAGGCTCCGGTCCCTGTCCATCTGTAGAGGTATTACGTGTTCTCACCATCTGCGAGAGAATAAGAGTAGAATGGTTCAATCATCGATGATATAATAAAATCGCACGACAGAATAAGAAAGAAGTAATATTGTTCCTAAACTTCATAGCCTCTGAAAGATAAGTACAAACGTCTCCGTACCGATCCTTCAGACTCTACTAAGCTTGCTTGTGACTCGTGAGACCTAAGTAAACTAGTGCTCTGATACCAACTTGTCACGGCCCAAAATTCCCACCTTCGAGACCGTGATGGCGCCTAACATTTCACTTGATAGGCAAGCCAATGTTAGAATAATATTAGCCATTTTAAAATAATTTTAACTTAATTAATAACAAAGAAACAAATGTGGAAATAAAGTCTGAAATAAAGTGAATAATCCATAATAATAGTGATGTCTAAATACCATCCCAGAACTGGTGTCACAAGTGCATGAGCTACTAGAATAATAAAAATAAAGGTTTGAATGAAAATGAAGCTGTCTGAAAGAAATACACAACTACGATAAAGTGGAAGGGGACTTCAGAACTGCGAACGCCATGTAGTTATACCTCAAGTCTCCTGCGAATAGCTAAATCCGAGCAAATCTATTGTACGCCACTGGGACCAACTCCGATATCTGCATAAGAAGTGCAGAGTATAATATGAGTATAACCGACCCCATGTACCCAGTAAGTGCCGAACCTAACCTCGATAAAGTAGTGATGAGGCTAATACATGTCACTTACATTAACCTGTACGCAATAGTAATAATAACAACAATACTAGAAATAAAACAGGTAACTCATTTCAACAGCTGAAGCCAACTTGGCAGTCATAACCAATTATTATTTCAATTAGTTTCCGTTGCGGCGTGCAACCCGATCCCACAATATATTCATATTCAATTCCATTGCGGCGTACAACCCGATCCCACAATATATTCATTTTCATTTAATCCTGTTGCGGCGTGCAACCCGATCCTCAATATATCTTTTCAATCAATTCTGTTGCGGCGTGCAACCTGCTCCTCCAATATATTCACTTTCATTTTTGTTGCGGCGTGCGACCCGCTCCTCCAAAAATATAATTTACCAATTGTTATAAAAGAAATTACTCCAATAAATGCAAAAATTAATATGAAATTATAAAACAACAAGTATACAATAATTATGATTTATTTAGAAATAAGTGATGACAAGTAGCAATTAATTGTGGAAATTAAGGAGGAAATAGGTAATTTAATAATTAGTATGCTAAATGTCAAGTAGCAATTAAGACACATAAATCAAATAAGCATGTTGTAATTATAGCATGGATTCAAGGCATAATATTGAGCAAGAAATATGAGATAAACACTTAATATAATACTTAATTCATGATTTAAAATGATTTATGATTTTCAAATAATTATGCAAAAGAATAATTTGACGACGTATAGACACTTGTCACCTCGCCTATACGTCGTTCTCATGAATTTCATATAACAAATAATTCAAGGGTTCTATTTCCTCAAGTCAAGGTTAACCACGACACTAACCTCGCTTCGCAACCAATTTCAAGATTCCAATAAGCCTTTGCCTCGCGAATTCGTGTCCGAAAGCTTCAAATCTAGTCACAACAATTCAATATAGTCAACACAAATCATAAGAATTAATTCCATATGAATTTATTAATTTTCTGGATTAAAATCCGAAATTTATTTTTAAAATCGATAGTGGGACCCACATCTCGAATCCCGAAAAAACTCACGAAATTCGAACACCCGTTCCGATACGAGTTTAACCATAGAAAAATTAACGAATTCCAACATCAGATTGCCTTTCAAATCTTTATTTTATATTTTTGGAAGATTTTATAAAAATTCTAATTTTCTTCCATCTAAATCAGAAATAAACGATGAGTATAAGCATGGATTTATGAAATATAATCACTTTCGGGTATAGAACACTTACCCAAGTCGAAGTCGAGAAAACCCCATTTGAAATTGCCCAAATCCGAAACTCAAAACTCAAAAATGAGTAAAAATGGCTAAACCTCGATTTTATGGGTTCTGTCCAGGCTTTTTCGCATCTGCGGGCACAAGTGCCGCATCTGCGAGCTCGCTGTTGCGAAGATTGTGGTCGCTTCTGCTGGCTGGCTCACTTCTGCGGACTCGCTTCTGCGACGAGGCTGTCCCTTCCCTATTTCCGCTTCGGCGACGACCTTCACGTTTCTGCGGAGCCGCTTCTGCGGCCAAGGGTTCGCAGAAGCGAACACACCAGAAGCAACAAATTCCAGAATTTGCTTAAGTCCAAAATTAGATCCGATTTCAATCCGAATCACACTTGGGGTATTCAAGACCCCGTCCGAATATACCGACAAATACCGTAACATAATACGGACTTACTCGGGGTGCCAAATCACGTCAAACAACGTCGAAATTATAATTCACACCTCGATTCGAACCTTTTAGTTTCAAACTCTTCAATTTACAAAACTCGTGCCGAAACATATTAAACGAATCCAGAATAACTTCAAATTTGGCATACAAGTCATAAATGACATAACGGAGCTATTCCAATTTTCGGAACCTCAATCTGAATCCGATATCAATAAAGTCAAATCCGTGGTCAAAGTTTGGAAACATTTAGCCTTTAGATTTCTAGTTTCCGTTAAATAGCGATAATTTGAGCTAGGGACCTCCGAATTTGATTCCGGGCATACGCCCAAGTCCCAAATCATGATACACACCTTTTAGAACTATCAAAACACTTATCCAGGCCCATTTTCTCAAAATATTTACCCAAGTCAACTCAGTTGAGTTTTAAAGCTCTTTTTTATTTTTTAATCCATTTTTCATATAAATTCTTTCCGAAAAATTATACGGACTACGCACGTAAGTCGAGGAATGATGAATAGTATTTTTTGAGGTCTTAGAACTTAGAAATAGATGTTTAAATTAAAGATTATATTTTGGGTCATCACATTTATCACGGAGGCTTGCCCCCTCTAAGTCATATGAGATCCAAAATTCAATAGAAGAATGACATTTAAGCCCGACTTTCAAGTGCTGGTTGAATGAATTACTTCCATTGTACTTCATTTGGACAACGATTGGGGCAATATGTATTTTTTGAACGTATGCAACTGAACTTAGAATGAAACTCTAAGCTGCCTATGTACCTCGGTGAAGAGGATCAAGCCATATCGTAGTTCAGAATGGGTGATTTGTTTTATGTCCTAACTTTTGCCTAGGCTGCCTCTTTCGAGGTTTTATTTTCTAACTTTTTCCTAGTGGATTTTTTGTCTTTTCTTTTCTTGTGGGCCGTACACAGTTTAGACTCATGCGAGCCAGGAGTGTAGGAACACACAGTTTAGGCTCGTGCGTCAAGGAGTGTAGTGACTTGTAATTTAAGCTCGTATTTTGAGGAGCTTTGCAACTTGAACACTTTTCTCTAATTTGAAGAGCTTTATAACTTGAAGACTTTGCCAAATTTGAAGAGCTTTACGTCTTGAAGTTTGGCTCGAATTTGAAGAACTTTGCGATTTGAAGTCCTTGCTCGATTTTGAAGAGCTTTCGACTTGAGTCTTTTCTTGTATTTGAAGAGCTTTGCGACTTGAACACTTTGCCTAAACTTGAAGAGCTTTACAACTTGAAGAATTTTCTCAAATTTGAAGAGCTTTACGCCTAAAAGATTTAGTTTAAAATTGGGGAGCTTCTTGACATACAATATATACTCATGTACCAAGAAGCATTATAACTTGTAGTTTAGGCTCGTGCATTGGGGAGCATTGTAACTTGCAGTTTAACCTCGTGCGATGAGGAGAATTATAACTTACAGTTTAAGCTCGTGTGTTGAGGAGCATTATAACTTGCAGTTTAGGCTCGTGCGTTGAGGAGCATTATAACTTGCAGTTTAAGCTCGTGCGTTAATGAGCATAGTGACATGCATAGACTCTTCGGTTTCATTTTCGAATGAAAACTTGCCCCTATTCTCGCCTTCTTGTTCTTCTTCTTCATCGCAAGGCTCAAAGATAGATAGCCCTTGGTCGACACTTATGGCCATATTTAGTTCCATATCATGAGCACGAGTTGCAAGTTCTTCAAATATTTTGGGCTTTATGCCTTGTAAGATATAGCAAAGACCCCAATGCATATCTTGAATGCACATTTCGATGCCAAAAATTTCACTAAGGATATCTTTGCAGTTGAGGCTTAAGCACCTCCAGCGGTTGATGAAGTCAATATCTAGCTCATCCTTTCGTTGACGAGCATTTGTAAGTTCGATCATGCTTACAATGTGTCTTGTGCTATAGAAACGATTAAGAAACTCCTGCTCTAACTGCTCCCAACTATTGATGGATCCAGGTTTGAGATCTATATACCAATCAAATGCATTACCTTTGAGAGATCGAATAAACTGTTTGACAAGATAATCACCGTACGTTCCAGCATTTTTGCAAGTTTCAACAAAGTGTGCTACATATTGTTTCGGATTTCCTTTGCCATTGAATTGTTGAAACTTAGGAGGTTGATAAACAACATGCATCTTCAAGTTATCAATTCTTTGCGTATACGACTTTGTATATGTGAGAGATAATTTGGATGATAACTCAAGCTTATCTTTGATAGTCTCCATGATGAAGTCCTTCAATTTCTCAACGGGAATTAGACTTTCAGCAGAGACTTTGATCTCCTTAGTTATCGGTGATTGCTTTTCGGAGGAGTCCCATTTCTCTTGTAACCTTTGAAGATTTAAAGGTGTTTGTATGGATTCTCCTTCTTCTATGCTATCCAACTTATTTGTTAACTTGGAAAGTTTAGCATCTTGATCTTGCACGCGATCTAACAAGCCTTCAACTTCTTTCGTCAAATTTGCGAGTTGTTCTTCTACGGTAGAAACTTCAATAACCATTGCTTGCACGATGTCCGTGGAGGATGAAGAATGAAATAGATAATTATTGGGATATATCTTGGAGGTCACATTAATGGAGACTATAGTAGATCCAACACTCAAGTCATCATCATAAGCTTGCATGAAAGGTTTCTCGAACTTAGATAAACTAAGTTGGTCAAGAACCTTTTCGATCCTTTTGGCGACGTCGTTCCCTTTTGGGCTCGTGCTTGTAGAGGCTCTTGATTCTTTTGAAGATGCAGATATGAAAATAGGGGTTTACGCGGACGACACTTGGATTGCTTGTTGTCCTAAAGAGCTTGATTTGCTCCTTGTAACTGTAACAACCCAGCCAGTTATTTTAAGTATTACAACCCCGTTCCCCCATTTGCTGCTCAATTTAGACTTTACAATTGTTATGTGACTTGCCGGGGTAATTGGTTCGGGTTCGGTGAGGTTTTGGAATGAATTAGAATACTTAGTTCTAAGGTTTAAAGCTTAAGTTAAAATAGTTGACCGAATTTGTACTTATGTGTAAATGACCCCGGAATAGAGTTTTGATGGTTCCAATGACTCTGTATGGTGATTTTGGATTTAGGAGCGTGTCCAGAAAATTATTTGGAAGTCCGTAGTTAAATTAGGCTTGAAATGACTAAAATAGAAATTTAAGTTGGAAGTTTGGCCGAGGAGTTGACTTTTTGATATCGGGGGTCAGAATCCAATTAGGGAAATTTGAATAGGTCTGTTATGTCATTTATGACTAGTGGTCAAACTTTGAGGTCAATCGGACTTGATTTGATAGGTTTCGATATCGAATGTAGAAGTTAAATTTTTTTAGTTTCATTAAGCTTGAATTGGGGTATGATTTGTAGTTTTAGCATTGTTTGATGTGATTTGAAGTTTCAACTAAGTTCGGATGATGTTTTAGGACTTGTTGGTATATTTGGTTGAGGTCCCGGGGGGCCTCGGGTGAGTTTCAGATGGTTAACGGATCAATTTTTGGACTTGGAACTTTGCTGGAATTTTTCTGATGTCTGTAACTGGTTTCCTTCTTTGCGTTCGCGATGGGAGTCCCGCGTTCGCAAAGGTATTTGAAGGCTAGTGAGGATTTTTTCTTCACGTTCATGAAAGGGGGAGTCACATTCGCGAATGGTTGATGGCCAGTGTTCATCGCGATCGTGGAAGGGGGCTCGCATTCACATAGAAGGGTGAGGCAGGTTGGGCAGCAGGCCATAAGGCTTCGCGTTCGCGGTCAGGGGGACGCATTCGTGAAGGCCAAGCCTTGTAAGGCATCACGTTCACGTGGAAGAATGGGAGGCAATGCATGATCTATTATTCATTATTGATGCATTATATCACTGTTGTTTGGGCTGCTTATCATGATTTATGAGAGCTTGAGAGATCGGAGGTTGATGACTGAGTGAGGGTGAGGTCCTGATTGTGAGGATATTTATGGGATCGGGATGCACACCGCAACATGTTTTATTTATTTATGCCATGATTGGCTTGTTATAATGCTTGGACTGAAGGAGCCCCTCCTGAGTCTGTACACACCCCAAGTGAGCGCAGTTACCTACTAAGTGCCGAGTGTTGAGCGATTGAGAGGAATGAGTGACTGTGAGGAAAGAGTGATTGTGAGGTTGGAGTGAATGGGGGGGGGGGTTAGTGACTGTTGCTCGGAGAGGATGCATTGATTTCATTATTTTCGCACTTCAGTTGTCATATATCACTATTTTTGAAATTTCTGAGAGATATTATCTTCTGTTGCATTTGAACGTGATATGAAATTACTGTTTGGGTCTTAAATAATTGAACTTGAAAGCATGCCTACCTTCTTATGTTGGAAAATTACTGTAATTGGACTTACCTGTGAAGTTTGTCACTACTTTCAGTTCTTTATTTAGTATTGTTACTTGCTGAGTTGGTTGTACTCATACTATACCCTGCACCTCGTGTACAGATCCAGGTACTTCCGGACAAGAAGGTTGCTAGTTTCTTAGAGTTTTATCTGTTGGAGATTATCGAGGTAGCTGCTTGACGTCCGCGGACCTTGACTCTCTTTCCTTTCAGTTTTTGTACTGTTCTATATTTTTAGACAGTATTTTTAGCAGTCAGACTTTGTTATTATTTAAAAGCTCATGTACTTAGTGACACCGGATTTTGAGAGTATTTTATGTCGGTATTTGTGAGATTTTTGTATTGAATTTAAATATTATGTTTTCAAACTTAAAAGAAATTGTGGTGTATTGAGGTTGTCGGTTTGCCTAGTATTAAGATAGGCGCCATCACGATAGGTGTGATTTTTGGCGTGACAGTAACTGGCCCAAAGCTTTCAAAGGTAACATCGAGGATGCTTTACATATTAGCATAGAACTTGGAATTAGCAACATCACTGGAAGTTGATCTGGAGTTAACTTTTTGTGAAGACATTTCGTTGTTCTTGAACTTTAGTGATTGAAAAGTTGAGATGAGAGGTAGATATTGTCTCACTGGGCGTGCCAGAATTTGTAGACAATAAAATTTGCATCAAAAAAATATTCGAGATCGAAAAATATTGCAACAATCATAGTATTTGATTTCAAATAATATGAGTGTACAATTTCAATGAATCCTCTGATTCTTCTTTCCAATAATAAATAAATCCAAGGGCCTTTGAGCTTGATCTTGAATATGTAGTTGTTGCCACGAACGATGATCTTGAATTCAACTAGCACGAACTTTGATTTGAATTCGTACTCCTTGAATCTTGATTTGTTCTTCGTTCTTGAGCTTGAACTTGAACTTGATTGTCTAAAGCGTGAAACTTGTAGAAAAATTTGAGGCGTTTGATCCACGAGCTCTCTATTGCTTCTTGTTATAACTTCTGGTGTCTTTTCTGAGTTATGAAGACCCCTATTTATAGTTGTGGGAGGGAAGAGTTTTGATGAGAACAAACTCTTTCCGACCAAGACCGCATTTGATTGGCCAGAACACGTTACTTGCACATGTGACACAGTTTCATTGGCCTTTTAATTTGACTTGGCATGCCATGTCATTTTGGCACATGGCACGATCCTATTGGCTCTTCCGTTTGACTTGGCGTGCCACGTTATTTGATACGTGGCACCACACTGGGCCTCCAGGAAGATGACATTTTGGGCTTAATGAAGTGGGCTCATCACTTTAACACAATTAAATGGGTTAGTCCAATGAATTAAGACTTATTTATTTAATCCATATATGTATTGGACTTATATAATTAATTCAATTATATTAGCCCATAATATTTATTTGGACCAATATATCTTGAATTTAAACTATAATACAAATTATTTTATGGATTTAATTTTAATAAAATTTATATGCCTACAATATGATTGCACGTTTTAAATTTAATTCCTTAATATTTATCGTATCTAATACATAATCCTACTTAATAAATAATGAGAGCACTTCTTATCACACGAACCTACTTAATTACTCATTACCAATGTTATTGGAGTTTCACTTCTAGATGCTACGGTCAAAAATATGTATAACAGTCATCATTGATAACAATATTCTAGATAGATATATTGGATATTAATGAATCGTTTGGTGAAACATTAATGGTTTGGGAGGCAATTTATATTAAAGTATTACCAGAAGTTCCAAAATTGACAAAAAATATAGATTGTAAAAGATAGCTTGCCAAAGTTATACTTCTGGCCTCAAATGAAAAAAATTCAACTGACAAGAAATATAAAGTAAGAACAGATCCAGTATTCAGTTTCTTTCTTGCTTCGTGTCGGAAACGAATAAGAGTATCCAATAAAAGATGATTTGGTTCTTTCTGAACGCTTGGTTATCAATCCCAATGATAATAGTAGTGCATTTAATGAGAGAAATATTTCTATCATTAGAGTAAAACGCAATTTGTGCAAATCGCATGATAGAATTAAAAAGATATCTTAGCTAGCGGAAATGAATATGTTGATCAATTAAATAAAAGGTTGATTGCAAAATTTTATAGTAAAAATAAAATATTTTTCTATTTTTGGCTCAACAGAAAATGATACCAATAATTATTACCAAGAAGAAAACTTAAATACTTTAATACCAAACGGCCTTCTACCATACATGTTTGTTGTCAAGTTTATTATTTCTTACGTATGTTAGTGTTACTGTATATATAATAGACTAAGTTGGTCTTTCATTGTATATAAGTTGATTTTGAAGTAAAATATGCCCATCATGCTACTGAAAAACTTAAATACGTCGAATAGCCTATGTAATAGCACACATATGGTATATAGAAGTTTTTGACAATAACGTCACACATGCAAAAATTATGATACTGGTCAATGTGCTTCTATGTATATTCTTATCCCTGAATTCAGCTTTCGTCTTCCGAAACTAAGGAATATCGTTTTAAATTTGTGTGAAAATAATTTTTAGTATGTTTATGTTTTGCAAATATAATAAATAAAGTAAAAGGACAAATATCCTAAATATTGGACTATATTTAATACAATATATTTTCTTGCATGAACAACTGTATGTTGCACTTTCAAGAGGGATATCAAGATCGACAACAAGAGTTCTGGTTAAAGCAGGGCAACCAAAGTATTATGAGGAAACATATACAAAAAAATATTGTCCACAAAGAAGTGTTATTTAAGATACCATCACATTAAATACTTTTAAGTTATAATATATTATTATCTAACTAACATGACAAAATTGATCATTTGTGTATGTTTTAATGATATCCTTTTATTTTAAATTCATGTATTATGCTAATGTAATAATATTTTTCGGCATTTAGATGATTGTTGTATCATTATACATAAAATTTCTCTTATTAATCAAATTTTATTGTTTCTTCATATAAATAAATATTTAAATAATCATGTGCCATTATTAACGTGCAACACACATTCATAAATACTAGTATTATTAAATGGGTGCCAATCAAAATCTAGAAACAGAAAATAAAACGAAAGAGTAATAAATATAGTGCTATAGTATTTAAGAGAAATAAATTTTAGTATTTGGTGAGAATGAGACTGGTAATTAATTTCTCAAATACAAATCTCATTATTGTAGGTGGAAAAAAATCATTATTATTAAGCAAAATGGCCTCGGAGCCACTTAAACTTACACCCATTTGTCAACCCCGTAAACAAACTTATAATTTTTTCATTCTAACACCTCTACTTGCGAAAATGACTACTAATACGCACTACGTATTGAACATATTCGTCAATTGCTCTGACACGAATGTCATGTCACATGCTTGATCTTTATATATGATGTGGAATTTTTGATTCCCACATTTTGAAAAAAAAAATAATTTATCAGATTTTTAATTTATTTTTCTTTCTCTTTTTTGTCCACCGTAGCTCCGCCGATAGTCCACCAACGACAACACCAAGCCTCAGCCATTTTTAACCATTATCATCTTCTTGAAGCTTCAATTTAATGTCATAATCACTACCAGTGGACCCTCCCCCTTCTTTTGTCTTCCATTAAAAAGTTGTTATTATTCCATTTCAAAATTACTTTCACCAAATACCACCGGCAAATTTCGTTGAAGACAAAAGCATTCAATTTATTTTCATGTTCTTCGATCAAAGCCACCTAATTTTTTTTATCAATTCTCACCTGTAATTCATTAGCGGTAGCCGACTAACTAGATTTGCTTTGAAAGAAAAGGAAAAAGGGAAAAGAAAGAAGAAGAGAAAGGGGGAGCTGACAGCAGTGATATGTGGTGAAGGTGTTGGTTATGGAGGAGTTGAGGGAGGTTGGGACAGAAAAAGTAGGTGGATACTAGCAAATGAATGAAAAAATATTGGAATGGGAAGAGGGAGAGGAAAAGAAACGAACAAAGGGAGGGGGAGGGGAAATTAGAATAGGAAATGAAAAATACAGAAAGGGGGTGAGGAGTTTGCTGGGGAAGACGAGAGAAGGGTGTGGGGGGAGGGGAAAAGAGAAGGGGAGAGGGAATATATATATATATATATATATATATATATATATATATTTTAATTTAAAGTTCTTTGTAGTATTATATCCTGCTTCGCGCTTTGACAGCGTACTTTTCACTCAATGTAGCCATGTCAGCTATACTGATTTCACATAAGCACGGTCAACGGTCAAAAGTATTTATTAGTAACAGTTTTCTCAAGTAGAAGTGTTAAAATGAAAAAATTATAAGTTTGTTTATCGGGTTGATAAATTGATACAAGTTTAAGTGGCCCCGAGACCATTTTGCCTTATTATTATAACATAAATAAGAGGTCCGGCCCTAATACGATCTCCAAAACCCTAGTAAGAATTGACAGCATAGCTCCAAAGCAGAGTGGGCCTAATGAAAACTTAAATGAAAACAAACATATCTCGTGGTCCTTGTTAGTTGTTATTAAAAATAATTGGTCTCAAATACTTGTCATTTTAAAAAATTAAAAAATAATTAGTTAATTTTTTCACCTTTAATCCTACTATGATAAATATATAGAGAGATTAATATAGTGAAAATAAGAATAATAATAAATTATTTTTTAATTAATATTTTTTTAATTAATATATTTTTAAAAGACATGCGCAAACAAACGTGATAAGTAAAGAAGAATGGACGGAGTACTTCAAAAAAGGAAATGGTGAAAGCTATTTTTTCTAAGGATAAAGATCCAATGTTGCCACTTAACTTTTACTATATGACAGAGTATTAATTTTACCGTATATTGTACTTTGGGGCTATTTATGCTCGATTAACAAATCATCTAGTATTTATCCGTAACTTTAATAGAGCTTCAACGTTGAAATTGGGGGATTTTCACACGTATAAAAATATTTAGAGAAAATGTCCAAATTTTCACCTCTAATTTTGACTATTGTTAAGAATTATACTCCATTATTATACTTTAAGGTATGAATGCCCAAAGTAAAACTGAGGAAAAATTAATATATTTTGTATAGTTGAGTGTTGTTTTACCATTTTTCTATTTTTAATAATATACAGTAGTGCATACCTCAACTATTCTATTGAGTATTAATATGATGTAACGACCCAACCGGTCGTTTTGACTGTTAGAACCCTATTCCCCTAAATAAGACTCCCCGTATGTACTTTTATTAATTTATGGCTTGCGGGGATGGTTAGTTCGGGATTTGAAAGTGTTCGGGTTGAAATCAGAACACTCAGTTTCTTAGTTTGGTTTTAAAAGGGCAAGTTTGAGTTCGGTCAATATTTTTAGAAAACGACCCCGGAATCGGGATTTGACGGTTCCAATAGGTTCGTATAATGATTTTAGACTTGGGCGTATGTTCGAATTGGATTTTGGACAACCCCGGAGCGTTTCGGCGCTTAATAGTGAAAATCAACTATTTAAACATTTAAGGTTCTTTAAATTTGGTTTGGAGTAGGTTTTGGAGTAATTAAAGTCCATTTAGAATTCCGAGACTGGGAATAGTTTCGTAATGTCATTTAAGACTTGCACGCAAAATTTGGCGTCATTCCGAGTAGTTTAAGTACGTTTCGGCGCATTGGAAGTAAATTGAAGAACTTGAAGTTCATAAGTTTGATTCAATTGGTTTTTGGGTGTGATTTTTAGTTTTAATGTTGTTTCGGGCGTTCTGAGAGTAGCGAGTCCGTTTTATGATTTCAAACTTGTTGGTATATTCGGGCAGGGCCCCGGGGCCCCCGAGTGTCAATCGGACGAGGCTCGGACCAAGTTGGAAATTGGGAGCCAAAGCTGAAGCTCCCAGCTGCTGTCAGAATCGCACCTGTGCTTGGCCAGCCGCAGGTGCAAGCTCGCTGGTGCGAGAGACGAGTCGCAGAAGCGAGCAGGCCAAGGCTGCCCAGGACCGCAGGAGCGAACAATTTTGCACACTTGCAAAAGCGCAGGTGAGAGGGCGATGGGCACAGAAGCGACTTGAGCCGCAGGAGCGGCAGATTTGGCGCAGAAGCGACGCCGCAAATGCGGCCCAAGCACCCAAATGTGAAAATGCTATATGGGCAGAACATTAAAATGGGCGAGGCTCAGCCATTTTTGCCCTTTTCTCTCTATTCTTGGGCGATTTTGGAGCTTTTTGAGAGGGGATTCCAACTAGCAACTTGAAGGTAAGTTAATTCTAAACACTTTGAGTTAAATACATAGATTATGGGTAGATTATAACCTGTAAATTTAGAAAAATTAAGGGTTTAGATGAAAAACTTAGATTTTTATAAAAATGACATTTTAACCACGAAAATGGTTATGGAATTGGATATAAATTGTATATTTGCGTTCTTGAGATTATGGGTAACGATTTTTTCCTAAAAGTTTCGGAATCTGGGCACGTGGGCCCGGGGTAAATTTTAAGAATTTACCATTTTGGATAGGGTAATTTATTTAATAGTCTAATTTCAAATTTTCGAACATATATTAATTATTTTATATAACATTTGGATAGTTTCGGATTTTTCGGCACTGAATTGGGATTTTTAAGCGACGTTGTGATCGGAAAGTGGACTTTCAGACAAGCTAAGTCTCTTGTCTAACCTTGTAAGAAGGAATTTACCCCATAAGTGATTTAAATTAATAATTATTGCTAATTGTGGGGGCTACGTACGCACGAGGTGACGAGAGTCTGTGCGTAACTACTAATATTGCTAAAATCAGGGTTGTTTAGGACTCAAATCATGAATTACTTGTGATAATTGTATCCTTATTTAATTAAAGCAATAGAATTATGTTACAAATTGTTAGAGGAAATGGTAAAAGATTGAAATCTCACATACTTGAAATTTTGTTCAAAATATTTAACTGTTGTAGAAATTTGTGTAAATTACTTGACTGTTAATAGAAATTTTATATCCTTATATATTAAACTTATAATATCTTCTCATTTTCGGAGGTTTATAAGAAAATGTCCTCCTTTCTTGTGGAGCGGGCCGAACGCCTCGGCAGTATAGATGCATCTATGGATCGTGCCGCACGTCCTTCGGCAGTGTATACCACACTCTAGATCGGGCCGTACGACCACGACGGAAATTGTGCCTAATAATAATAATTACACGATACCTTGATATTTTATTGCAGCTTGTGAAGTTAATTTATAAATTAAAAATTATTGGTATTGAATGAGTTAATTATTTCTGTTGGTTAAAGAAAAAAATTATTGTTATTCCTATAAATCATGTTGATTTAAATATTTCTATTTTTAATATTATTGACCCTTAGTGAGTGTTAAAGTCGACCTCTCGTCACTACTTCTTCGAGATTAGGCTTGATACTTACTGGGTACACGTTGTTTACGTACTCATGCTACACTTGTTGCACATTTTTATGCAGGTACATATATGTCTAGCGGCCTTGTGGGCTCAGAGGTGTGGTTAAAATGCGGGGACTTAGGTGAACTGCATTCTATATTACGATCCGCAGCCAACCGAGTCTCCTTCAGATTTATTTATATTTTTTCTGTCTAATTTGTATTCCGAACAGATGCTGTATTTTATTTTAGTCCCTAGTAAATGCTCATGCACTTGTGACATCGGGTTTTGGGAGTGGTTATGGGTTCTTTAGTAATTTAGTTGCTAAAATATTTACCACTTACTCTATGAGTTCTATCTTTACTATTTTATTGAAGAAATTTTGATTCAAAAATACTAAAATGAGTAATTAAGTTAATTAATTATGACTGGCTTGCCTGACAGCGGTGTTAAGCGCCATCACGACCTTTAATGGATTTTGGGTCGTGACATATGCCTTTAACAAGGTTTAACCAATTGATTTTTTTTCTTTTTTCCTAAAGCACAAGCACTATACGACTAGTCGATTCTGCTTGCCAAAATTAAGAAAGATGAGAAGAAATCACCTTGATTTTTTTTTAAATATTTGCCAAGATTTAAACTTTAATCGTTCATAGCTTACACCAAATTTCATTGACTGCTAGTCCACTTCCTTTAATGATTGTGTTTGACCAAAAAATATAACTCTTGGTTCAAATAATTAAATTTATGTGATAATGGGTTAAATCTAGTTAATAATAATATTTGTAGATGCGACTTCCGAAAGCGTGATTAGCATCGAATAAATTTGGTAGAAAAGTGGTAACGGTACGCAATAACTATTTCAAAAAGTATGAGCAATAATATAGCATTTAATAACAATGAATAACAATAAATGATATTTAAGTAAATAGGAGGAGTGATTAACCCAATTAAGGATGATGTAAATGGTTGTTCCTCCTGACAATCATGAGTGACAGACAAATCCTTAAATGTTCGAATTATTTTCAGATCTGATGGAAAGGTATGGAATAATATAGATAAGAATCTTGATGAAAAGGTAGTGTTTGTATCTTAGTAAGAGAGAGAGAGAGAGAATCTTTTGTCAAAGTCTGTTCTTACAAATGAATATCACATTGTCCCTATCATTGTATCTTTTTCTATTTATATGAGACATATTCCTATTAAACCCTAATAGTACAAGTGCAGAAAATATCCACTAGAATATTCTCTATAATATCCTATTTCAAAAACTAACCGTTACAGCTTTATCAACGGTGCTCGTCTTCGACCGTTATCGACATCTCGTCCACGGCTCTCGTCGTCTCTTCGACAATGAGTATCGTTACTTCTTGATCCACCTCGACTAACGACGGCTCGAGAATCTTTCTTTAATTGCTATCTTATCTTAAATATTCTAGGGCGGATTTTTACCCATACAGTTAGTCCCTCCGCTTATCGAGGCCGACCACAGACGGGCTTGATGAGCGAATTCTATTCATTGGGGGTCAAAACGATTGAAGGAGCTGATCGGGTCGTGATGATTGAGGTGAGCTGGTAACGTGGCCCTTCGTGAGCCGTAAATTTTGGAGTTGTGTTGTCCATGAATCAAGGTGACATCACGACCTTGTGAGTCATCATGACGCGTATTCCCGATGCGTCGCTTCATTTTGCCTGGGGCTCTTGATTGGTCTTGCCGCTTCGATTCTGATGCCAGGTAATGATTAGCCAATTTCTCGGTTCTAACATCTGAATTCCTATAAATAGGGATGTGATGGTGTAATCCGAAACTTAACAGTCTTCCTGCATTGAAACCCTATATTCTCTTCTTCTATTTCCATTGTTGTGCATTCTTTCCCTTTGTTCTAGCAATTCTCACCGTTCTTTAATCCTCCGTTGTTTGATACCTTCCTCTCTTTCGTTGGAAATATGTCTAATGTACCTACTGAGTCCAGAGAGGGAAGTGACCTAGTCCCTCTAGCGGTTCTTTTTCCTCCTCATGCGGAGAACGTTCCCACTACCGTTGAGGACAGAAATTGCCTGAAGTCGAACCCGAGACCTTTAAGTCGGCGATGCAGGAGGCTGACTTGTTAGAGCTTAAGGTGAAATATAGCCTTCCTGATCACGTCGAGTTGATCCCTGCTGGTGGGATGCGGTGTAGTACCACCATCCTAGGTATTGCGCGCTCTACGCCTATCCCTTTTACGTTGGCTACACTCTTCCTCTCCTCCCACTGGAGGAGGAATTATGTCACTTCTACGGAGTTTGCCCGGCTCAGCTTACAACATATGTCTACAAGCTCATAAGGATGCTTACTAAGTTCACGAAGTTAGCCGGGGTCGAGATCACACTTTGACACCTGATGCACCTATTGGCCCCTAGCTTTTATAGGGGGACGATGCTGAACCTTCGCCACCGAGGAGGCAAGTGCCTAGTGGTAAAGATGGAGGACAAGGCTAACCACTAGTTCTAGTTCAACGTTTTCTTCGTTAGAACTGAGGACGTGGTGGCCAACGTCGACGGCTTCCCTGAAGCTTGGAATTGCACTCGTAAGTGCCTCACTCCCTTGCATGTAGTTACTTAGTTTTGGATTCTAACTTCTCGTTCTTTTCTTACGTAGCCAAGACCTTGCCTTCTCTTTTGGTCGAGAACATTTCTGGTTGGGTCGGTCAGCTCCTTTCTCACATCTCCGGAATTCATGAGTGGGCGGGGTTTCTTCAACAGGTTTAGGCTGGTTCCCCCTTCGACTGGTAAGTCACTCATTTTGTTGGAGTCTTGGTTCCCATCTTTTCTGTTTAGCTTGCTCATTTTTCCCCTTTTTCTGTGCTTTTCCTAGGATCGGCCAAGGGGCCTTGGAGGAGGACGAGAGCTCCTGACCCTTCATTCCGGAAAAGAAAATCGGCTGAGCCTTCGGCTTCTGCCCCACCTACGACGACGACCAGTTCTATATGCACCTCGACGCCTCATGCGGCAGTGCCTGGTTCCGTTCCTTCCGTGGCCATGGAGACCTCAGCCTCTCCCCTGCGTCGTCTTATAAATGAAGACGACGAGCCTGTCCCGAGCAAGGGGGACTTAATGCCCTCCAAGAGGAGGCCAATAGATATAGGTAGTGGGGTCACTCGGGCCGTTGATTCAATGGCTGGCGATTTCTCCTTGCGCGAGACGGCGACTATAGTTACCGGGGACGACGTCGAGGCAAAGTCGAGGTCCCCAAGGTTGGAGGCAGCCAAAGTGGGTATGCCTTCGATGGTTGCCGAAGTGGATATATGAGCTGATAATGCCTTCGAGACTTTGAGGTGAGAGGAGGCATCGACATCTCAGCCGACCGCTGATGCTTCTTTGCCGACTGATGAGAGGGGTAAAAATATTGATGATGAAGGTGGTGAGTCAGGGTCTGACGTTGATGCGGCCGACGTTAAAATGATGGAGGAGGGTTTTACCCAGCTTGAGATGAGGCTAGAGGGGTCTAAGAGGATCATTGCGGTCCCTATGGACGGCGACTTGCTGAAGAACACAGAGGACGTGGTCCCTGCCCTCGCACCTCTTTGCTCAGAAATTAAGGGTAAGACCCTCAAAGAACTGGACGACGTTACCTTATCGAGGAGCATAGCTGGTCTCGCTCTCCGGGTAAGTTCTTAGTGTTTTGTCTTTTTTGATTTTCCCTCGGGGCAGGGTGTTGTGAAATGGTGCCTGAGAAGCGGTTGTCAGATATGGTAGTGTGTAGCGGTTTTAGAATCGAATCGGTGTTTCTAATGGTGATGGCTCGAGAAATATGATCTTCGAGGAGGTTTAGAGTTGGTAGCAATTTATTAGTTCAGGTGCTACAGAGATGGATTTAATTTGAGGCAGCAATTGGCCAATAGAGGATAAGGAAGGACATAGTGGGGGGTGTCTCGCGGTGGTTGAATTGCTAGCAGGTCAAGTATGAAAAGCAGCGGTCGAGATGTTGCTTAAAGGAGATGGTTTAATCGAAGTGGGAATGGCAGAGTAGCATATGGATTTTGTGGCAGGATAGCCACATGCCTCGAGGAAGTTTAGAGCGATTTGGGAGTCATGGTGGAAAGTGACTAGGTCTACAAATTTTATTTAGGATGGAGGCTACTGTACTGAGGAAGATTGAATATGGCAGAAAGGGGTTTGCTTGAAATGAAGAGGGGTGTGAAAACTTGATTATCGTTTTGGATGCAACATGACTTTGAGTTTGGAATGTATTATCGGACTTTCAGTTGATATTAATGGGGAATGGACAGGCTTGTACAGTCGGTGGGTGAGCATGGGCTGAGGAAGGTTTACAAATTTCATGGTAGTTGTACCCAGTGCAACATCGTTGGAAGAAGTTGGTATGGAATTCCACATGTGGGTTATCTCCTGTGAGCAAGTTAGCGGTTGCGTGATTTTGATGAAGTTTTTACGAAAAGTTCTACCTACTACCCGACAGAGGGTCGAACATACGATTGTGACTGATAATTCGGAATGTTCATGAAAAGTTTAACAAGGGACTACGAGAAATTTGGCGAGTTGACGGTGCGAGATCATGGTAATTGAGAAGGAGAAATCTTGGTGGGTTCTACATTATGTGATGATAGCTTAAAGCTAAGTGGGGGAGCCCAATGTCTACGATTGGATCACATGGTTGTCTGCTTGTGCGATTTTTTGGTTATCGGTGCATTGGTGGATTATTTATGGCTACGAAAAGAAAATATCAGGGTAATTCAAGCAAAGTACTTGATGAATGTGTGCTATATTTCGCCTTATTGATTCATGCGCAGGTTTTGGGAATACTCGGAGTTTATGCTTCTTGTGGATGTGATATACAAGGAAAATAATTTATCCGATTACTTCTTTGGGAGTGTTCATGTGCTGACAACGCACTAGAGTTTCGCTTATATTCGAGACCAAGTTAGAGTGGGTGACTTTCAACAGTGGTTCTAATGGGTTCGTTATATGGCTAAAGACTCGAATGGAGCTATTATTATTTCTAAGGCAAGTCAAGAGTAAATTGAAAGAAGTGGGGTCGGTTAGTAACGGTTTGAATCAGCATGATTGTGGCAATGATCAGTTCCTTCGGCACGTAAGTTATACAGGTGGTTGGTGGTTGTACATGCGGGCTTGAAAACCACCATAATTTGATTGATTTTGGAGGTATTTGATTCTAATGGCCTTGTTATGTGTAAATGGATCCCGGAAGAGTTATGAAGATTTAGACCACGACTTGAGGTTTGTATTTTCTGCGGTTATAGGGATTCAATTGCGTGGTGCAATGGTTCTTCTGAAATGAGTTAAGTGAAAGGTTTCTATCCAATGAAGTATTTATTCTACGAGTAATTCAGGGGTTATGATGAATTCTTGTACTCTCTCGTAACGACATGATAGGTGCAGTGAGCGGCATGGGAATTGGAAATTGAGGATCAAGGTTGTGGCACGTTGTTGATAAGAATGTTGAGCAGGGAAGAATACAGATGTTCAGAGTAAGCTGGTATTTTCTTTAGTGTCACATGAGAACGGTGTCCTATGTAAGAGGCTTCGTGTATTGATTTGCGAATTCTTGATTTGCTTTACATAATTAGTACAATTGGTGGTATGGAGGTGCAGACTTTTCTACCTGGTGTGGAAGGTTGTGGGAGAGTATCCCACTGGGGAATTTGTATAAGTGTGAACTGTTAGTCACTTGATTGTTAAAGATTGAAACCAAGCATATAGATTATGGTACTATCATTAATGTGAGAGTTTATGCCTGGAAGGAACTCTATTCCTTTGGTTGTAAACTCCGAGAGTTTGTTCCGAATTGGGACGACTGCTCGTGTGTGTCATGAATAAGGCCATTGTGGATCCTTGAAAAGTTGTTGGCCCAGTATGGGACGATCGAAATTGGCTTGGGGTCCGTTGATGGGTCTAATGTGAATGTGTGCTCTACATCAGGTCGGATGTGTTCATTCAGCATAGCTGATTCCATTTTCATTCCTCTATTTGAGGATATGAAAACAGTCGATGCAATAGTAATACCCAACAAGGAGTCGGGGTCGATTTTCCACAGGGAGCTATAAATGGGTCTTAGGAATATATATTATAGTGTATGAGCTTGAATTATCTCAAATTGCACTTCTACAAATTTGGGTTGTTTCTAGGTCTAATTTAAACAAAGACTACAAACTAAGAATTTAAACTAGGAAAGTGTTTTTGGTTGTTTTTCAAATGTTATGAAAGGCCTAGGGCTATGACCTTCACCTAGGTGTTCGCCTAATGGGTTGTAAACTTTAAATCTTTTTTTATTGGTCAGGGTGTATTATAACTATCAACACCCAAGTACCCACTCAATACCTCTCGGTCAGAGAGTGATTTTTCCCAATTTGGCTTTCTCAAGTCTAAATGGGTATTGAACAAAACAGTTGATGATAAGTTTAAGTCGGGTTTTACTATCTCTAGGTTCAACCCTTTAATTGGGCTTATCAATCTCTCGATTGACCCAATTTCTTGCTAGCCAAGTTTTTCTAGATAAAGTCTCTCTTTCTCAAGTAGAGACCAAGTCAAATAGGCATGAAATAATGTTTGCAACCATTAATTCTTCACATAAAAGCAAGAACTAGGCTAGATAATCAACACCTAACCATAAACAAGCAATAAATCAAACACCCATTAAGTTTACACACTAGGGTTGGGTAACAACCCTAGTGAAAATCTAGCTACTCATGCTTAAATTGGAAGAAAAAGAAGAAGAAGTTATAATTAAACCCATATTGATAATTAAAATGATGAAATCAATATTCAAAAAGCTCAAAATAGCAAAAACTACTAAAAAGAGTAAAAGAAAACGTCTACTGTAGCTGCTGATGTCAAAACTTGACCTTCCGGAGGTTTTGCGGCTGCACAATTCCATGTGCAGCCCGCACTTTGCTTCAGCCTGACAGGAATGGAAACCTGCAGCCGCGTAATTCTGAACTGCGGCCACACTTCTCTCTTTCTGCGGTCCGCGCATTTATGACTGCGGCCACGTAGCTGTTCTTCTGCGGCCGCACAATAATTGTGCGGTTCGCACTTCTGTTGAACTTAAGATGCAAGTTCTTTGAACTTTTGCTCTTGCTCAGGTTCTGCGGCCGCACATGTCATGTGTGGACCGCACTTTGCACTTGTCTCTGATAGGAGTTTCTTCACAATCTACGGCCGCAGATGAAAATCTGCGATCCGCACTTTGAGCTTTTTTGCCTGTTTGTGTCCTTGAGTTCAAATCATTCCTTCTTGAGTTGGATTTCATCTTGGGGGCTCATTTTCCACTATTCCTGTAATTAAGCATATTTCATCAGCTTTCGGGAACACAATTAAATGCTTTTGGACTTAAACGAAAGGAAAAAGGTGCTAATAAGTAGTCAAAATCCCCACTTATCAACTCCCCCAAACTTAAGCCTTTGTTTGTCCTCAAGAAAATAAGATAATTCCCACCTCCACAAGTTAAAAGCTATTCCTGCTAATCAAAGATGCATCAATCACACATCAATTGGGACCAATAATTACCCACAACACTTATGAATTATTAACAAGGCAATGGGTTGAACTTTTAAGCACAAATAGTTCTAATGCGACACTTGAGCATCAAGAGTTGACTTCATTCATCAAGGAAGCTCGCTCCTTCATGTAGATCATTGTGGATCCCAAACTCCTCCTCTCTACTCTCCGTTTGCATAACTCCCTTAAGAATATAGCACTCAATTCAAAGATTTGTGAAAGGTTCGCTCATCTCTCTCAAAAGAATGTCACAAGTACGGATTTAAGTACCATAGGCTTGCCCCTCATGTAAATCACCACTAATGTAAGCTCACTCGGCTTGAAATCACGTAGGGCTTTTTCAGAATGCAATGAAGGCTTTTGGACTACGGTTGGATATGCTATAATAGAATGGGTATATTTCCTTAAGCACTCCATTTTCTCTTATCGGCTCATGCTTTGCCAACTCTTTGAGGCATTTTTCTTTTCCATAGCGGGATTAGAGAGACTTAGCATCACTCTTTCTTGGTCATGATATTCATTTTCACCTTCTTTGCTTTCTCCATGCTTTGCATCATTACTTTTCTTTGAATCCCTTCAACTCTTCAACTTATTCACTTTCTTTTTGTATTTTTCTTTTTGTTCTTTCTTTCTTTTTCTTGCCTTTCCTTTTCTTCATTTATTTTCTCTTTTTTTGCCTTGATATCTTTTTCAAACTCCCCGTTTCTCCCCCAAACTTACGTTTTTAGACAATTGTTTCACAAGAGTGTTAAGGAAAGCTCGGGTGCCAAGAGAGGGTCACGATAGAATTGTGACATGGTTTTCAAATGAGAAAGGTTTTAGGCTCAAATGGGTTGACTAGGTATAACAACATTAGTGGGCCATGGAAAATTTCAAACGGGTCAAAGAGAGCCTACAATCACTTCTCAAGCCAAGAAAAACATAAAATTTCGCCTAGAGACACATTCAGGGCAAGTTCTAGACCATTCGCACAGGTACTTGGACTTGAATCAAAAACATCTCACCTCTCATACAGCGAGATTGTTAAAGAGGATAGAGTCGAGGGCCCACAACGACCACATTCAAGATTGAAAATTACCATGGTTCAATTAAACCACTCGATGATTGCCTAAGTTAACACAAGAGTCACAAAGTCACTAACTAGAGCTATTCTTTCCAAAAAACTAGTTTCTAACCATAAGCACATAGTTAAGTGTGCTGGTCCCAAGTGAAGCATGTTTGACTCTTCGAGCATGACTTAATTAGGTCGTTTTATTCATTACTACTACTATAATTACCTAAACCCCCACCCCACCTCCCCTCCCCCGAATAAAAATAAGCATTGTACCCAATGCTTAATCAAAACAAGAATAAAGAAGGGTAAGAGTGAAAATGACTCGCTATGTGGCCTTGGACATCTCCGTGTCCATAGCAGCATCACCGCCCTCAGTCTCCTCTAACTGAATATCATCATCGGCTCTGGGAGTAATTGGGTTGGTAAACATCTGGCGCACTACCTCAGCAGTGTTGGCAGCTAGGTCTGGCTCCTCAGACTGGCCAGTTGGTGCCACTGGAGCTGATGGTGCTGCTGGATCTACTGGTGCTGGTGGGTCTGACTCCATGAGCATATCAAATGAAAGATCACCAGCTGCTGCTATCTTGGTCACCTCTCTCCTCAGCCTGTCAACCGATATCTTGGACGCCTGGGATTTCTTCATTTTCTTTACCATCATCGGCTCTGGGAGTAATTGGGTTGGTAAACATCTGGCGCACTACCTCAGCAGTGTTGGCAGCCAGGTCTGGCTCCTCAGACTGGCCAGTTGGTGCCACTGGAGCTGATGGTGCTGCTGGATCTACTGGTGCTGGTGGGTCTGACTCCATGAGCATATCAAATGAAAGATCACCAGCTGCTGCTATCTTGGTCACCTCTCTCCTCAGCCTGTCAACCGATATCTTGGACGCCTGGGATTTCTTCATTTTCTTTACCATCATCGGCTCTGGGAGTAATTGGGTTGGTAAACATCTGGCGCACTACCTCAGCAGTGTTGGCAGCCAGGTCTGGCTCCTCAGACTGGCCAGTTGGTGCCACTGGAGCTGATGGTGCTGCTGGATCTACTGGTGTTGGTGGGTCTGACTCCATGAGCATATCAAATGAAAGATCACCAGCTGCTGCTATCTTGGTCACCTCTCTCCTCAGCCTGTCAACCGATATCTTGGACGCCTGGGATTTCTTCATTTTCTTTACCTACTTTCCCAACTCCTCAATCACTGCTCCATGTGCTACCAAGGTATTCATGATGGTTGTATGGTTCTCCAAGATCTTCTTCAATGTATCCTCTATTGTCGGAGGAATCTGGGGTGCCAGAGTGGATGACTGTGTTGCAACAACACTGGATATGTCAGACAACTTTGTAGTGGCTGTCTGCATCCAATTGTTGAGGCTCGCTAGTGTTTGGGAGACTCGCAACGCAGATAGTGGATGAGCGGGCATGGGAATCGGCTTCAAAGTCGATGTGGAAGACACTGATGCTGAGGGACCTGAAAAAAGGAGGTCGAGGCATAGCTGCTGCACCATCAGCAGGCTCTGCTGAATTAGATGGCATGTCAACTGTCTCAGCAACTACCTCGATGGGCTCATCAGTCTGGCCTGCAGTAGTAGAGGGTTGACCATGTTTCTTTGGGTTTCCACCACCCATCAAATAATACCATGTGAAGGGCGTCTTCGCCTGCACCTTGGTATCAAAATCCCTCGGCTCAACACCCGCATCCGTAAGGTACTCAGTGATAGTTTTGGGATATGGGTAGGAGGTATCACCTTGCCTGGCGACCACAGACATGTTGACCGATATCACGACACCCACATTGATTGGGTACCCGGCCATGATAGAAGCGACTAGCACTGCCCGCTGAATTGGAAGATTTGTTTCATTTTGGCATGGGTCTAGTCTGCTACACACGAATGTTTGCCATCCCTTTGCCTCAAACTTTAGGGTGTTCCGCTGAATGGGAACCCCTGTTGTGATCCATGCTGGAGGCTGCCCCGGAGCTGCAAGAATCTCAGCTAGCCATGGTCGAATTGCATCTCCCAGGGCTAACTTTTCTAGGTATTGCACAGGCTCCACATCCTCAAACCTTAAATATGTGTTCAGGGTGCTCTAATTGAATCACACCTTTAGACTTCTCACTTTTGTTACCTTGGTCCCTTTCTTTATATGCGCCATATTGGCATAAAATTCTCGGACCAATACCAGTGATGAAGTGATGCTATGGAATGATCACAAATGCGTAATTAGGTGGTAGATGATTGAATCAGATGCGTGCAAAATTTTAGTTTGATTTCTCAGAGAATGGAAAGTTTCAACAGTAGCCTTAGAGTTACTATTTATACACAATGAATCTGTCTAAAGAATCAAGAGACGAGTGTGGCTGCAGAATTCCTTCTGCTGGCCGCACTCTGTTACCTGGTGTTCCACTTCCTTTTGATGATCTGCGGTCCGTAGATTTAGCTATTCGGCCGCAGATTTTGGTACGGACCGCAGAATTTGCTGTGCGGCCGCACTTTGGCTGTTTCTCTGACAAACAAACTTTAGAGAGTTTGCATTTTTCCATATCAAGTTGTATGGTTCGCAAAGGAATTGTGCGGCCGCATTTGCCTTCTGCTGTAGCATCCAAAATTGTGCGATCCGCACTTTTTCCATACTTAGCCAATTTTTTTGAGCCCAATTCCTGTAAAGCACATTCCTTCCTGCAATATACTTCAAATCCAGTTAGCACAAAATAAGACCTATCTAAAGAAGAAGCAAAGAAAAAGAAAAATAAACATGGGTTGCCTCCCAAGAAGCGCCTGATTTAACGTCGCGACATGATGCAGATTACCATCACGTCAAATGAATCACTGCCACCACGTGGCCATCATCAAATTGTCCCAAATAATGCTTCACCTGATGACCATTGACTCGGAATACCTCATCATTTTTGTTCTTCAAGTCCAATTCACCAAAAGGTGTCACACCCATAATTTCAAAGGGACCACTCCATTTTGGATTTTAGCTTTCCAGGAAACATCTTTAATCGTGGTGCACAAAAAAACAAGATCACCCACCTTGAACTCCCTATTTCAGATGTATTTTTCATGAAGGTACTTCATTCTTTCTTTGTACAAGGACGAACTTTCATATGCATGGTACCGAAATTCATCTAATTCATTCAAATAAGCAACCTGCAAGTTAGCAGCTGCATCCCAATCAAGATTTAACTTCTTTAAAGCCCACATGGCCTTGTGCTCGAGTTCCAACAAAGATGACAAGCTTTTCCAAACACCAACCGGTATGGATACATCCTGATAGGAGTTTTGAAAGCAGTACGATAAGCCCATAGTGCATCATCAAGCTTCTTTGACCAATCTGTCCAGTTAGCATTCACTGTTTTGGAAAAAATACTCTTTATCTCTCGGTTGGAGACTTCTACTTGACCGCTAGCTTGAGGGTGATAGGGAGTCGTAACTTAATGAGTGACACCATACTTGATAAGCAAGGTGTCAAAAGCTTTGTTGCAAAAATGCGACCCGCCATCACTTATGATAGCCCGCGGAGTACCAAATCTTGTGAAGATGTTCTTCTTAAAAAATGCCACCACACTTCTTGCTTCATTGTTGCGTAGAGCAATGGCCTCAACCCATTTATACATATAATCAACCGCGACCAATATGTAGGTGTTTCCACAAGAACTCTCAAAAGGTCCCATGAAGTCAATACCCCACACATCGAAAATATCAATCTCCAAAATGGTGGTGAGGGGAATTTCATTTTTTCTTTGAGATTCCACCGCCCCTTTGACATTCATTACAACGCTTGACTAGATCACTTGCATCCTTATAAAGAGTGGGATAATAGAAACCGCAACTTAGCACTTTGGTCATCGTTCTTGCTCCACTATGGTGACCACCATACGACGAAGAATGAAAAGCCCATAGAATTTCAACTTGTTCCTCCTCCGGTACACATATTCTAATCACTACATCCGTACAAATTTGGGAAAGGAACGGTTCATCCCAATAATAGTATTTACAATCCCATTTGAGATTCTTCCTTTGGTTTGAAGAGAACTCATCCGGGGTGATACCACTTACAAAAAAATTTGCTAGATCCGCGAACCATGGTACCTCTTTCATTAAAATGGATAAGAGTTTCTCGTCGGGGAAGGAGTCATTGATTTCAAGGCCATCATGGGGCCTCCCCTCCTCCTCCAAACGAGGCAAGTGGTCTGCCACTTGGTTTTCACTTCCTTTTCGGTCTTAGATGTCTATATCAAACTCTTGAAACAAAAGAACCCATCTCATTAACTGGGCTTTGGAATATTTCTTGCTCATAAGGTAACAAAGTGCCGCATGATCTGTGTGGACAATCACTTTTGCACCCATCAAGTACAGGCAGAACTTCTCAATAGAAAACATAATGGCAAGGAGCTCTTTTTCGGTCACAGTATAATTGACTTGGGCATCATTCATGGTCTTACTAGCATAGTAGACCAGATGAAAGATCTTATTGATACATTGCCCCAAAATTGCTCCAACCGCTACATCACTAGCATCACACATGAGCTCAAAAGGAATGCTCTAATTAGGACCGGTGATAATGGGAGTAGTTGTCAACTTGAACTTGAGCAATTCAAATGCTCTCATGCAATCATCATTGAAGTGAAATTTATCATCTTTCTCCCAAAGCTTGCACAAGGGGTTCACCACTTTGGAAAAAGTCTTTATGAAACGCCTGTAGAACCCCGCATGACCCAAGAAACTTCTCACGCCCTTCATGGATATTGGAGGCGGAGTTTAGAAATCACTTCTATTTTCGCTTTGTCGGCCTCTATTCTCTTCTTTGAAATCTTATGGCCAAGGACAATACCCTCATCGACCATGAAATGTTATTTCTCCCAATTCAATACCAAGTTCATTTCTTCACACCTTGCCAATACCTTATCCAAATTTGCCAAGCAATCATCAAAAGAATCCCCGACTACCAAAAACTGATCCATGAAGAATTCAAGGTAGTCCTCTACCATATCCATAAAGATCGCCATCATACACCGTTGAAAAGTTGTCAGTGCATTGCATAAGCCAAATGGCATCCGCTTGAAAGTGAAAATGCCATAGGGACAAGTAAAAGTTGTTTTGTCTTGATCTTCCGGGTCAATAAGGATTTGATTGTAGCCCGAATATCTATCTAGAAAGCAATAGAACGCCCGGGCGGCCAACCTATTAAGCATTTGGTCAAAAATGGGTAGTGGGAAATGGTCTTTCCTTGTGACTTTATTTAGCTTTCGATAGTCTATACACACTCTCCATCTGGCCACTGTTCTTATTGGAATCAATTCATTCTTATCATTGGTGACCACAGTTATGCCCCCCTTCTTCGGAACACATTGCACCGGAGAAGTCCATGAACTGTCAGAAATGGGGTAGACAACCCCGGAATCTAACCACTTTATGATCTCCTTTTTAACCACCCCTTGCATGACATTGAGTCTCCTTTGATGTTCAATGAAGGGTTTGGCATCTTCCTCCAAATTAATCTTGTGCGTGCAAAATGCGGGGCTTATTCCCCGAATATCCGCCAAAGTATATCCAATAGCTTTCTTCCTCTTGTGGAGTACCGCCAATGTAGAGTCAATCTGCACGTTAGTCAAACAAGAGGAAAGAATAACCGGTAAAGTAGAGCAATGGCCAAGGAATTCATACCTGAGATGTGGAGGTAATGGCTTCAACTCCAAGATAAGAGCCTCTTAAATTGAAGGCTTTGTAAGAGGAGTTTTCCTATTCTCAAGATCAAAGGAAAGTTTTCGAGGTGCATAATTGTATGACCCTAACCCTTGTAAAGAATTAACACATTTCATGAAGCCATCCATTTCATCGTCATTAAAATTGAGCAAAACAGCCTCGCACTTGTATCATCTATAGTCACATCGATCACCAAGTCCAAGAATGAACACACTTCATTGCTATTCGGTTGCCTCATAGATTTGCACACGTGGAACACCACCTTTTTATCACCCACCTGGAAAGTGAGTTCACCGACATGCACATCAACAAGATCCTTCTCCGTAGAAAGGAAAGGTCTACCAAGAATAATCGTCACCTCATAGTCCACTTCACAATCAAGAATAACAAAATCCACCGGGATAATGAACTTGTCAACTCGAACCAATACATCCTCAATCACCCCCAATGGTCTCTTCATTGTACGATCGGCCATTTGTAATCTCATAGATGTGGGTCTTGTTGTCCAATTCCCAATGTCTTGAAAACCGAATAGGGCAGCACGTTGATACTCTCCCCAAGATCACAAAGAGCTTTTTCAAACTCGGCACTTCAAATGGTACAAGGAATTGTAAAAGCACCGGGATCTTCCAACTTAGGAGCCATCAAATGCACAATTGCACTCACTTGGTGAGTGATTTTGATAGTTTCAAAATTCATCGATCTCTTCTTTGTCACCAAGTCCTTCATAAACTTTGCATATCCGGGCATTTGCTCCAAGGATTCAACTAATGGCACATTTATAGAGAGACTCTTCATCATATCAATGAACTTCTTGAATTGATTCTCGCCATTTTTCTTGGCAAGCTTTTGAGGATAGGGAGGAGGTGGTTTAGGAAATGGTACCTTAGCTTTTTGCACTACTGTTTCCGGTATGTCAATCACATTATCCCTAGACGGGTTCATATCCTATTGAGTCTCTTCCGATGTGTCATCAATATCAATTCGCACTTCATCATTTGCTTGCACAATATTGTTTTGGATCTCCTCTTCTTCTATCACTTGCCCATCATCCACAAGTTGCCTTTAACTTGAGGTAGGTGCATTCCCACCTCTTCCACTTCTTGTAGTAATGGCCATGACATGCCCCATAGTGTTCCCACCCTTCAGGTTCACCACCGTATCACTTGGTAGTGCCGCCTTAGGACGAGAATTTAAAGCTTGAGAGATTTGACCCATTTGCACTTCTAAGTTACGGATTGATGTGTTGTGTGAAGAAGGTTGGCCATCAGAATCGGGATTCTTCTCCATCATTTGCTTGAGCATGTTCTCAATACGACCCATTTCTTTATTGGAGGAACTAGGACCATGAGAAGGATAAGGAGGTGGGTTTCTCGGTTGTTGGTACATCGGGGGCCTTTGAAAACCCGACCCCCAATTTTCTTGGTTGTTGTTCGACCCACCTTGGTTGTTGCCTCCCAAATTGACTTGTTATTATTGTTTTGCCAATTCCCTTGGTTATTGCTTCCACTCTAATTTTCTTGATTATTTCCACTATTCCAATTACCTTGGTAGATAGAATTCCAATTGCCTTGATTATTAAAAGGTCTCCATTGTTGTTGACTAGGTCCTTGGTAGTTGTTTCTTTGCCCTTGAAAGTTGTTCACATATTGGACCCTTCTTCTTGATCATTGTAAGAATCTCCTTGATCAAACCCACTATCATCTTGCATAAAATTGTCCACTCTTTGTTGCACTTGTGGACTTCTTGTTCTTCTCTTGTTTACCATCATATTGACTCCATCCATTGCATTGGCTTACCTCGGGTTTTGTACTTATTAAAGTTGAGCCTTTGCCAATTGGTTCATGGTGGTTTTCAACTCAGCTATGGCTTTCCCATGGTCATGTAACTCTTTATGAAAAAGAATAACATTTGGATCACCTTGTGGAACATTGGCTCTGAATTGCCACGCCGATGAAGTATCTGCCATCTCATCCAAAATATCACATGCCTCCGTATAAGGCAGTCATGAAGTTCCTACCGGTAAGTTGATTCACTACACATTGGTTGGTGGTATTGATCCCCCGATAGAAAGTTTGTTGAATCATGTTCTCCGTCATATCATTATTGGGGTACTCTTTCACCATTGTCCTATATCTTTCCCATATCTCGTGTAGTGGTTCATTAGGCTCTTGCTTGAATGATAGAATTTCATCCCAAAGAATGCCCATGTTCCTGGGAGAGAAGTACTTTGAATTAAATTTCTCCGCTAGTTCATCCCCACTATGAATGGAATGATTTGGCAAACGTTCCAACCAATCTAAAGCTTTCCCCCGTAGAGAGAAGGAAAAAAGCCTTAGCCTCAAAGCATCCCCAGAGACATATGTTTGTTTGCTTCCCCAACACGTATCAACGAACCCCTTTTAATATTTATATGCATTTTAACCCGGTGCACCGGGGAAGAACCCTCGTTTATTGAGCAAAGTAAGCATTGCCCGCCCTAATATGGGGTGGGATTATAGCACTTGCATACCCTTTATTCGGCAACACCTAGTGTGGAGCCGCTCGTGGTGGAGGTGGGGTGTAATGACCCGGCCAGTCATTTTGAGAGTTAGAGCCCCGAACCCCTATTAACTGCTTTCCCCATATCTATTTCTGCTATTGTGACTTGCCGGGATGATTGGTTTTGAGTTTCGGAGTGTTTTGGGACACTTAGTCCCTAAATGAGAGCTTAAGTCTTTGAATTTGGACCGTAGTCAGAACTGTGTGAAGACGAATCCAGAATGGAATTTTGTTGACTCCGTTAGCTCCCTTGGGTAATTTTTAGCTTAGGAGCGCGTCCGAAATATGTTTTGGAGGTCTGTAGTAGATTTAGGCTTGAATTGACGAAAGTTAAATTTTCGGCGATTTCGGACGATAGTGGAAATTTTGATATCGAGCTCGGAGTGGATTTCCGAAAGTGGCTGTAGGTTCGTAGTGTCATTTGTGACCTATGTGTAAAATTTGAGGTAATTCGGACTAGATTTGACGTGGTTCGGCGTCGTTTGTAGAATTTGGAAACTTCTAAGTTCTTAGGCTTGAATCTGTGCTTAATTCATGCTTTTTGGTGTTGGTCGATGTGGTTTGAAGGCTTGAATAAGTTCGTATGGTGTTATAGGATTGGTTGGTAGGTTTGGTTGAGGTCCCGGGGGCCTCGGGTGTGTTTTGGATGCTTAGCGGAATGAAATTGGACTTAGGAAAATCTGGTGCTTTTGCTGGTTCTACTGTAATCGCACCTGCGCAAGGCTGCTCGCAGGTGCGAGCAAATTGGCGCAGAAGCGAGAAAATGGAGGAGTGCTAGGGGTCGCAGGTGCGAGGCGATTTCCGCATCTGCGATGCCCGCAGATGCGTAGGGGTTATCGCAGGTGCGCAAAGTTCGAAGAAGCGGAAGGGATTTTCGCAGGCGCGCACGCGCAGATGAGGCCCTTTCATCGCAGGTGCGAAGGCAGAGGGGGTAAGTGATTTGCGCAGATGCACACATTTTTCCGCACAAGCGCACCCGTAGGTGCGAGCCCAGGCTCCGCAGGTGCGGAAATACCTGGGCAGTGGTTAAAACCGAAGGGCTTCACGATGTTTGTCATTTTTTAACTTTGCAACTCGGTTTAGGGCAATATTTGAGAGTAATTTCGAGAGATTTCTTGAGGTAAGTCCCTTGTGCTTATTTTTGATCAATAATCATGCTTTCCCATGTATTTTCCCACCTAGTTAGTGTGTATTTAAGGTGGAAATTGGAAGTTGGAGCCTAGGGATTTGGGAGTTTGTATTGTCGATTTGGAGGACCATTTGGTGTCGGATTTTAGTAAAACTGATATAGTTAGACTCATGAGTGAATAGGATTTTGAATTTTGTGACTTTTACCCGATTCCGAGATGTGAGCCCGTGTCGACCTTTTAGGGCAATTTTTGGAATTTTTATTAAAGTATAGATTTAATTAATTAGATGAGTCTATTATGGTTGTAATTATGATATATAATTGCTTTTGGCTAGATTTAGGCCATTCAGAGCCGGATATTTGTGGAAAGGGCATTCTTGCAGATTGGTTGAGCTTGACTCGAGGTAAGTGGCTTACCTAACTTTGTATTGGGGAAATCCCCTTAAGATTTGGAACTATTGTGATATATGAGCGACGCGTGCGTGAGGTGACGAATACGTACATGAGCTAGTTGTGGTAAAACCCGATTTTCTTACTGAGCAGCAACATGTTTTCCTGTTATTTTGAGTTATACCATTTCAATGAGTACTAATCTATTTTCATTCTTAATTGAGTTATTCCAATATGTGTAGCTATCATGTTTAGTCTAATACAACATGTCTACGTGTCTTAATTGTTTATGTGAATTATGTGCAGCATGCTTAATGAATTTCCTGCTTCTTCCCTGACTGGTACTTAGTCTAAATTGTAAGAATTTTGTGATGTAGTTGTATTTCTATCATTTGCGCTGCATTTTACTTTGGGACAACGGAACCATAATCTGGGAGATTCCCCTACACATTTATTTTGGGACTATGGAGCGGTATTCCGGGAGATCCCCATGCACATTTATTTTGGGACTACAGAACGGTATTCCGGGAGAGCCCCCTGCACATTCATTTTGGGACTACGGAACGGTATTCCGGGAGATCCCCCTGCACATTTACATTTGGGACTACGGGACGGTATCTCGGGAGATCCCCTTGTGTTTCTGTGTACTAAGCTTTTACCTTCTATGATTTCATTGTTGTTAAAGTTCAGCCCTTATTTTATTACGGTATTATACTCTATATTGTTTTATTACATATTTACCAATAGGGCCTTGACCTGACCTCATCACTATTCAACCGAGGTTAGGCTTGGCACTTACTGGGTACCGATTTTGGTGTACTCATGCTACTCTCTGCACATATTTTTCGTGTGCAGATCCAGGTGTACCTTATCAGCCGCACTATCAGTGAGCCGGAAAAGCTTTTAGAGACTTCAAGGTATATCTGCCGCGTCTGCAGACCTCGGAGTCCCCTTGTACTCTTTCTCATGTCCATTATCTTCTGTATTTTTACTTGTTAGATTCTGATGTATAGAGACACTAGATTTTCCCTTCTGTAGTTTGTGATTCACGATGTTTCGGGTTTTGGGATTTGTTGTGTATTTTTGAATAATTGGTTAAATTTATATTTGTATTTTATTATTCCGCAAAATGTTAGGCTTACCTAGTTGTGGAGACTAGGTGCCGTCACGAAATCACACGGAGGGGAAATTGGGTCGTGACAAGTTGGTATCAGAGCCCTAGGTTTGTAGGTGTCGTGAGTCACAAGCCGGTTTATTAGAGTCTTGCGGATCGGTACAGAGACGTCTGTACTTATCTTCGGGAGGCTATGGAACTGTTAGAAAAATTTCACTACTTTGATTCCTTGTCGTGCGAAAATTGTTGACTTCAAAGATTCTAAATTTTTTGTATTCTATTCTCTCACAGATGGTGAGGACACGTACAAGCAGATCTGATGAACAAGCACTCGCGCCCCCTGCTAGAGCCGCGAGAGGCCGGGGCCAGGGTAGAGGCTGAGGACGTCCACGTGGTGCAGCCAGAGCACCCGCACGAGCTTCTACAGAGGAGCCCCTAGTAGCTCAAGCTGGAGGGCAGACACCTGAGATACTTGTTGCTGCACAAGCCTTCCAGGAGACTCTAGCCCGATTTTCTGAGCATGTTCAGCACCTTAGCTCAGGCTGGATTGATTTCACTTGCTCATGCCACATCTCAGGCCGGGGGAGGAGCACAGACTCCCGTCGCCGGTACTCCAGAGCAGCGGATTCAGGTCGACCAGGTTTCGAAGGTTGTACCATTGCAGCCGGTAGCTCTAGCTCAGCCAGAGGTTAGGGCAACAGATTCTGAGGTGGAGCAGCTCAGACTTGAGAGGTACAAGAAGTACCACCCACCTACTTTCAGCGGATTGGCTACAGATGATGCTCTGGGTTTTCTGGAGGAATTTCATCGTATTATCCATACTATGGGCATAGCGGAGACGAGCGGGGTTTCTTTTACCATATTCCAGCTTAGAGGAGCAGCCTATCAGTGGTGGCGTGCTTATGAGTTAGGTAGTCTGGCTGAGGCAGCTTCACTTACATGGACTCAGTTCTCTGACATATTTTTGAGAGACTATGACCCTCAGAGCCTCAAGGACTCATGGCGCGCTAAGTTTGAGCAATTGCGTCAGGGTGCTATGACTGTGTTAGAGTATGCAGTTCGCTTCAGTGATTTAGCCCGACATGCACCGGCCTTAGTTTCCACAGTTCGAGAGAGGGTTCGACTATTTATTGAGGGTCTCCATCCCAGCATCCGGAGTAGTATGGCCAAGGAATTGAAGATGGATATTTCTTATCAGCAGGTTGTGAGTATTGCCAGGAGATTCAAGGGCATGTTTGCCCGGGATAGAGATGAGAGGGAGACCAAGAGGTCTCGAGAGGCTGGTTATTATTCTAGAGCTCGTGCCCCAGTAGCTCGCCATGGTAGGGGTTATGTGAGCCGCGTCATTCATTCAGCTCTTCCAGCCTCCAGTGGTGTTCCATCTCCTTCTAGACCCCAAGAGCCTTATTATGCACCGCCAGTATCTAGTGTGCCTCCTGCACGGGGTGTTCCTAGCGGCCAATCCAGAAGACCTGGCCCGATCCAGTCACAATAGCCACGCCCTCCCAGAGCTTGTTTTGAGTGTGGCGACACTCGCCACATGGTGAGGGATTGCCCTAGGATTAGGAGGGGTGCACCTCCACAAACTTTTTAGCCACAACGTGCTCGACCGAGTCCCCAGGCTATGATTACAGCACCAGCTGCCACCCCACCTGCTCAACCATCTCGAGGTGGAGGTCGGGGAGGTAGAGGTCGCCCTAGAAGGGGAGGCCATGCCAGATATTATGCACTTCCTGCTCGTACAGAGGCAGTTGCTTCTGATTCTGTCATTACAAGTATTGTTGCAGTTTGTCATAGAGATGCAACGGTATTATTTGACCCAGGCTCTACGTATTCTTACGTGTCCTCTTATTTTGCCCCATATTTGGGCGTATCTCGGGATTCTTTATGTTCCCCTATTTATGTATCTACTCCTGTGGGAGATGCTCTTGTTGTGGACCGCGTGTATCGGTCGTGTTTGATTGCTCTTAGTGGTTTTGAGACTAGAGCCGATTTATTATTGCTCAGCATGGTGGACTTTGATATTATTTTGGGCATGGACTGGTTGTCGCCCCATTATGCTATTCTTGATTGTCACGCTAAAATCGTGACGCTGGCTATGCCAGGTTTACTACGATTAGTGTGGAGAGGCACCTTAGAGTATACTCCCAGCAGAGTTATTTCTTTTCTTAAAGCTCAACGAATGGTTGAGAAGGGGTGTGACGCATATCTAGCTTATGTGAGAGATGTCAGTATTGATACCCCTACAGTTGAGTCAGTTCCAGTAGTGAGGGACTTTCCAGATGTGTTTCCAGCTGATCTTCCGGGCATGCCGCCCGACAGAGATATTGATTTTGGCATTGATTTATTGCCGGTCACTCAGCCCATCTCTATTTCTTCATATCATATGGCTCTTCCTGAATTGAAGGAGTTGAAAGAGCAGTTATAGGAATTGCTTGATAAAGGCTTCATTCGGCCCAGTGTGTCACCTTGGGGTTCTCCTGTCTTATTTGTGAAGAAGAAGGATGGTTCTATGCAGATGTGTATTGATTACCGCCCGTTGAACAAAGTTACAGTGAAGAACCGGTACCCATTGCCTCGTATTGATGACTTATTTGATCAGTTACAGGGTGCTAGAGTGTTTTCCAAGATTGACTTACGTTTAGGTTATCATCAGTTGAAGATTCGGGAGCCGGATATCCCGAAGACTGCTTTCAGGACCAGATATGGTCACTATGAGTTTCTTGTCATGTCATTTGGGCTGACCAATGCCCCAGCAACCTTTATGCATTTGATGCATAGTGTGTTCCGGCCTTATATTGATTCCTTCGTCATTATATTTATTGATGACATCCTGGTATATTCCCGGTCTCGGGAAGATCATGAGCTGCACATGAGGACCGTGCTTCAGACTTTGAGGGAGAAGATGTTGTATGCAAAATTTTCTAAGTGTGAATTCTGGCTTGATTCAGTGGAATTCTTAGGCCACATAGTGTCTTGTGATGGGATCAAGGTAGATCCGAAGAAGATTGAAGTAGTGCAGAGTTGGCCCAGGCCGTCCTCAGCTACAGAGATCCGAAGTTTTCTTGGTTCGGCGGGATATTACCGTCGCTTTATAGAGGGATTCTCATCTACTGCAGCACCTATGACCAGGCTGACCTAGAAGGGTGCTCCATTCAGGTGGACAGAGGAATGTGAGGAGAGCTTTCAGAAGCTCAAGATAGTTTTGACTACAGCCCCTGTATTGGTATTACCTACATGTTCGGGGTCTTATACTGTATATTATGATGCATCGCGTATTGGTCTCGGCGTAGTGTTGATGCAGGACGGTAGGGTGATTGACTACGCATCCAGACAGCTGAAGGTTCACGAACAAAACTATCCTCTCCACGTCCTTGAGTTAGCAGCTATTGTTCATGCCTTGAATATATGACGACATTATTTGTATGGTGTTCCTTGTGAGATTTACACCTATCATCGGAGTTTGCAGTATCTGTTTAAGCATAAAGATCTTAACTTATGTCAGAGGAGGTGGTTGGAGCTGTTTAAGGATTATGATATCACTATTTTGTAACACCCTGGGAAGGCCAATGTGGTGGCCGATGCTTTGAGTCACCGGGTAGAGAGTTTGGGGGGTTTAGCATATGTGTTACAACCCAAATTCGCATACCATAGATCACGCCATAAGTTAGTCGACGTAAATCCAAGAAGAGATTATCTTTGAGATGATAAGAAGTTAATCCTATTGGTCTTAAACGATACAAGGGTGTATAAGAGTGGTTAACAAGTATTTGAAGTTAAACGAATCAAGGATGTTGTAACCCATATTTTTGGGTAACACTAGAGGTGATTAATTGTCCCAAGAGGTCTTGTTTTAATGTATTTGAATCATATAATATCCGCATCATAAGTCTTGAAGTCAAGCGAGTTATGAAACAAAAGTCGATAAAAGTTGTCGCAACTTAGGTTTATAATTTTACTTAAACTTTAGGTCAAATGTTACTGCATTTTTCTCCCAATGTGCTTGGAATTATGGGATGATCTACCTATTAAATTGAATATCTATGAGTCTAGTTTCCAACGCATTAAACCGTTCGTCGATACGATCTCGGAATATAGAGATATTCGCGTTTTCGCGAGAGTGCGCCAAGCTGCTCTCTATGGGACCCACAAAGGCGGTTTAAGACATATGGACATATATAAGATACCTCAACCCCGTTTTAAGTCATTATTTTTCAGTATATTCAGACCTTATAACCCTAAAAACAGTCTCTCAAGGTTCTCTCATGATCCAAGACCCAAACAAAGGGCAAACAACACAAATCAAATGTCGGGAATCCCGTGGCGCTAGTAAGTTTCTTGTTCTTCTTGTTGTTGCTGATTTTTGTGTTGTTCCAGCTCGTGTGGGAGGTTGTTTTAAGTGTTTTATGTCCTATAAATACACCTTCAAGTTTTTAATATCAACCCTAGGTGATTTCAAGTCTTCTAAAGTAATTCTAGTGCCGAAAAACCCGAATTAATTGCTAGTTTCGCTTCCTTGTTCTTGTGGCAGAATTGAAGGGATATTTCGTGGAAAATTAAGGTCAAATTGGAGTTGTTCTTTCTTTTTAAAGGTAAGGAAACTCTTACTCTATATATATTTAAGATTATCCAAGTTGCAGCTAAGTCGTTGAAGTTAGAACTTGTGAAATATATATCGAAAGGCTTGGTAGTAATGTTGTTGGTTGGTGGACTGTTTTGGAGGCTCAATATGATTATTAATGATGTTGTTTGGGCTGTTTGATGATTGTATTGACTTTTGGGAAGTCATATAAATAGGGGAGGTGCTGTCCATTTTATCGTAAAATAGGTTGTGGTCGATACATAATAGTTACGACGCTTAAACGATAATGATAGTGTCATTTGTCTTATTGTAGACTAAGGAGTCATGACATTTGCATAGCTTGAGGTTGGGCAGCATATACAAGGTATGTGAGGCTATCCCCTTCATTCTTTTGCACGACTCCGATTGTACATAATGTAATGACGAGCTCCCAAAGATACTCTACTCTTAGAAGCTAGCAGTACTTACATTGCTGCCCTTCTTATGAAACGATTGATATTGATGTTACTTCTCTTATCCTTATATTATCAATGTTGTTGGTAGTTCCTGATTCTTATAAGATTCTTGATGAAGAGTTAACCCTAATAACGTGTACGAAGGATACCAACCTTATGTCACTCCGAAAGGTTCAAAATGTGATTCCAATGAGTCCAGCATGCATCATATATATGTATCTATTTTACTCTACCGAGCCGCGCTATAGTCGGCCGGGTACGACACCTATTGTGCAACCACTGATCAGTTGGGTTTTACCGAGCTCCACGTGGCCGGGTACGATTCTACCGAGCCCTATGATGGCCGGGTACGTTTTACCGAGCCTATTATGGCCGGGTACAATATGATAATGGTGATGCCCACAAAGGCGTATGTTTTAAAAGTTTATGTATATATATGTATGTATCATGTATTTCATGTCAGTAGCCCTCAGAGGTACCCAGATGTCACAGGTTGTATATTCTCTGTCCCTGTTTACATTACTGTTCTTACTTATGCTTTCTTGCCTCACATACTCAGTACTTTATTCGTACTAATGTCCTTTTTATTTGTGAACGCTGCATGTCGTGTTGCGGGTCCTGATAGACAGGTAGACGTAGCTCCCCCACCACAGTAGGCTGTCCAGTTCACCGGTTATTGGCGAGATCCCTTCTCCGGACTTGCCGTGGTCTTGGTATGTATTTTTGTTATAGACATTATGGGTATGTTGTCACGACCCAACTGGAGGGTCATGACTAGCACCCGGGCCATACTTGCCGAGCACCAACGTACATTTTATCTAACCTTCCTTATTATCTTTAAGGGCCGACAAGATCAATATAAATAGTAGACATGGATCATGAACATCCAACAATGAAAGATAATGTCATGAACATACATAACATGGGACGACAAGACTGTCAAGAAACTATATATAAGGTACGAGCTATCATGATGCCATGAAAGACTATACAACAAAAATCAGCCGAAAAGGCATTCTAAACCATACATAAGTCGACACCTGTCTATGAGCCTCTAAAGGAACATAAGTGCTACAACATTGCCGGAACAGGGCCCCGACATACCCATAATGTCTATAACAAAAATGCATACCAAGACCACGGCAAGTCCGGAGAAGGGATCTCGCCAATAACTGCTGAACTGGACAACCTACTGTGGTGGGGGAGCTACGTCTACCTGTCTATCAGGACCTGCAGCACGACATGCAGCGTCCACAAATAAAAAGGACGTCAGTACGAATAAAGTACTGAGTATGTGAGACAAGAAAGCATAAGTAAGAACAATAATGTAAACATGGATAGAGAATATACAACCTGTGACATCTGGGTACCTCTGAGGGCTACTGACATGAAATACATGATACATACATATATATACATAAACTTTTAAAACATATGCCTTTGTGGGCATCACCATCATCATATCGTACCCGGCCATAATAGGCTCGGTAAAACGTACCCGGCCATCATAGGGCTCGGTAGAATCGTACCCGGCCATGTGGAGCTCGGTAAAACCCAACTGATTAGTGGTTGCACAATAGGTTCCATACCCGGCTGACTATAGCGTGGCTCGGTAGAGTAAAATAGATACATATATATGATGCATGCTGGACTCATTGGAATCACATTTTGAACCTTTCGGAGTGACATAAGGTTGGTATCCTTCGTACACGTTATTAGGATTAACTCTTCATCAAGAATCTTATAAGAATCAGGAACTACCAACAACATTGATAATATAAGAATAAGAGAAGTAACATCAATATCAATCGTTTCATAAGAAGGGCAGCAATGTAAGTACTACTAGCTTCTAAGAGTAGAGTATCTTTGGGAGCTCGTTCATTATATTATGTACAATCGGAGTCGTGCAAAAGAATGAAGGGGATAGCCTCACATACCTTTTATATACTGCCCAACCTCAAGCTATGCAAATGTCACGACTCCTTAGTCTACAATAAGACAAATGACACTATCATTATCGTTTAAGCGTCGTAACTATTATGTATCGACCACAACCCATTTTACGATGAAACGGACAGCACCTCCCCTATTTATATGACTTCCCACTAGTCAATACAATCACCAAACAGCCCAAACAACATCATTAATAATCATATTGATCCTCCAAAATAGTCCACCAACCAATAACATTACTACCAAGCCTTTCGATATATATTTCACAAGTTCTAGCTTTAACGACTTAACTGCAACTTGGATAATCTTAAATATATATAGAGTAAGAGGTTCCTTACCTTTAAACAGAAATAACAACTCCAATTTGACCTTAATTTTCCACGAAATATCCCTTCAATTCTGCCACAAGAACAAGGAAGCGAAACTAGCAATTAATTCGGGTTTTTTCGGCACTAGAATTACTTTAGAAGACTTGAAATCACCTAGGGTTGATATTAAAAACTTGAAGGTGTATTTACAGGACATAAAACACTTAAAACAACCTCGCACACGAGGTGGAACAACACAAAAATCAGCAACAACAAGAAGAACAAGAAACTTAGTAGCGCCACGGGATTCCCGACATTTGATTTGTGTTGTTTGCCCTTTGTTTGGGTCTTGGATCATGAGAGAACCTTGAGAGACTGTTTTTAGGGTTATAAGGTCTGAATATACTGAAAACTAATGACTTAAAACGGGGTTGAGGTATCTTATATATGTCCATATGTCTTAAACCGCCTTTGTGGGCCCCATAGAGAGCAGCTTGGCGCACTCTCGCGAAAACGCGAATATCTCTCTATTCCGAGATCGTATCGACAAACGGTTTAATGCGTTGGAAACTAGACTCATAGATCTTCAATTTAATAGGTATATCACCCCATAATTCCAAGCACATTGGGATAAAAATGCAGTAACATTTGACCTAAAGTTTAAGTAAAATTATAAACCTAAGTTGCGACAACTTTTATCGACTTTTGTTTCATAACTCGCTTGAATTCAAGACTTATGATGCGGATATTATATGATTCAAATACATTAAAACAATACCTCTTGGGACAATTAATCACCTCTTGTGTTACCCGAAAATACGGGTTACAACATCCTTGATTCGTTTAACTTCAAATACTTGTTAACCACTCTTATACACCCTTGTATCGTTTAAGACCAATAGGATTAACTTCTTATCATCTCAAAGATATCTCTTCTTGGATTTACGTCTACTAACTTACGGCGTGATCTATGGTATGTGAATTTGGGTTGTAACATCCTCTCCCCCTTAGGAACATTCGTCCTCGAATGTAAGGGTTTATGGGGTGTCTAACTCATTGTGGATTCCGATGGAGATTTCCGGCTGAGTTTTCCCTATAAAATGGACACTAGCCAAACTTGCAAGCAGTTAAACCTAACCTATGGCCTTACAAGACTATACAAAGCATTATGGATATGTACATTATCTGCATATTACCATTTTGTATTAAAAAAAAGAGTATTCACAAGCTATTGCTTACCTCATAGAGCCGTTTCACCTTATAATGCGTCCTTCTTTCCCCCGGCATCCTCGTTATCTTCACTCTGGAATAGGTAAGGGTATTTAGACTTCATCTCCTCTTCTGCTTCCCATGTCATTTCTTCTATATTCTTGTTCCTCCATAATACTTTCACGGAAGCTACATCCTTTGTTCTCAGCTTGCGGACTTGTCGATCTAATATAGCCACTGGCACTTAATCATATGATAGATCCTTTGTAACTTGTACATCTTTGATAGGGACGACCCGAGAAGGGTCTCCAATATATTTCCTCAACATAGATACATGGACTACCGGGTGGACAAATTCCAATTCAGATGGCAATTCTAACTCGTAAGCAACCTGTCCAATTCGTCGAAGAATTTTGTACGGCCCAATATACCGCGGACTCAACTTACCCTTCTTCCCAAAACGCATAACACCCTTCATCGGCGAGATCTTCAGGAAAACCCAATCACCAACCTCAAATTCTAGATCACGACGTCGGACGTCGGAATAAGACTTTTGCCTGCTTTGTGCCGTCCTCAGTCGCTCTTGTATCACTTTCACCTTCTCAATGGCTTGGTGAATCAAATCTGGCCCATATAATTCTGTCTCACCGACTTCGAACCATCCAACTGGTGATCTACATCTCCTCCCGTACAGTGCCTCATACGGGGCCATTTTAATACTGGAATGGTAGTTATTATTGTAGGCAAATTCTATAAGTGCCAGATGGTCATCCCAATTCCCCTTGAAATCTAAAACACATGCTCGTAGCATATCTTCAAGCGTCTGGATGGTACGTTCAGCCTGTCCGTCAGTCTGCGGATGGAATACAGTGCTGAGATTTACTTGTGTGCCTAAACCCTTCTGAAAAGACCTCCAAAAGTTAGCCGTAAATTGAGCTCCTCGGTCTGATATAATAGATACCGGCACACCATGAAGCCTAACAATCTCCTTGATATACAACTTCGCATAATCTTCAGCCGTGTAAGTTGTCTTAACTGGCAGAAAATGGGCAGATTTTGTAAGTCGATCAACTATCACCCAGATGGAGTCAAACTTATGATAAGAGCGAGGTAATCCAATAATGAAGTCCATATTAATCACCTCCCATTTCTAGGTCGGAATCTCTATATTCTGAATCAATCCACTAGGTTTCTGATGCTCGATCTTTACTTGTTGACAATTAGGACACTGGGCTACAAATTCTGCAATAGACTTCTTCATGTTATCCCACCAATACTGCTCCTTAACGTCATGATACATCTTTGTCGAGCCAGGATGGATAGAATATCGGGACTAGTGAATCTCAATCATAATCTTCTCTCGCAACCCTGCCACACTAGGTACACATAATCGGCCCTGGTATCTCAGTGTCCCATCTCCTCCGATCTTGAAAGCTGTAATCTTACACTGCTGAATTCCCTCTCTCAAGCTTACTAAAGTAGGATCTTTATATTGCCGTGCTTTTACCTCGGCTACCAAAGATGATTCTGCTGTATTCTGTACAGTAACACCTCCGTCATCAGAGTCCAACAATCTGATTCTCATATTGGCCAGCTGGTGAAGCTCTTTGGTCAACCCTTGTCTACCTGCCTTAATATGTATTAAGCTTCCCATTGACTTACGGCTGAGAGCGTATGCCACAACATTAGCTTTACCGGGATGGTACAATATCTCGACATCGTAGTCTTTCAGTAATTCAAGCCACCTACGCTGCCTCAAATTCAACTCCTTCTTCTTGAAGATGTATTGTAAACTCTTGTGATCTGTGTAGATGTCAACATGGATGCCGTATAAGTAGTGCCGCTATATCTTCAAAGCATATATTACTGCAGCCAATTCCAAATCATGAGTCAGGTAGTTCTTTTCATGCTTCTTCAATTGTCTTGATGCATAAGCAATCACCTTCCCACGTTGCATCAATACGCACCCCAAACCTATACCTGAGGCAACACAATATACCACATAACCTTCTGTTCCTTCTGGGAGAGTGAGCACTGGCGCGGATGTCAATCGATTCTTTAGCTCCTGAAAACTATATTCACAAGCATCAGACCACTGGAACTTGGTAGCTTTCTGTGTTAACTTAGTCAATGGTGCTGATATAGAGGAAAACCCTTCTACAAACCGCCTATAATATCCTGCTAGCCCCAGGAAGCTGCGGACTTCTGACGGTGTTGTAGGTCTCGGCCAATTCTTCACTGCATCGATCTTCTGAGTGTCGACACTAATACCCTCATCAGATATCACATGGCCAAGGAATGCTACTGAGTTCAGCAAGAATTCACATTTAGAGAGCTTAGCATATAACTTATGATCCTGAAGGGTCTGGGCATAAGCCTGAATACGGGAAATATTCATGCCCTCTACCAAGGAGGCTGTTGTGCACTCATTTATCAGATGTGGTCCCAACCCGTTCACGAACAGGTGCACCCTATCACTCATCTCGGCCACCATATGGGGAGTATACCTTGCTAAAGAATCAAATTGTATACTATACTCTCGTACACTCATATTACCCTGTCGAAGGTTCAAGAACTTATCAGCTCTAGCTCTTCGTATCTCAGCTGGCAAGTAGTGACGAAGAAAGGCCTCAGAAAATTCCTTCCACACGGCTGGAGGAGCGTTCAGACCCCTAGATCTCTCCCAATTATCATACCATAAAATCACTAAATCCCGTAACCGGTAAGAAGCCAACTCTACTGCCTCCGTATCACTAGCATGCATAACCCGCAATGTACAATGAACCTGATCAATAAATGTTTGCGGGTCCTCCTTGGGGTCTGATCCGGTAAACACTGGAGGGTCTAGATTAATAAAATCACAAACTCTCGCACTAACCGATTTATCAGCAGCACCGGTATTCTGCCTCTGAGCCTGAGCAGCTACCAAGCTAGTCAACAATTGCACCGCACTGCGCATATCGTGGTCTGTAGTGCTAGACGGAGGAACTGGATGTACTAGGTGCCTCCTAATATCCTCTGGAGGAGACGGAGAGGTATGAGACGGCATCTCACTTTGAGCCTCACTTTGGCCTGCTCTGGCTGGAGGCACCTGAATGTTACCCTCTCCCACAGCTGTATCAAGCCGTTTACTAATTGCTTGCTTCCTAGTCGAAGGCATCGCTGAAAGAAAACAAGGTGAATATTAGATATGAACACTTACTACTCAACTCTACGCACGATCTAGATTCAGGAAGAAGGTAACAACCCTAGATGTCACGTAGCCTCCTGATTATAAATGTGGCACGCTACACATCCATAATCAAAACTCTACTAGACACGGCTCATAGACATCCCCTAGGACAGACTTGCTCTGATACCAAGTTTGTCACGACCCAACTGGAGGGTCATGACTAGCACCCGGGCCATACTTGCCGAGCACCAACGTACATTTTATCTAACCTTCCTTATTATCTTTAAGGGCCGACAAGATCAATATAAATAGTAGACATGGATCATGAACATCCAACAATGAAAGATAATGTCATGAACATACATAACATGGGACGACAAGACTGTCAAGAAACTATATATAAGGTACGAGCTATCATGATGCCATGAAAGACTATACAACAAAAATCAGCCGAAAAGGCATTCTAAACCATACATAAGTCGACACCTGTCTATGAGCCTCTAAAGGAACATAAGTGGTACAACATTGCCGGAACAGGGCCCCGACATACCCATAATGTCTATAACAAAAATGCATAACAAGACCATGGCAAGTCCGGAGAAGGGATCTCGCCAATAACCGCTGAACTGGACAGCCTACTGTGGTGGGGGAGCTACGTCTACCTGTCTATCAGGACCTGCAGCACGACATGCAGCGTCCACAAATAAAAAGGACGTCAGTACGAATAAAGTACTGAGTATGTGAGACAAGAAACCATAAGTAAGAACAGTAATGTAAACAGGGATAGAGAATATACAACCTGTGACATCTGGGTACCTCTGAGGGCTACTGACATGAAATACATGATACATACATATATATACATAAACTTTTAAAACATATGCCTTTGTGGGCATCACCATCATCATATCGTACCCGGCCATAATAGGCTCGGTAAAACGTACCCGGCCATCATAGGGCTCGGTAGAATCGTACCCGGCCATGTGGAGCTCGGTAAAACCCAACTGATCAGTGGTTGCACAATAGGTGCCGTACCCGGCTGACTATAGCGCGGCTCGGTAGAGTAAAATAGATACATATATATGATGCATGCTGGACTCATTGGAATCACATTTTGAACCTTTCGGAGTGACATAAGGTTGGTATCCTTCGTACACGTTATTAGGATTAACTTTTCATCAAGAATCTTATAAGAATCAGGAACTACCAACAACATTGATAATATAAGAATAAGAGAAGTAACATCAATATCAATCGTTTCATAAGAAGGGCAGCAATGTAAGTACTGCTAGCTTCTAAGAGTAGAGTATCTTTGGGAGCTCGTTCATTACATTATGTACAATCGGAGTCGTGCAAAAGAATGAAGGGGATAGCCTCACATACCTTTTATATACTGCCCAACCTCAAGCTATGCAAATGTCACGACTCCTTAGTCTACAATAAGACAAATGACACTATCATTATCGTTTAAGCGTCGTAACTATTATGTATCGACCACAACCCATTTTACGATGAAACGGACAGCACCTCCCCTGTTTATATGACTTCCCACAAGTCAATACAATCACCAAACAGCCCAAACAACATCATTAATAATCATATTGATCCTCCAAAATAGTCCACCAACCAATAACATTACTACCAAGCCTTTCGATATATATTTCACAAGTTCTAGCTTCAACGACTTAACTGCAACTTGGATAATCTTAAATATATATAGAGTAAGAGGTTCCTTACCTTTAAACAGAAAGAACAACTCCAATTTGACCTTAATTTTCCACGAAATATCCCTTCAATTCTGCCACAAGAACAAGGAAGCGAAACTAGCAATTAATTCGGGTTTGTTCGGCACTAGAATTACTTTAGAAGACTTGAAATCACCTAGGGTTGATATTAAAAACTTGAAGGTGTATTTACAGGACATAAAACACTTAAAAAAACCTCCCACACGAGCTGGAACAACACAAAAATCAGCAACAACAAGAAGAACAAGAAACTTACTAGCGCCACGGGATTCCCGACATTTGATTTGTGTTGTTTGCCCTTTGTTTGGGTCTTGGATCATGAAAGAACCTTGAGAGACTGTTTTTAGGGTTATAAGGTCTGAATATACTGAAAAATAATGACTTAAAACGGGGTTGAGGTATCTTATATATGTCCATATGTCTTAAACCGCCTTTGTGGGCCCCATAGAGAGCAGCTTGGTGCACTCTCGCGAAAACGCGAATATCTCTCTATTCCGAGATCGTATCGACGAACGGTTTAATGCGTTGGACTCATAGATCTTCAATTTAATAGGTATATCACCCCATAATTCCAAGCACATTGGGAGAACAATGCAGTAACATTTGACCTTAAGTTTAAGTAAAATTATAAACCTAAGTTGCGACAACTTTTATCGACTTTTGTTTCATAACTCGCTTGAATTCAAGACTTATGATGCGGATATTATATGATTCAAATACATTAAAACAATACCTCTTGGGACAATTAATCACCTCTTGTGTTACCCGAAAATATGGGTTACAACATCCTTGATTCGTTTAACTTCAAATACTTGTTAACCACTCTTATACACCCTTGTATCGTTTAAGACCAATAGGATTAACTTCTTATCATCTCAAAGATATCTCTTCTTGGATTTACGTCTACTAACTTACGGCGTGATCTATGGTATGTGAATTTGGGTTGTAACATCCTCTCCCCCTTAGGAACATTCGTCCTCGAATGTAAGGGTTTATGGGGTGTCTAACTCATTGTGGATTCCGATGGAGATTTCCGGCTGAGTTTTCCCTATAAAATGGACACTAGCCAAACTTGCAAGCAGTTAAACCTAACCTATGGCCTTACAAGACTATACAAAGCATTATGGATATGTACATTATCTGCATATTACCATTTTGTATTAAAAAAAAGAGTATTCACAAGCTATTGCTTACCTCATAGAGCCGTTTCACCTTATAATGCGTCCTTCTTTCCCCCGGCATCCTCGTTATCTTCACTCTGGAATAGGTAAGGGTATTTAGACTTCATCTCCTCTTCTGCTTCCCATGTCATTTCTTCTATATTCTTGTTCCTCCATAATACTTTCACGGAAGCTACATCCTTTGTTCTCAGCTTGCGGACTTGTCGATCTAATATAGCCACTGGCACTTAATCATATGATAGATCCTTTGTAACTTGTACATCTTTGATAGGGACGACCCGAGAAGGGTCTCCAATATATTTCCTCAACATAGATACATGGACTACCGGGTGGACAAATTCCAATTCAGATGGCAATTCTAACTCGTAAGCAACCTGTCCAATTCGTCGAAGAATTTTGTACGGCCCAATATACCGCGGACTCAACTTACCCTTCTTCCCAAAACGCATAACACCCTTCATCGGCGAGATCTTCAGGAAAACCCAATCACCAACCTCAAATTCCAGATCACGACGTCGGACGTCGGAATAAGACTTTTGCCTGCTTTGTGCCGTCCTCAGTCGCTCTTGTATCACTTTCACCTTCTCAATGGCTTGGTGAATCAAATCTGGCCCATATAATTCTGTCTCACCGACTTCGAACCATCCAACTGGTGATCTACATCTCCTCCCGTACAGTGCCTCATACGGGGCCATTTTAATACTGGAATGGTAGTTATTATTGTAGGAAAATTCTATAAGTGCCAGATGGTCATCCCAATTCCCCTTGAAATCTAGAACACATGCTCGTAGCATATCTTCAAGCGTCTGGATGGTACGTTCAGCCTGTCCGTCAGTCTGCGGATGGAATACAGTGCTGAGATTTACTTGTGTGCCTAAACGCTTCTGAAAAGACCTCCAAAAGTTAGCCGTAAATTGAGCTCCTCGGTCTGATATAATAGATACCGGCACACCATGAAGCCTAACAATCTCCTTGATATACAACTTCGCATAATCTTCAGCTGTGTAAGTTGTCTTAACTGGCAGAAAATGGGCAGATTTTGTAAGTCGATCAACTATCACCCAGATGGAGTCAAACTTATGATAAGAGCGAGGTAATCCAATAATGAAGTCCATATTAATCACCTCCCATTTCTAGGTCGGAATCTCTATATTCTGAATCAATCCACTAGGTTTCTGATGCTCGATCTTTACTTGTTGACAATTAGGACACTGGGCTACAAATTCTGCAATAGACTTCTTCATGTTATCCCACCAATACTGCTCCTTAACGTCATGATACATCTTTGTCGAGCCAGGATGGATAGAATATCGGGACTAGTGAATCTCAATCATAATCTTCTCTCGCAACCCTGCCACACTAGGTACACATAATCGGCCCTGGTATCTCAGTGTCCCATCTCCTCCGATCTTGAAAGCTGTAATCTTACACTGCTGAATTCCCTCTCTCAAGCTTACTAAAGTAGGATCTTTATATTGCCGTGCTTTTACCTCGGCTACCAAAGATGATTCTGCTGTATTCTGTACAGTAACACCTCCGTCATCAGAGTCCAACAATCTGATTCTCATATTGGCCAGCTGGTGAAGCTCTTTGGTCAACCCTTGTCTACCTGCCTTAATATGTATTAAGCTTCCCATTGACTTACGGCTGAGAGCGTATGCCACAACATTAGCTTTACCGGGATGGTACAATATCTCGACATCGTAGTCTTTCAGTAATTCAAGCCACCTACGCTGCCTCAAATTCAACTCCTTCTTCTTGAAGATGTATTGTAAACTCTTGTGATCTGTGTAGATGTCAACATGGATGCCGTATAAGTAGTGCCGCTATATCTTCAAAGCATATATTACTGCAGCCAATTCCAAATCATGAGTCAGGTAGTTCTTTTCATGCTTCTTCAATTGTCTTGATGCATAAGCAATCACCTTCCCACGTTGCATCAATACGCACCCCAAACCTATACCTGAGGCAACACAATATACCACATAACCTTCTGTTCCTTCTGGGAGAGTGAGCACTGGCGCGGATGTCAATCGATTCTTTAGCTCCTGAAAACTATATTCACAAGCATCAGACCACTGGAACTTGGTAGCTTTCTGTGTTAACTTAGTCAATGGTGCTGATATAGAGGAAAACCCTTCTACAAACCGCCTATAATATCCTGCTAGCCCCAGGAAGCTGCGGACTTCTGACGGTGTTGTAGGTCTCGGCCAATTCTTCACTGCATCGATCTTCTGAGTGTCGACACTAATACCCTCATCAGATATCACATGGCCAAGGAATGCTACTGAGTTCAGCAAGAATTCACATTTAGAGAGCTTAGCATATAACTTATGATCCTGAAGGGTCTGGGCATAAGCCTGAATACGGGAAATATTCATGCCCTCTACCAAGGAGGCTGTTGTGCACTCATTTATCAGATGTGGTCCCAACCCGTTCACGAACAGGTGCACCCTATCACTCATCTCGGCCACCATATGGGGAGTATACCTTGCTAAAGAATCAAATTGTATACTATACTCTCGTACACTCATATTACCCTGTCGAAGGTTCAAGAACTTATCAGCTCTAGCTCTTCGTATCTCAGCTGGCAAGTAGTGACGAAGAAAGGCCTCAGAAAATTCCTTCCACACGGCTGGAGGAGCGTTCAGACCCCTAGATCTCTCCCAATTATCATACCATAAAATCACTAAATCCCGTAACCGGTAAGAAGCCAACTCTACTGCCTCCGTATCACTAGCATGCATAACCCGCAATGTACAATGAACCTGATCAATAAATGTTTGCGGGTCCTCCTTGGGGTCTGATCCGGTAAACACTGGAGGGTCTAGATTAATAAAATCACAAACTCTCGCACTAACCGATTTATCAGCAGCACCGGTATTCTGCCTCTGAGCCTGAGCAGCTACCAAGCTAGTCAACAATTGCACCGCACTGCGCATATCGTGGTCTGTAGTGCTAGACGGAGGAACTGGATGTACTAGGTGCCTCCTAATATCCTCTGGAGGAGACGGAGAGGTATGAGACGGCATCTCACTTTGAGCCTCACTTTGGCCTGCTCTGGCTGGAGGCACCTGAATGTTACCCTCTCCCACAGCTGTATCAAGCCGTTTACTAATTGCTTGCTTCCTAGTCGAAGGCATCGCTGAAAGAAAACAAGGTGAATATTAGATATGAACACTTACTACTCAACTCTACGCACGATCTAGATTCAGGAAGAAGGTAACAACCCTAGATGTCACGTAGCCTCCTGATTATAAATGTGGCACGCTACACATCCATAATCAAAACTCTACTAGACATGGCTCATAGACATCCCCTAGGACAGACTTGCTCTGATACCAAGTTTGTCACGACCCAACTGGAGGGTCATGACTAGCACCCGGGCCATACTTGCCGAGCACCAACGTACATTTTATCTAACCTTCCTTATTATCTTTAAGGGCCGACAAGATCAATATAAATAGTAGACATGGATCATGAACATCCAACAATGAAAGATAATGTCATGAACATACATAACATGGGACGACAAGACTGTCAAGAAACTATATATAAGGTACGAGCTATCATGATGCCATGAAAGACTATACAACAAAAATCAGCCGAAAAGGCATTCTAAACCATACATAAGTCGACACCTGTCTATGAGCCTCTAAAGAAACATAAGTGGTACAACATTGCCGGAACAGGGCCCCGACATACCCATAATGTCTATAACAAAAATGCATAACAAGACCATGGCAAGTCCGGAGAAGGGATCTCGCCAATAACCGCTGAACTGGACAGCCTACTGTGGTGGGGGAGCTACGTCTACCTGTCTATCAGGACCTGCAGCACGACATGCAGCGTCCACAAATAAAAAGGACGTCAGTACGAATAAAGTACTGAGTATGTGAGACAAGAAACCATAAGTAAGAACAGTAATGTAAACAGGGATAGAGAATATACAACCTGTGACATCTGGGTACCTCTGAGGGCTACTGACATGAAATACATGATACATACATATATATACATAAACTTTTAAAACATATGCCTTTGTGGGCATCACCATCATCATATCGTACCCGGCCATAATAGGCTCGGTAAAACGTACCCGGCCATCATAGGGCTCGGTAGAATCGTACCCGGCCATGTGGAGCTCGGTAAAACCCAACTGATCAGTGGTTGCACAATAGGTGCCGTACCCGGCTGACTATAGCGCGGCTCGGTAGAGTAAAATAGATACATATATATGATGCATGCTGGACTCATTGGAATCACATTTTGAACCTTTCGGAGTGACATAAGGTTGGTATCCTTCGTACACGTTATTAGGATTAACTTTTCATCAAGAATCTTATAAGAATCAGGAACTACCAACAACATTGATAATATAAGAATAAGAGAAGTAACATCAATATCAATCGTTTCATAAGAAGGGCAGCAATGTAAGTACTGCTAGCTTCTAAGAGTAGAGTATCTTTGGGAGCTCGTTCATTACATTATGTACAATCGGAGTCGTGCAAAAGAATGAAGGGGATAGCCTCACATACCTTTTATATACTGCCCAACCTCAAGCTATGCAAATGTCACGACTCCTTAGTCTACAATAAGACAAATGACACTATCATTATCGTTTAAGCGTCGTAACTATTATGTATCGACCACAACCCATTTTACGATGAAACGGACAGCACCTCCCCTGTTTATATGACTTCCCACAAGTCAATACAATCACCAAACAGCCCAAACAACATCATTAATAATCATATTGATCCTCCAAAATAGTCCACCAACCAATAACATTACTACCAAGCCTTTCGATATATATTTCACAAGTTCTAGCTTCAACGACTTAACTGCAACTTGGATAATCTTAAATATATATAGAGTAAGAGGTTCCTTACCTTTAAACAGAAAGAACAACTCCAATTTGACCTTAATTTTCCACGAAATATCCCTTCAATTCTGCCACAAGAACAAGGAAGCGAAACTAGCAATTAATTCGGGTTTGTTCGGCACTAGAATTACTTTAGAAGACTTGAAATCACCTAGGGTTGATATTAAAAACTTGAAGGTGTATTTACAGGACATAAAACACTTAAAAAAACCTCCCACACGAGCTGGAACAACACAAAAATCAGCAACAACAAGAAGAACAAGAAACTTACTAGCGCCACGGGATTCCCGACATTTGATTTGTGTTGTTTGCCCTTTGTTTGGGTCTTGGATCATGAGAGAACCTTGAGAGACTGTTTTTAGGGTTATAAGGTCTGAATATACTGAAAAATAATGACTTAAAACGGGGTTGAGGTATCTTATATATGTCCATATGTCTTAAACCGCCTTTGTGGGCCCCATAGAGAGCAGCTTGGTGCACTCTCGCGAAAACGCGAATATCTCTCTATTCCGAGATCGTATCGACGAACGGTTTAATGCGTTGGACTCATAGATCTTCAATTTAATAGGTATATCACCCCATAATTCCAAGCACATTGGGAGAACAATGCAGTAACATTTGACCTTAAGTTTAAGTAAAATTATAAACCTAAGTTGCGACAACTTTTATCGACTTTTGTTTCATAACTCGCTTGACTTCAAGACTTATGATGCGAATATTATATGATTCAAATACATTAAAACAATACCTCTTGGGACAATTAATCACCTCTTGTGTTACCCGAAAATACGGGTTACAACATCCTTGATTCGTTTAACTTCAAATACTTGTTAACCACTCTTATACACCCTTGTATCGTTTAAGACCAATAGGATTAACTTCTTATCATCTCAAAGATAATCTCTTCTTGGATTTACGTCTACTAACTTACGGCGTGATCTATGGTATGTGAATTTGGGTTGTAACATATGTCGGGGCCCTGTTCCGGCAATGTTGTAGCACTTATGTTCCTTTAGAGGCTCATAGACAGGTGTCGACTTATGTATGGTTTAGAATGCCTTTTCGGCTGATTTTTGTTGTATAGTCTTTCATGGCATCATGATAGCTCGTACCTTATATATAGTTTCTTGACAGTCTTGTCGTCCCATGTTATGTATGTTCATGACATTATCTTTCATTGTTGGATGTTCATGATCCATGTCTACTATTTATATTGATCTTGTCGGCCCTTAAAGATAATAAGGAAGGTTAGATAAAATGTACGTTGGTGCTCGGCAAGTATGGCCCGGGTGCTAGTCATGACCCTCCAGTTGGGTCATGACAAACTTGGTATCAGAGCAAGTCTGTCCTAGGGGATGTCTATGAGCCGTGTCTAGTAGAGTTTTGATTATGGATGTGTAGCGCGCCACATTTATAATCAGGAGGCTACGTGACATCTAGGGTTGTTACCTTCTTCCTGAATCTAGATCGTGCGTAGAGTTGAGTAGTAAGTGTTCATATCTAATATTCACCTTGTTTTCTTTCAGCGATGCCTTCGACTAGGAAGCAAGCAATTAGTAAACGGCTTGATACAGCTGTGGGAGAGGGTAACATTCAGGTGCCTCCAGCCAGAGCAGGCCAAAGTGAGGCTCAAAGTGAGATGCCGTCTCATACCTCTCCGTCTCCTCCAGAGGATATTAGGAGGCACCTAGTACATCCAGTTCCTCCGTCTAGCACTACAGACCACGATATGCGCAGTGCGGTGCAATTGTTGACTAGCTTGGTAGCTGCTCAGGCTCAGAGGCAGAATACCGGTGCTGCTGATAAACCGGTTAGTGCGAGAGTTTGTGATTTTATTAATCTAGACCCTCCAGTGTTTACCAGATCAGACCCCAAGGAGGACCCGCAAACATTTATTGATCAGGTTCATTGTACATTGCGGGTTATGCATGCTAGTGATACGGAGGCAGTAGAGTTGGTTTCTTACCGGTTACGGGATTTAGTGATTTTATGGTATGATAGTTGGGAGAGATCTAGGGGTCCGAACGCTCCTCCAGCCGTGTGGAAGGAATTTTCTGAGGCCTTTCTTCGTCACTACTTGCCAGTTGAGATACGAAGAGCTAGAGCTGATAAGTTCTTGAACCTTCGACAGGGTAATATGAGTGTACGAGAGTATAGTATACAATTTGATTCTTTAGCAAGGTATGCTCCCCATATGGTGGCCGAGATGAGTGATAGGGTGCATCTGTTCATGAACGGGTTGGGACCACATCTGATAAATGAGTGCACAACAGCCTCCTTGGTAGAGGGCATGGATATTTCCCATATTCAGGCTTATGCCCAGACCCTAGAGGATCGTAAGCGCCAGCAAAGGGCAGATAGGGAGCAGGATAGGGGCCAGCATAAGAGGGCGAGATTTGCAGGGTATTCTGATGAGTTCAGAGGCAGTATCAGGCCCCAATCTTCGAGGAGTTCGGCGCCACCTGTAGCTAGTGCTCCTCCAAAGTTTCAGAGGCCTCGGTATGATCGATTTACCTATTCTGGTTCAGGTCAGAGTTTGAGGGCATCAGGCTCACAATTTCATAGAGATACTAGTCAGACGAGACCCCCAACACCTCGTTGTGATCAGTGTGGCAAGGCCCACTTTGGACTGTGCCGTCGAGGTTCCGATGCGTGCTATTTTTGCGGACAGCATGGCCATATGATGTGGGATTGTCCTAACAGAGGAGGTGGTGGTATGGCTCAACCGACTGGATCTGTGTCTGGTTCTTCCTCATCAGTTCGACCTCCAGCACAAGGTTTTCAACAGTCGAAAGGTCGTGGTAGAGGTAGAGGTTCAGTGCCGAGTTCGAGTGGTGCTCAAAATCGAACCTATGCTCTAGTAGGTCGACAAGATCTCGAGTCATCTCCGGATGTTGTTACAGGTATATTGTCTGTGTTTTCTTATGATATATATGCGCTAATTGATCCAGGATCTACCTTATCATATGTTACACCCTTTGTGGCTAATAAGTTTGGCATTGAACCTGAATTGATAAGTAAACCACTTGCGGTATCCACTCCGATAGGAGATTCTGTGATTGCTAGAAGGGTATATAAAGGTTGCACTGTGATGATTTGTAGTCGTCAAACCTCGGCAAATTTATTTGAGTTAGAAATGGTTGATTTCGATGTGATAATGGGAATGGACTGGTTGGCCTCATGCTATGCAAATGTTGACTGTCGTACGAAGATAGTTAGGTTTCAGTTTCCTTGTGAACCCGCCATTGAATGGAAGGGGAACATTGCTACGCCGAAAGGTAGGTTTATTTCCTATCTTAAGGCAAGGAAGATGATCTCAAAAGGTTACATTTATCATCTTGTTCGCGTTAGGGATGCGGAGGCGAAGCCGCCTACTCTACAATTAATCCCCGTGGTCAATGAATTTCTAGATGTTTTCCCAGATGAACTCCCAGGCCTTCCTCCTGAAAGGGAGATTGAGTTTAGCATTGATGCATTGCCTGACACTCAACCGATCTCTATCCCTCCATACAGGATGGCCCCGACAGAGTTAGGGGAGTTGAAGGCACAGTTGAAGGACTTGCTGGATAAGGGTTTCATTAGGCCTAGCACTTCACCTTGGGGTGCGCCAGTCTTGTTCGTGCGGAAGAAAGATGGGTCGTTAAGGATGTGTATCGATTATCGACAGTTGAATAAGTTTACAATAAAGAACAAGTATCCACTTCCAAGAATTGATGACCTGTTTGACCAACTCCAGGGTGCCAAGTATTTCTCTAAGATTGACTTGCGTTCAGGGTATCATCAGGTGAGGGTTAAGGAGAAGGATATTCCAAAGACGGCCTTCCGGGCAAGATATGGGCATTTTGAGTTCTTGGTGATGTCGTTCGGGCTAACAAATGCCCCAGCAGCTTTTATGGATCTCATGAATAGTGTATTCAGGCCCTATCTTGATGTGTTCGTGATCGTATTCATTGATGACATTCTGGTGTATTCTTGTTCGGAGGCGGAACATGCGGGCCACTTGCGGATAGTATTACAGACCCTTCAGGATCATAAGTTATATGCTAAGCTCTCTAAATGTGAATTCTGGCTGAACTCAGTAGCATTCCTTGGCCATGTGATATCTGATGAGGGTATTAGTGTCGACACTCAGAAGATCGATGCAGTGAAGAATTGGCCGAGACCTACAACACCGTCAGAAGTTTGCAGCTTCCTGGGGCTAGCAGGATATTATAGGCGGTTTGTAGAAGGGTTTTCCTCTATATCAGCACCATTGACTAAGTTAACACAAAAAGCTACCAAGTTCCAGTGGTCTGATGCTTGTGAACATAGTTTTCAGGAGCTAAAGAATCGATTGACATCTGCGCCAGTGCTCACTCTCCCAGAAGGAACAGAAGGTTATGTGGTATATTGTGATGCCTCAGGTATAGGTTTGGGGTGCGTATTGATGCAACGTGGGAAGGTGATTGCTTATGCATCAAGACAATTGAAGAAGCATGAAAAGAATTACCCGACTCATGATTTGGAATTGGCTGCAGTAATATATGCTTTGAAGATATGGCGGCACTACTTATACGGCGTCCATGTTGACTTCTACACAGATCACAAGAATTTACAATACATCTTCAAGCAGAAGGAGTTGAATTTGAGGCAGCGTAGGTGGCTTGAATTACTGAAAGACTACGATGTCGAGATATTGTACCATCCCGGTAAAGCTAATGTTGTGGCAGACGCTCTCAGCCGTAAGTCAATGGGAAACTTAATACATATTGAGGCAGGTAGACAAGGGTTGACCAAAGAGCTTCACCAGCTGGCCAATATGAGAATCAGATTGTTGGACTCTGATAACGGAGGTGTTACTGTACAGAATACAGCAGAATCATCTTTAGTAGCCGAGGTAAAAGCACGGCAATATGAAGATCCTACCTTAGTAAGATTGAGAGAGGGAATTCAGCAGTGTAAGATTGCAGCTTTCAAGATCGGAGGAGATGGGACACTGAGATACCAGGGCCGATTATGTGTACCTAGTGTGGCAGGGTTGCGAGAGAAGATTATGATTGAGATTCACCAGTCCCGATATTCTATCCATCCTGGCTCGACAAAGATGTATCATGACGTTAAGGAGCAGTATTGGTGGGATAACATGAAGAAGTCTATTGCAGAATTTGTAGCCCAGTGTCCTAATTGTCAACAAGTAAAGATCGAGCATCAGAAACCTAGTGGATTGATTCAGAATATAGAGATTCCGACCTGGAAATGGGAGGTGATTAATATGGACTTCATTATTGGATTACCTCGCTCTTATCATAAGTTTGACTCCATCTGGGTGATAGTTGATCGACTTACAAAATCTGCCCATTTTCTACCAGTTAAGACAACTTACACGGCTGAAGATTATGCGAAGTTGTATATCAAGGAGATTGTTAGGCTTCATGGTGTGCCGGTATCTATTATATCAGACCGAGGAGCTCAATTTACGGCTAACTTTTGGAGGTCTTTTCAGAAGGGTTTAGGCACACAAGTAAATCTCAGCACTGCATTCCATCCGCAGACTGACGGACAGGCTGAACGTACCATCCAGACGCTTGAAGATATGCTACGAGCATGTGTTCTAGATTTCAAGGGGAATTGGGATGACCATCTGGCACTTATAGAATTTGCCTACAATAATAGCTACCATTCCAGTATTAAAATGGCCCCATATGAGGCACTGTACGGGAGGAGATATAGATCACCAGTTGGATGGTTCGAAGTCGGTGAGACAGAATTATATGGGCCATATTTGATTCACCAAGCCATTGAGAAGGTGAAAGTGATACAAGAGCGACTGAGGACGGCACAAAGCAGGCAAAAGTCTTATTCCGACGTCCGACGTCGTGATCTGGAATTTGAGGTTGGTGATTGGGTTTTCCTGAAGATCTCGCCGATGAAGGGTGTTATGCATTTTGGGAAGAAGGGTAAGTTGAGTCCGCGGTATATTGGGCCGTACAAAATTCTTCGACGAATTGGACAGGTTGCTTACGAGTTAGAATTGCCATCTGAATTGGAATTTGTCCACCCGGTATTCCATGTATCTATGTTGAGGAAATGTATTGGAGACCCTTCTCGAGTCGTCCCTATCAAAGATGTACAAGTTACAAAGGATCTATCATATGATGAAGTGCCAGTGGCTATATTAGATCGACAAGTCCGCAAGCTGAGAACAAATGATGTAGCTTCCGTGAAAGTATTATGGAGGAACAAGAATATAGAAGAAATGACATGGGAAGCAGAAGAGGAGATGAAGTCTAAATACCCTTACCTATTCCAGAGTGAAGATAACAAGGATGCCGGGGGAAAGAAGGACGCATTATAAGGTGAAACGGCTCTATGAGGTAAGCAATAGCTTGTGAATACTCTTTTTTTTAATACAAAATGGTGCTATGCAGATAATGTACATATCCTTAATGCTTTGTATAGTCTTGTAAGGCCATAGGTTAGGTTTAACTGCTTGCAAGTTTGGCTAGTGTCCATTTTATAGGGGAAACTTAGCCGGAAATCTCCGTCGGAATCCACAATGAGTTAGACACCCCATAAACCCTTACATTCGAGGACGAATGTTCCTAAGGGGGAGAGGGTGTTACAACCCAAATTCGCATACCATAGATCACGCCATAAGTTAGTCGACGTAAATCCAAGAAGAGATTATCTTTGAGATGATAAGAAGTTAATCCTATTGGTCTTAAACGATACAAGGGTGTATAAGAGTGGTTAACAAGTATTTGAAGTTAAACGAATCAAGGATTTTGTAACCCGTATTTTCAGGTAACACTAGAGGTGATTAATTGTCCCAAGAGGTCTTGTTTTAATGTATTTGAATCATATAATATCCGCATCATAAGTCTTGAAGTCAAGCGAGTTATGAAACAAAAGTCGATAAAAGTTGTCGCAACTTAGGTTTATAATTTTACTTAAACTTTAGGTCAAATGTTACTGCATTTTTCTCCCAATGTGCTTGGAATTATGGGGTGATCTACCTATTAAATTGAAGATCTATGAGTCTAGTTTCCAACGCATTAAACCGTTCATCGATACGATCTCGGAATAGAGAGATATTCGCGTTTTTGCGAGAGTGCGCCAAGCTGCTCTCTATGGGGCCCACAAAAGCGGTTTAAGACATATGGACATATATAAGATACCTCAACCCCGTTTTAAGTCATTATTTTTCAGTATATTCAGACCTTATAACCCTAAAAACAGTCTCTCAAGGTTCTCTCATGATCCAAGACCCAAACAAAGGGCAAACAACACAAATCAAATATCGGGAATCTCGTGGCGCTAGTAAGTTTCTTGTTCTTCTTGTTGTTGCTGATTTTTGTGTTGTTCCAGCTCGTGTGGGAGGTTGTTTTAAGTGTTTTATGTCCTGTAAATACACCTTCAAGTTTTTAATATCAACCCTAGGTGATTTCAAGTCTTCTAAAGTAATTCTAGTGCCGAAAAACCCGAATTAATTGCTAGTTTCGCTTCCTTGTTCTTGTGGCAGAGTTGAAGGGATATTTCGTGGAAAATTAAGGTCAAATTGGAGTTGTTATTTCTGTTTAAAGGTAAGGAACCTCTTACTCTATATATATTTAAGATTATCCAAGTTGCAGCTAAGTCGTTGAAGTTAGAACTTGTGAAATATATATCGAAAGGCTTGGTAGTAATGTTGTTAGTTGGTGGACTGTTTTGGAGGCTCAATATGATTATTAATGATGTTGTTTGGGCTGTTTGGTGATTGTATTGACTTGTGGGAAGTCATATAAATAGGGGAGGTGCTGTCCGTTTCATCGTAAAATAGGTTGTGGTCGATACATAATAGTTACGACGCTTAAACGATAATGATAGTGTCATTTGTCTTATTGTAGACTAAGGAGTCGTGACATTTGCATAGCTTGAGGTTGGGCAGCATATACAAGGTATGTGAGGCTATCCCCTTCATTCTTTTGCACGACTCCGATTGTACATAATATAATGACGAGCTCCCAAAGATACTCTACTCTTAGAAGCTAGCAGTACTTACATTGCTGCCCTTCTTATGAAACGATTGATATTGATGTTACTTCTCTTATCCTTATATTATCAATGTTGTTGGTAGTTCCTGATTCTTATAAGATTCTTGATGAAGAGTTAATCCTAATAACGTGTACGAAGGATACCAACCTTATGTCACTCCGAAAGGTTCAAAATATGATTCCAATGAGTCCAGCATGCATCATATATATGTATCTATTTTACTCTATCGAGCCGTGCTATAGTCGGCCGGGTACGGCACCTATTGTGCAACCACTGATCAGTTGGGTTTTACCGAGCTCCACGTGGCCGGGTACGATTCTACCGAGCCCTATGATGGCCGGGTACGTTTTACCGAGCCTATTATGGCCGGGTACGATATGATGATGATGATGCCCACAAAGGCATATGTTTTAAACGTTTATGTATATATATATATATATGTATGTATCATGTATTTCATGTCAGTAGCCCTCAGAGGTACCCAGATGTCACAGGTTGTATATTCCCTATCACTGTTTACATTACTGTTCTTACTTATGCTTTCTTGCCTCACATACTCAGTACTTTATTCGTACTGACGTCCTTTTTATTTGTGGACGCTGCATGTCGTGCTGCGGGTCCTGATAGACAGGTAGACGTAGCTCCCCCACCACAGTAGGCTGTCCAGTTCAGCGGTTATTGGCGAGATCCCTTCTCCGGACTTGCCGTGGTCTTGGTATGCATTTTTGTTATAGACATTATGGGTATGTCGGGGCCCTGTTCCGGCAATGTTGTAGCACTTATGTTCCTTTAGAGGCTCATAGACAGGTGTCGACTTATGTATGGTTTAGAATGCCTTTTCGGCTGATTTTTGTTGTATAGTCTTTCATGGCATCATGATAGCTCGTACCTTATATATAGTTTCTTGACAGTCTTGTCGTCCCATGTTATGTATGTTCATGATATTATCTTTCATTGTTGGATGTTCATGATCCATGTCTACTATTTATATTGATCTTGTCGGCCCTTAAAGATAATAAGGAAGGTTAGATAAAATGTACGTTGGTGCTCGACAAGTATGGCCCGGGTGCTAGTCATGACCCTCCAGTTGGGTCGTGACAATATCTACCAGCAGCAGAGAGGCCATTGGCGTTGGATGTTCAGGCCTTAGCCAGCCAATTTGTGAGATTGGATATTTCTGAGCCGAGTTGAGTATTGGCTTATGTCATCTCTCGGTCTTCTCTTTATGATCGTATCAGGGAGCGTCAGTATGATGACCCCCATTTGCTTGTCCTTAAGGACACGGTCCAGCACGGTAATGCTAAGGAGGTCACTATTGGAGATGATCGTGCATTGAGGATGCAAGGCATGCTATGTGTTCACAATGTAGATGGTTTGCATGAGTTGATTCTTCAGGAGACTCACAGCTCGCGGTACTCCATTCATCCGGGTGCCACGAAGATGTATCAGGACCTGAGACAGCATTATTGGTAGAGGAGGATGAAGAAAGACATAGTAGAGTATGTGGCTAAATGTCTAAATTGCCAGCAGGCGAAGTATGAGCATCAGCGACTGGGTGGGTTGCTTCAGAAGATAGAGATTCCGGAGTAGAAATGGGAGCGGATAACTATGGACTTCGTTGTTGGCCTCCCACCGACTCAGCGGAAGTTTGATGCAGTTTGGGTGATTGCGGATAGACTGACCAAGTCGGCTCATTTCATTCCTGTAATGACTACCTATTCTTCCGAGCAGCTAGCTCGAATCTACATCCGTGAGATCGTCAGGCTTCATGGCATACCGGTATCTATTATCTCTGACCGGGGTACGCAGTTTACATCACGGTTCTAGAGAACTGTACAGCATGAGTTGGGTACTAGGGTTGAGTTGAGCACAACATTTCACCCTCAGACGGACGGGCAGTCCGAGCACACTATTCAGATATTCGAGGATATGCTCCATGCGTGTGTGATAGATTTTGGGGGTGCTTGGAACCAGTTCTTTCCATTTGCGGAGTTTGCTTACAATAATAGTTATCAGTCTAGCATTCAGATGGCACCGTATAAGGCTCTGTACGGTAGGCGGTGTCGGTCCCTAGTGGGTTGGTTCGAACCCGGTGAGGCCAGATTATTAGGTATGGACTTAGTTCAGGATGCCTTGGAAAAGGTGAAGGTGATCCAGGATAGACTTCGCACAGCCCAGTCCAGACAGAAGAGTTATGCGGAACGGAAGGTTTGCGTTGTGGCATTCATGGTTGGAGAGCGAGTCTTGCTCTGGGTTTCCCTATGAAGGGCATTATGAGGTTTGGAAAGAAGGGCAAGCTGAGCCCAAGGTTCATTGGTCCATTTGAGGTATTGAGTCGAGTTGGGGAGGTTGCTTATGAGCTCGCCCTGCCTCCCAGTCTAGCAGGAGTTTATCTGGTATTCCATGTTTCTATGCTCCGGAAGTATCACGGCGATCCATCCCATGTGTTGGATTTCAGCTCAGTTCAATTGGACAAGGATCTATCTTATGTTGAGGAGTCGGTAGCTATTTTAGACAGGCAGGTCAGAAAGCTAAGATTAAAGAACATTGCTTCCATGAAAGTTCTTTGGAGGGGACAGCCGGTCGAGGAGGCGACTTGGGAGACCGAGCAGGATATGTGCAACCGTTATCCTCATCTTTTCACCACTTCAAGTATGTCTCTATGCTCATTCGAAGACGAACGATTATTTTAAGAGGGGGAGGATGTAACGACTCGACCGATCATTTTGAGAGTTAGAGCCCCGAGCCCCTATTAACTGCTTTCCCCATATCTATTTCTGCTATTGTGACTTGCCGGGATGATTGGTTTTGAGTTTCAGAGTGTTTTGGGACACTTAGTCCCTAAATGAGAGCTTAAGTCTTTGAATTTGGATCGTAGTCGGAACTGTGTGAAGACGGATGCGGAATGGAATTCCGTCGACTCCGTTAGCTCAGTTGAGTGATTTTGAGCTTAGGAGCGCATCTAGAATGTGTTTTGGAGGTCTGTAGTAGATTTAGGCTTAAATTGGCAAAAGTTAGATTTTCGGCGATTTCGGCCAATAGTGGAAATTTTGATATCTAGCTCGGAATGGATTTCCGAAAGTGGATGTAGGTTCGTAGTATCATTTGTGACATGTGTGTAAAATTTGAGGTAATTCAGACTAGATTTGACATGGTTCGGCGTCGTTTGTAGAATTTGGAAAATTCTAAGTTCTTAGGCTTGAATCCGTGCTTAATTCATGATTTTTGGCATTGTTCGATGTGGTTTGAAGGCTCGACTAAGTTCGTATAGAGTTATAGGATTGTTTGGTAGGTTTGGTTGAGATCCCGGGGGCTCGGGTGTATTTTGGATGCTTAGCGGAATGAAATTAGACTTAGGAAAATCTGGTGCTTTTGCTGGTTCTGCTGTAATCGCACCAGCGCAAGGTTGCCCGCAGGTGCGAGCAAATTGGCACATGCGGGCAACCTTGCGCCAAAGAAGGAAAATGGAAGAGTGCCAGGGGTAGTAGGTGCAAGGCGATTTCCGCATCTGCAATGCCCGCAGATGCGTTAGGGGTCTTCGCAGGTGCGCAAGGTCCGCAGAAGCGGAAGGGAATTTCGCGGGCGCGCACGCGCAGATGCAGCCCTTTCATTGCTAGTGCGAATGTAGAGGGGATAAGTGATTTGCACAGATGCGCACATTTTGCCGCACAAGCGCACCCGCAGGTGCGAGCCCAGCCTTCGCAGGTGCGGAAATACCTTGGTAGTGGTTAAAACCGAAGGGCTTCGCGATTTTTGTAATTTTTGGACTTTGCAACTCGGTTTAGGGCGATATTTGAGAGAATTTTCGAGGGATTTCTTGAGGTAAGTTCCTTGTGCTTATTTTTTATCAATAATCATGCTTCCCCATGTTTTGTCCCACCTAGTGAGTGTGTATTTAAGGTGGAAATTAGAAGTTGGAGGCGAGGGATTTGGGAGTTTGAATTGTGGATTTGGAGGACCATTTGTAGTCGGATTTTAGTAAAACTGATATGGTTAGACTCGTGAGTGAATAGGCTTTTGAATTTTGTGACTTTTACCCGATTTCGAGACGTGGGCCCGTGTCGACATTTTAGGGTGAATTTTGGAATTTTTGTTAAAGTATTGATTTAATTAATTAGATGAGTCTATTATGGTTGTAATTATGATATGTAATTGTTTTTGGCTAGATTTAGGCCATTCAGAGCCGGATATTCGTGGAAAGGGCATTCTTACGGATTGATTGAGCTTGACTCGAGGTAAGTGGCTTGCCTAACTTTGTGTTGGGAAAATCCCCTTAAGATTTGGAACAATTGTTATATGTGAGCGCCGTGTACGTGAGGTGACGAGTACGTACACGGGCTAGTTGTGATAAAACCCAATTTTCTTACTGAGCAGCAACATGTTTTCCTGTTATTTTGATATACCATTTCAATGAGTACTAATCTATTTTTATTCTTATTTGAGTTATTCCAATATGTGTAGCTATCATGTTTAGTCTAATACAACATATCTACGTGTCTTAAATGTTTATGTGAATTGTGTGCAGCATGCTTAATGAATTTTCAGCTTCTTCCCTGACTGGCACTTAGTCTAAATTGTAAGAATTTCGTGATGTAGTTGTATTTCTATCGTTCGCGCTGCATATTTACTTTGGGACTACGGAACGGTATTTCGGGAGATCCCCCTGCACATTTATTTTGGGACTACGGAACGGTATTCCGGGAGATGCCCTTACACATTTATTTTGGGACTACGGAACGGTATTCCGGGAGATCCCCCTGCACATTTACGTTTGGGACTACGGGACGGTATCTCGGGAGATCCCCTGGTGTGTTTCTGTGTACTAAGCTTTTACTTTCTATGATTTCATTGTTGTTAAAGTTCAGCGTTTATTTTATTTCGGTATTACACTCTATATTGTTTTATTACATATTTACCAGTAGGGCCTTGACCTGACCTCATCACTACTCGACCGAGGTTAGGCTTGGCACTTACTGGGTACCGATTGTGGTGTAATCATGCTACTCTCTGCACATGTTTTTCGTGTGCAGATCCAGGTGTACCTTATCAGCCGCACTATCATTGAGCCGGGACAACTTTTGGAGACTTCAAGGTATATCTGCTGCGTCCGCAGACCTCGGAGTACCCTTCTACTCTTTCTCATATCCATTATCTTCTGTATTTTTCCTTGTTAGATTATGATGTATAGAGACACTAGATTTTCCCTTCTGTAGTTTGTGATTCACGATGTTCCAGGTTTTGGGATTTTTTGTGTATTTTTGAATAATTGGCTAAATTTATATTTTTATTTTATTATTACGCAAAATGTTAGGCTTACCTAGTTGTAGAGACTAAGTGCCGTCACGACTTCACACGGAGAGGAAATTGGGACATGACATGGGGCTGGAACGGGAACATTGTCTTGAGGCGGTCGGCCTCAACTATTGGCTTAAGGTTCAAGAGGGACCTCGTCCATTGCATCATCAACGTCCACATTCCCCACGGCTATATTTTCGAGCTCATTATTTACCATGATTTCACCTACAATACTCACACGTTAGTAACAAGGAAGGAAAAGAAGATATTCCAAAAACACACCTAAATATATAGCTAACACCGTCTTTTAGTTCCCCGACAACGGCGCCAAAAATTGATCTCGTCCAATTTCACTCCTTTATTTGAGGATATGAAAACGGTCGATGCAATAGTAATACCCAACAAGGAGTCGGAGTTGATTTTCCACAGGGAGGTATGAATGGGTCTTAGGAATATATATTATAGTGTATGAGCTTGAATTATATCAAATTGCACTTCAACAAATTTGGGTTGTTTCTAGGTCTAATTTAAATGAAGACTACAAACTAAGAATTTAAACTAGGAAAGTATTTTTGGTTCTTTTTCACATGTTATGAAAATCCTAGGGCTATGACCTTCACCTAGGTGTTGGCCTAATGGATTGTAAACTTTATAGCTTGTTTTATTGGCCGAGTGTATTATAGCTATCAACACGCAAGTACCCACTCAATACCTCTCGGTCAGAGAGTGATTTTGTCAAATTTGGCTTTCTCAAGTCCAAATGGGTATTGAACAAAACAGTTGATGATAAGCTCAAGTCGAGTTTTACTATCTCTAGGTTCAACCCTTTAATTAGTTTATCAATCTCTCGATTGACCCAATTTCTTGCTAGCCAAATTTTTCTAGACTAAGTCTCTCTTTCTCAAGTAGAAACCAAGTCAAATAGACATGAAATAATATCTGAAACCATTAATTCTTCACATAAAAGCAAGAACTAGGCTAGATAATCAACACCCAACCATAAACAAGCAATAAATCAAACACCCATTAAGTTTACACACTAGGTTTGGGTCACAACCCTAATAAAAATCTAGCTACTCATGCTTAAATTGGAAGAAAAAAAAGAAGAAGTGATAATTAAACCTATATTGATAATTAAAATGATGAAATCAATATTCAAAAAGCTCAAAATAGCAAAAACTACCAAAAAAGAGTAAAAACAACGTCTACTGCAGCTGCTGATGTCAAAACTTGACCTAAAAAAGTGAAACTCTTATATTTATACAGTGCTGGACAAAAATGCCCTTTCGAAAGTTCTGCGGCCGCACAATTCCATGTGTGGTCCGCACTTTGCTTCATCCTGACATGAATGGAAACCTGCGGCCGCATAAATCTGAAGTGCGGCCGCACATTGCTCTTCTGCGGACCGCACTTCTGTTGAACTTGAGATGCAAGTTCTCTGAACTTTTGCTCTTGCCCAGGTTCTGTGGCCTCACATGTTATGTGTGGACCGCACTTTGCACTTGTCTCTGATAGGAATTTCTTCATAATTTGCGGTTCGCACTTTGAGCTTCTGTGCCTGTTTATGTCATTGAGTTTAGATCACTCCTTCTTGAGTTGGATTTAATCTTGGGGGCTCATTTTCCACTATTCCTGCAATTAAGCATATTTTATCAGTTTTCGGGAACATAATTAAACGCTTTTGGACTAAAATAAAAGCAAAAAGGTGCTAATAAGTAGTCAAAATCCCCACTTATCAATAGCGTTGCCTATGGAGGAGTCTTCAGGCATTGGATGTTATTCCTGTCGTCAGTTATTCCATATAATACTTTATTGTTCCATGTGAGTTGTGAGACGGCTTGATTATTCGCATATGTATTGTGGTCCCGTGTAGCTTGTGGTGTTATATGAGCAAGATGGCTCTCGAGATGCAGGTCATTTATTGCACCTTAGTCGTGATTCGGTTTTGTAGTGTATGGCACTATCTATGTCCCCAGGGTTTTATTATTCACTTGGTGTGATTGTGGTCAATATTCGATATTTCGTAGGTATAAGCATTATGGCTTGATGGATATTTCCCTATTTATTGTTATGTGTGGGTCGGGTGGCAAGCCGCCACGAGTATGTTTGTAATGACCCGATAGGTCATCTTATGTTCTAGAACCTAATTCTGCGCTATGAAGCCTTAAATACCTCATCCTAGCCTTCCTCGACTTGCGTGCACAGTCCGGGCATTTTTTTGGAAAGCTTTTATGTTAACAACTGAGATAAATATGAAATATTTGCCTTAAAATCCATTTGAGTTTACTTCGGTCAACGTTTTGACCAAACGGAGCTAGATTTGTATTTTGACGGCCCTAGTGGGTCCGTATCGTGATTTGGGACTTGGGCATATGCCCGAAATCAAATTCGGAAGTCCCTAGCCCGAGTTATCGCGCTTTGTTGAAATTTGAAATTTAAAGGCTTCATGAATTTGAAATGTTTGACTAATGTTTGACTTTTTAGATATCGGGTCCGTATTTTGGTTCTGGAACCCGGTATAGGTCCAATACTAAATTTATGACTTGTCTATCAAATTTGGTGAGAAACGGAGTTGGTTTGACGTGATTCGGACGTCCAATTGTGAAATTAGAAGTTCATGAGTTTTATTGAAATTTTTTTTGATTTGATGCTAAATTTGTAGTTCTAGATGTTATTTTGGCGATTTGATCACGAGCAAGTTCGTATGATATTTTTAGACTTGTATGCATAATTGGTTTAGAGCCCTGAGGGCTCGGGTGAGTTTCGGATAGGCTACGGAGTAAATTGGACTTAGAAAATATTGCTGGTGTGTCTCAGTTCAGGTGCTGGCCTCTGATCTCTCATTTGCGAGGTCAGGCTTCGCATTTGCGACATGGCAGCAAACCTGTCAGTTTCGCATTTGCGATCATAATCTTCGCATTTGGGAAGAGACCCAGTTGCGCAATTGCGACCAGGTCTTCGCTTTTGCGATGGGGACTGGGGGGGAGCTACTTCGCATTTGCGATCAATGGGTCGCATTTGCGATCAGGCCAAGTCGCATTTACGAATAATTCATCGCATTTGCGATGGAAGAAGAGATGTGAAGATCTTCGCATTTACGATTGATTCTTCGCATTTGCGGTGTTCGCATTTGCGAACCCCAGGTCACAAATACGACATCTATAACTGATCAAAATGGGACATAGACGGGATTTTTGTTCATTCTCTCAAACTTTCAAACTTAGAAACCCTAGAGGCGATTTTTCAAAGAACCTTTCTTCCTTAAATCATTGGTAAGTGATTCTAAACTATTTCTTTTAATCTTTCACTACATTTCCTAAGATTTCAACCAAAAACCTTGTGTTTTCATGGTGGAAATTGGGGGTTTTGGGTAGAATTAGGGATTTTTATAAAATAGGGATTTAGACCTCAAATTGAGGTCGGATTCCAAAATAAATTACATAACCGGGCTTGGGGGTGAATGGGTAATCGGGTTTTGGTCCGAATTTTAGGATTGGACCGAGCGGTCCCGGGAGTTGACTTTTGTTGACTTTTTCAATAATGACCTAAATTGAATCCTTTACAATCATAGGTAGTTCTTAAGGCTTAATGTGAATCGTTTGGTTGGTAATTTGCCAGATTCTATTGGTTTGAAGGCTTATTTAAAAGGTAAATTTGTGATTGAGCATTGAAGTGGACCTTGGGAGCGAGGTAAGTGTTGTGGTTAACCTTGACTTAAGGGATTGGGACTTGTTTGTCTATTTGCTACATGTTTAGTTGTTGGGTACAACGTATATGTGAGGTGACGAGTACTTATGCGTTGTTGTCGGGTTAAAGCATGCGGGTGGCGACTTATTCCTTGTAGTTTATTGATTACTTTGATCTTGTTATCCATGCTTAGACTAGTTACTTACTAAATTGATCCTTCTTATCGTGTTTACGGGCTTTTGTGATAATTGAGTATTGATTCCAAAGTTGAGATTGGTATTGTGGAACCATTGTTGAAGTAAGGCTTATTCTTGTTGATTCTATCTCCCTGCTATTACTTGTTCATTATTATGTGGTAAGGGAGAGTGTTAATGCACGAAGGGTGATGTCGTGCCATATTGTGAGTGTTAAAGCACGAAGCGTGATGCCGTGCTATATTGTGAGTGTTAATGCACGAAGGGTGATGCCGTGCGATGTTATGAGAGTTAATGCACGGAGGGTGATACTGTGCCGTATCTATTGATTTATATTGTGAGGCTGAGAGTAAAAGCACGAACGGGGATGTCGTGCAGTATCATTGTTTCATTGTGAGGTTGAGAGTAAAAGCACGAAGGGTGATGTCGTGCAATTGTCTTCATTGTATTGAGTTGTTTTGACTGTTCTGGTCATCATTTTTTGTTGTATCTCTTATATCTTGTGCCCCTTTAGCATGTCCCCCTCCCAATAGTACATGTTTAACTGTTATTGTTGTTTTCTTGTACATATACTGTTATCTGCTTAGGTTTATTATGTGGGTGTCTTGTCATAGCCTCATCACTACTTCGTCGAGGTTTGGCTCGACACTTACGAGTACATGGGGTCGGTTGTACTCATACTACACTCTGCACTTCTTGTGCAGATTTTGGTACCGGCCCTAGCTGATTATGAGACTCGGTAGTCCGGACTTGCTTATCGGAGACTCAAGGTAGATCTTCTGGCATCCGCAGACCTTGGAGTCCCTTTCTAGTTTCCTTATTTTACTATTTCTTTTTATTCAGAACAGTTGTATTTCGTTCAGAGTCTATTTGTAGCAAATCTTAGAAGCTCGTGAGTTGTAAATCCATATCCGAATTAAATCAGATATTATGGGCTTTATGTTATTCCGCATTTCAGTTTTAGCTTCTATTTAGTTTAATTGATTATGTTATTGAAATTGACTAAAATTGGTTTAAAGAATCCTCTAACACTGGCTTGCCTAGCAAGTGAAATGTTAGGGGCCATCACGGTCCCGAAGGTGGGAATTTCGGGTTATGACAATGTTGTTTAGATCGGGTTGCACGCCGCAACGGTATCATGTTTGGATCGGGTTGCACGCTGCAACAGTATCATGTATGGATCGGGTTGCATGCCGCAATAGTGAGATGTTGAGTACGGTTCCATATACTTATTTCTGTGTATTTTGTTTCTTATTTTATGAGAAAGGTTCATTGCATCTATTTGGCTGTTTTATTCGTTATGCGAGCTGGGTAGTTCTTTTCCAGAGTTCATTCTTCCTTATGTGTCATACTCAAGTTGGATCTAGTTGGCGCATTAGTGGCGTCATATGAGATTTTTATCGGTGTTTGTGGTGGCTTATTGCCCGAGCAGCTTGCACTGGGTGAGACGAGATCATTGGACCTGAGATCAGTGCGATTGGAGTTATGTAGGGTATATTAAAGAGCAAATATCGTTATTCAGTTCATAATGAGGTAATGGTTCTTGTCAAAAGGAGAGATTTGTTGATTCAGCAGGTGGGTATAAATTTCTACACATCTCTTTCATTGTGGAGGTATTGCGAGGGTTGGAACAGGGCTTACATGTGTAATGAGGTGTATTGCGGGCATTGGATTCGTGAAATTGCAGATTTTGTGGTAGAAGAACAGGGCTAACCCGTCGTGATGGTGCCTATCGCGATACTAGGTAAGACGACATTTCCAAAACACTTTCAACATTTAACAAAAATAAATTAAGACATTTAAGATGATCGGAGTTTTTCATAAAAATGGGGTAAAACCCAATAGCATAAGTGCGAAAAAAAATTAGCCCGACATCGGGGTGTCACTGAGTACATGAGCATCTATACTAGGAGCAGTCTATACAACATCTAAGGAATAAGAACTGAAATGCGATAAAGATAATGAAGGAGTGCCAATGCCTACAAACGCCATACAACTACCTCAATAGTCTCCGAAATCAGCTGCTCAACTATCAACACCCGCTATGATCGGGAACACCTGGATCTGCACACGAAGTGCAGGGTGTAGCGTGAGTACAACCAACTTAGTAAGTAACAAAAATAAATAAGGAACTGAGAAGGTAGTATTGAGCTATACAAATACAGTTCATTTTCAATAATCCTAGAAAAGAATAGACATGTTTTCAAATCCGGCAGCTTAAGTCAACTCAGTTTTATACAATTCATGTTCAGGTGATCCAGATATAAAATCTTTCAGAAATTTCACAACAATGATAGATAGCAACTAATTGCATCAACAAATGAAAAGCAAGTACAGCCTCTCAGGGCAACAGTCACTCAACTCGTCACAATAGCTCAATCACTCGGCTCTCAGCCCATAATACTTATACTCAATAGGCACCTGCGCTCACTAGGGGTATGCAGACTCCGGAGGGGCTCCTTTCAGCCCAAGCGCTATATCGTTGCGGCTTGCAGCCCGACTCAAACATATAAATAACCATAAGGCTCGTTGTGACTTGCAACCCGATCCACAGTTCATCAATAGCCATAAGGCTCGTTGCGGCGTGCAACCCGATCCATATACCCTCACATAGCTCACAGCTCGGCACTCAGTCCCTATCTCAATCACTAACCTCTCCAGCCCTCTCGGGCTTCCAGAAATGATACAAAGCAGCCAAAAGAGATAATATCAAGTATTAACAAGAAAACAAGAAGAAATGGAGATATGACACGCAAGTCAAACTGTGACTGAGTACAAGACATCAAATAGCGACTAATTCAACAAGAACCCGACCGCTGAAGGTCCCAACAGTGATATCATATGGCTTAAGCATGGTTTCTAACATGAATGACAGTCAAATTTATAGAAGACAGAGAGAACGGGTATTATAATAAGCTATTCGATTTTACAGTCTCACAGGATGGACCGGGTCACAATCCCCCACGGTGCACACCCACACGCCCGACACCTAGCATGTGCGTCACCTCCAAAATAATCACATCATACCAAATATTCGGGGTTTCATACCCTCATGGCCATATTTAAAACTATTACTTACCTCAAGCCGCACAAAATCCTACTCGGAAATGCCTTTGCCTCTTGAATCAGTCCCCAAACGCCTCGAATCTAGCCACATGCAGTACGATACAATTAATATAGGCTAAAAGAATCAATTCCGCAAGAAAAATACGAAATTGTAAGCCAAAATCCGAAATAGGCTCAACCCGGCCCCTGGGCCCACACCTCAAATTTCGACAAAAATTACAAAATACGAACACCTATTCACTCACGAGCCTAACCTACAAGAATTACTCGAATCCGACATCAAATCACCTTCCAAAACACGAAATTATAGCCTATGAAGTTTCTACCATTTTCCCCCAAACTTTCCAACTCTAATCCCTAATTAGAAGATGAAAATAGCAATAGATTCATGAAATATAGTCCAATCCGAGTTAGAACCACTTACCCCAACAATCTCCTTGAAGAAATCTCAAAACATCGCCTCACACCGAGCTCTCCAACTCCCAAAATCGAAATGGGAAATCAACCCTCGAAATCTTATTTTTCTGCCCACTAAACTCGCTTCTTCCAGCCTTCAACCGCACCTGCAGGAAATCCATCGCAAGTGCGAAAATGACTTAAATGGCTAGGAACGCATCTGCGAGCTTTGGGCCGCACCTGCGAGCCCGCTTCTGCGGTTTGACTTCCGCATCTGTGACCCTTGCCCAGGCCGCCCATACTGCTCCTGCGACCATCACTCCTCATTTGCGGACGCGCAGATGCGGCTCCCATCTCGCACCTAGGCTCACAGACCTTCTTGACCAAAAGCGCACCTGCGCCCTTCATATCGCACGTGCGATCGTGCACCTGCGGTCTCTCCACCGCAAGTGCGAAACACCATAAACCAACAACGCTTCAGCAATGGCATAAGTCCAATATTTCATCCGCTAAGCACTCGAACACACCCGAGGCCCCCAGAACCTCAACAAAACATACCAACCAGTCCTAAAACACCATAAGAACTTAGTCGAGCCCTCAAAACACGTCAAACAACGCTAAAAACACGGATCACCCTTCAATCCAAACTTAATGAACTTGAAACTTCAAATTTATAAGACTGATACTGAAACCTACCAAACCACATCCGATTGACCCCAAATTTTGTACACAAGTCATATTCAACATTATGGACCTACTCCAACTTCCAGAATCTGAATCCGACCTCGATATCAAAAAGTCAACTTCCGGTCAAAATCTCCAAAAATTCGACTTTCGCCATTTCAAGCCTAAATTAGCTACAAACATCAAATTCACAATCTGGATGCGCTCCTAAGTCCAAAATCACCCAACGGAGCCAACAGGACTAACGGAACTCCATTCCGAAGTCGTCTTCTTACAGTTTCAATTATGGTCAAAATTATAAGACTTAAGCTTCTGTTTTAGGGACTAAGTGTCCCAAAACACTCCGAAACCAAAAATAAAACATCCCGGCAAGTCACATAAGCAGAAACAGACACGGGGAAAGCAGAAAATAGGGGATCGAGGTTAATACACTCAAAACAACCGACCGGGTCATTACATCCTCCCCCTCTTAAAATAATCATCCGTCCTCAAACGAGCATAGAGATATACCTGAAGTGGTAAAAACATGAGGATAACGGTTCCCCATATCATGCTCGGTCTACCAAGTCGCCTCCTCGACCGGCTGGCCCCTCCACTAAACCTTCACAGATGCAATATTCTTTGACCTCAACTTTCGAACATGCCTATCCAAGATCGCCACCGGGTCCTCAACATATGATAAATCCTTGTCCAACTGGACTGAGCTGAAATGCAACACGTGAAACGGATCGCTGTGATACTTCCGGAGCATAGAAACCTGGAATACTGGGTGAACTCCTGCTAGACTGGGAGGTAAAGCAAGCTCATAAGCAACCTCCCCAACTCGCCGCAACACCTCAAAGGGACCAATAAACCTTGGGCTCAGCTTGCCCTTCTTCCCAAACCTCATAACGCCCTTCATAGGCGAAACCCGGAGCAAGACCCGTTACCCAACCATGAATGCAACATCGCGAACCTTCCAATCCGTATAACTCTTCCGTCTGGATTGGGCCGTGCGTAGTCTATCCTAAATCACCTTAACCTTCTCCAGAGCATCCTGAACCAAGTCTTTACCCAATAATCTAGCCTCGCCCGGCTCAAACCAACCCACCAGAGACCTACACCGCCTACCATACAGAGCCTCATACGGTGCCATCTGGATGCTCGACTGGTAACTGCTATTGTAAGTAAACTCCGCTAGAGGCAAGAACTGATCCCATGAACCCCCAAACTCTATCACACATGCACATAGCATATCCTCTAATATCTGAATAGTGCGCTCGTACTGTCCATCCGTCTGAGGGTGAAATGCTGTGCTCAACTCTATTCGAGTCCTCCAGAACTGTGATGTAAACTACGTACCCCGGTCAGAGATGATAGATACCGGTATGCCATGAAGTCTGACGATCTTGCGGATATACACTTGAGCCAGCTGCTCGAAAGAATAGGTAGTCATCACAGGAATGAAATGAGCTGACTTGGTCAGCCTATCCACAATCACCCAAACTGCATCAAACTTCCGCTGAGTCCGTGGAAGCCCAACAACGAAATCCATAGTGATCCGCTCCCATTTCCACTCCTAAATCTCTAACTTCTAAAGCAACCCACTGGTCGTTGATGCTCATACTTCACCTGCTGGAAATTTAGGCACCGAGCTACATACTCTACTATGTCCTTCTTTATTCTCCTCCACCAGTAATGTTGTCTTAAGTCCTGATACATCTTCGTGGCACCCGACCAGTGGTCGTTGATGCTCATAACCTGCCTTCCATCCTCAATGCACCATCAACCCCAATAGTGACCTCCTTAGCATCGTCGTGATGGACCGTGTCCTTAAGGACAAGCAGATGGGGATCATCATACTGACGCTCCCTGATACGATCATAAAGAGAAAACCGAGAGACCACACAAGCCAATACTCGACTCGGCTTAGAAACATACAATCTAACAAACTGGCTAGCTAAGGCCTGAACATCCAATGCCAACGGCCTCTCTGCTGCTAGAAGATATGTTAAGTTCCACAAACTCTTCGCCCGGCGACTCAAGGCATCGGCTACCACATTGGCCTTCCCGGGATGGTACAAAATGGTGATATAATAGTCCTTAAGAAGCTCCAACCACCTCCGCTAACGCAAGTTAAGTTCCTTCTATTTGAACAGATGTTGCAAACTCTGATGATCAGTGTAAATCTCACAATGGCCCCCATACAAATAGTGCCGCCAAATCTTCAAGGCGTGAACAATAGTTGCTAACTCAAGGTCATGGACAGGATAGTTCTTCTCATGAGGCTTCAACTGGCGTGAAGCATAAGCAATCCGATCCGCGAGGCATCATAATACACTGTATAAGAACCAGAAGCTAATGGTAGAACTAGAACTGGAGCAGTGGTCAAAGCAGTCTTGAGCTTTGGGAAGCTCTCCTCGCACTCCTCCGACCACCTGAAAGGAGCACCCTTTTGGGTCAATTTAGTCAAGGGCAATGTAATAGATGAGAAGCCCTCCACAAAACGGCGGTAATAACCAGCCAAACCAAGAAAACTCCGAATCTCCGTGGCTAAGGACAGTTTAGGCCAACTCTGAACTGCCTCTACCTTCTTTGGGTCTACTTGAATACCCTCACTGGACACCACGTGTCCCAAGAACTCCACTGAACTGAGCCAAAACTCACACTTGGAGAACTTTGCATAAAGCTTCTCCTCCCTAAACCGCTACAACACAATCCTCAGATGCTGGGCATGATCCTCCTGGCTACGAGAGTACACCAGGATATCATCAATGAATATAATAATGCATGAGTCAAGATAAGGCTGAAACACACTGTTCATCAGATGCATGACCGTTGTTGGGGTGTTGGTCAGCCCAAAAGACATCACAAGGAACGCATAATGGTCATATCGGGTTCTGAAAGCTGTCTTAAGAATATCTGAGCTCCAAATCTTCAGCTGGTGATACCCTGACCTCAAATCAATCTTAGAGAACACCCTCACTCCCTGAAGCTGGTCAAACAAATCATCAATACGACGCAATGGATACTTGTTCTTTATTGTGACCTTGTTCAACTACCTGTAATCAATGCACATTCTCGTAGTATCATCCTTCTTCTTTATAAATAGAACTGGTGCACCCCAGGTGACACGCTAGGCCGAATAATCCCTTTATCAAGGAGTTCCTGAAGCTACTCCTTCAATTCCTTCAACTCCCCTGGTGCCATACGATACGGTGGAATAGAAATGGTCTGAGTGTCCGGTACCAAATCAATATCTCTGTCGGACGGCATGCCCGACAGGTCTGCAGGAAACATATCCGGAAAATCTCGCACCACTAGAACAGAATCAATAGCAGGGGTCTCTACACTAACATCCCTCACAAAGGCCAGATAAGATAGACAACCCTTCTCAACCATCCGCTGAGCCTTCAAGTATGAAATCACTCTACTGGGGACATAGTCTATAGAGCCGCTCCACTCAACCCTCAGCAACCCTGGCATCTCCAACGTCATGGTCTTAGCGTGACAATCTAGAATAGCATGACATGGAGACAACCAATCCATACCCAAAATCACGTCAAAAATCGACCATACTAAGCAACAAAAGATCCACTCTAGTCTCCAGACTCCTAATAGTCATCACACATGACCGATATACACGGTCCACAATGACAGTATTGCCCACCGGCGTAGACACATGAACAGGTAAAACTAGGGACTCACGAGGCATATCCAGAAAATGAGCGAAATACGAGGACACATATGAATAAGTGGAATCAGGGTCAAATAATACAGAGGCATCTCTATTGAAAACTGAGACAATACCTAGAATCATAGCATCCAAAGCAATGGCATCTGGTCTGGCCCCTAGTTGACTGGGCTCTACCCCGAGCTGGCTGAGCGGGTGGTGAAAAATCTAGTATTGATGCCATAGACTGGCTCTTCTGTTGAGCTAGACCTCCCATTAGGCGGGGACACTACCGCATCATATGACCAAACTCTCCACACTCATAGCAACTCCCCGGTGCTGGTCTTGGGGACTGAAAAGAGGCTCGGGCACCGGGATAACTGGTAGAAGGACTTAGCATACACGAGCCCTGACCCGATGGAGCACGGGACAAACTCTGAGCTAGGAGAGAACTGAGAGATGAATGACCCTACTGATAACTGTGTGAACCATGGCCAGATGATGTACCACGGTGAACTGGGCGAGCCTTCTGAGCATGTCTGAAAGGACGACCTCTATTGTGGTGGAACTGACCCCCAGAAGGAACACCGCTAAATCCACCCTGACCACTAGGCTTCTTGGCCTCCCTCTCGACCCTCTCCTGGCTGCGAACCATCTCAATCTGACGAGCAATGTCGACAACCTCATCAAAAATAGCACCAGACACTCTCTCTCTAGTCAAAAGCAATCGCAACTAAAAAGTGAGGCCATCTATGAACCTCTTGATCCTCTCCCTGTCTGTGGGAACCAACCAAATAGCATGACTGGCCAACTCTGAAAATCTCATCTCATACTGCGTCATGGACATATCACCCTGACAAAGCTACTCGAACTGCCTGCGCAACTCCTCTCTGAGGGACTGTGGCACGAACTTTCTCCAGGAATAGACCGGAGAACTGCTGCCATGTAAGAGGTGTTGTGCCGACCGGCCTACACCTCTCGTAAGCCTCCCACCAACTGAATGCAGCCCTAGAGAACTAAAAGGTAGTGAACGAGACCCCACTGGTCTCCAGAATACTTGCTGTACAGAGTATCCTCTGACAGCTGTCCAAGAAACCCTGTGCATCCTCTCCCTCTACACCACTGAAAGATGGAGGCTGGAGTCTCCCAGACCTCTCTAATCTATGCTACTCATCCTCAGACATAGCAGGAACCACATAGTCCTGAGCAACTGCAATTGGCTGGGCTGGGTTTGCCCCCGATGTCTGAAATCCCTGTACCACCTGCTCTGGTGTGCAGGCGGCGGGAGTCTAAGCACCTCCCCCGGCCTGAGAAGTGGCTATTGCGGCCGGAACAAAGACCGCCTGAGCAAGACTGGTACACGCGATCAGGATCTGATCTAAGGCCTCCTGAAGGCCTGGAATCATAATAGGCACAGGTGGTGCCTCAGCTGGCCCCACATGCTCATCCACAACTAGAGCCTGCTCCTGAACTGAGGCAACTCGTGGATCTGTAGGTGCTACCCTAGCTACGGTGCGAGCTGCACCTCTGCCCCTACCGCGACCTCAGTCTCTCGCGGCCCTGACTAGTGGTACTGGTGGCTGTCCATCCTGCCCCGTAGTACGCATCCTCACCATCTGTGAGAGAATTAGAATAACAAAATTTTAGTTACCAGAATCAAAAGATTTGCACGACAAGAATTCAAGAATGTGAAGTTTCCTAAGGGTTTGGCAACCTCTCGAAGATAAGTACTGACGTCACCGTACTGATCCGCAGAACTCTACTAAATCTGCTCATGACTTGTGAGACCTATGCAACCTAGGCTCTGATACCAACTTGTCACGACCCAAAACCTAACCCGTCGTGATGGCGCCTATCGTGATACTAGGCAAGCCGACGTTTCCAAAATACTTTCAACATTTAACAGAAATGAATTAAGAAATTTAAGATGATCAGAGTTTTTCACAAAAATGGGGTAAAACCCAATAGCATAAGTGCGAAAAACATTAGCCTGACATTGGGGTGTCACTGAGTATATGAGCATCTATACCAGGAGTAGTCTAATACAACATCTAAGGAATAAGAACTGAAATGCGATAAAGATAATGAAAGAGAGCCAAGACCTGCGAACGCCATGCAGCTACCTTGATAGTCTCCGGTATCAGCTGCTCAACTATCAACACTCGCAATGTCCCGGAATACCTGGATCTGCACACGAAGTGCAGGGTATAGCGTGAGTACAACAAACTAAGTAAGTAACAAAAGTAAATAAGAAACTTAGAAGGTAGTGACGAGCTATACAAATACAATTCATTTTCAATATCCCAGCAAAGAATAGTCATGCTTTCAAATCTGACAGTTTACGTCAACTCAGTTTTATACAGTTCAAGTTTAGGTGATCCGGATATAAAATCTTTTAGAAATTTAACAAAAATGACATATAGCAACTAAGTGCATCAACAAATGAAAATCAAGTACAGCCTCTCAAGGAAACAGTCACTCAACTCATCACAACATCTCAATCACTCGGCTCTCAGCCCACAGTACTTATACTCAATAAGTACCTGCGCTCACTGGGGTGTGCAGACTCCGGAGGGGCTCCTTTCAGCCCAAGCGATATATCGTTGCGGCATGCAGCCCGACCTAATCATATAAGTAACCATAAGGCTCGTTGCAGCGTGCAATCCGATCCACAGTCCGTAAATAGCCATAAGGCTCGTTGCGGCGTGCAACCCGATCCATATACCCTCACATAGCTCACAGCTCGGCACTCAGGCACTATCTCAATCACTAACCTCTCCAACCCTCTCGGGCTTCCAGAAATCATATAAATCAGCCAAAAGAGATAATATCAAGTATCAATAAGAAAACAAGAAGAAATGGAGATATGACACTCAACTCAAACTGTGACTGAGTACAAGACAGCAAATAGAGGCTAATTCAACAAGAACCCGAACGTTGAGGGTCCTAACAGTGATATCATATGGCTTAAGCATGGTTTCTAACATGAATGACAGTCAAATTTCTAGAAGACAGAGAGAATAGGTATTAACAATACGTTATTCGACTTTACAGTCTCACAGGACGAACCGAGTCACAATCCCCCACGGTGCACGCCCACACGCCCGTCACCGAGCATGTGCGTCACCTCCAAAATAATAACATCATACCAAAAGTCCGGGGTTTCATACCCTCATGACCATATTTAAAACTATTACTAATCTCAAGTCGCGCAAAATACTACTCTGAAATGCCTTTGCCCCTCGAATCAGTCCCCAAACGCCCCAAGTCTAGCCACAAGCAGTACGATACAATTAATATAGGCTAAAAGAATCAATTCCACAAGAAAAACACGAAATTGTAAGCCAAAATCTGAAATAGGCTCAACCCGGCCCCCGGCCCCCGGGCCCATGCCTCAAATTCCGATAAAAAACAAAAAATACGAACACCCATTCACTCATGAGTCTAACCATATAAGAATTACTCGAATCCGACCTCAAATCACCTTCCAAAACTTGAAATTATAGCCTATGAAGTTTCTACCATTTTCCCCCAAATTTTCCAACTCTAATCCCTAATTAGAAGATGAAAATAGCAATAGATTCATGAAATATAATCCAATCCGAGTTAGAACCACTTACCCCAACAATCTTTTTGAAAAAATCTCGAAACATCGCCTCACACTGAGCTCTCCAACTCCCAAAATCGAAATGGGAAATCAACCCTCAAAATCTTATTTTTCTGGCCAGTAAACTCGCTTCTCCGAGCCTTCAACTGCACCTACGGGAAATCCATCGCAGGTGTGAAAATGACTTAAACGGCTGGGACCGCATCTGCGAGCTTTGGGCCGCACCTACTAGCCAGCTCCTGCGGTTTGACTTTTGCATCTGCGACCCTTGCCCAGGCCGCCCATACCGCTCCTGCGACCATTACTCCGCATCTGCGGATGCGCAGATGTGGCTCCCATATCGCACCTACGCTCGCAGAACTTCTTGACCAAAAGTGCACATGCGCCCTTCACATCGCGCGTGCGATCCCGCACCTGTGGTCTCCCCACCGCAGGTGCGAAACACGTGAAAACAGCAAAGCTTCAGCAATTGCTTAAGTCTAATATTTCATCCACTAAGCACCAGAATACACCCGAGGCCCCCGGGACCTCAACCAAATATACCAACCAGTCCTAAAATACTTTACAAACTTAGTCGAGCCCTCAAAACATGTCAAACTACACTAAAAACATGAATCACCCTCCAATCCAAACTTAATGAACTTGAAACTTTAAATTTCTACAATCGATATCGAAACCTACCAAACCACATCCGATTGACCCCAAATTTTGCACACAAGTCATATTCAACATTATGGACCTACTCCAATGTTCGGAATCGGAATCCGACCTCGATATCAAAAAGTCAACTTCCTGTCAAAATCTCCAAAAATTTGACTTTCGCCATTTCAAGCCTAAATTAGCTACAGACCTCAAATTCATAGTTCAGACACACTCCTAATTCCAAAATCACCCAACGGAGCAAACGGGACCGACGGAACTCCATTCCGAAATCGTCTTCTCACATTTCCGACTACGGTTAAAATCCTAAGACTTAAGCTTTTGTTTTAGGGACTAAGTGTTCCAAAACACTTTGAAACCAAAAAAAAAATTCCCGGGAAGTCACATAAGCATAAACAGACATGGGAAAAGTAGAAAATAGGAGATCAGGGCTAATATACTCAAAACGACCGGCCGGGTCGTTACATATAGACTTTGGTGTTATCGATATCCGTTGGGGGTTTCGAGCCTTGGAATAGGTTCTTATCATGATTTGTGACTTGTACGTAAAGTTTGGCATCACTCCAAAATATTTTGATATGAACTGGACGGGTTCGTCAAAGTTTGAATGTTTGAAAGTTTAAAGAAGGTTTCGATCGTCGATACATGGTTTTGATGTTGTCTGGTGTGATTTGAGGCCTCGAGTAGATTTGTGTTATATTTTGGGACTGGTTTGTGTGATTGGACGGGGCCTCGGGTGTGTTTCGGATGTGTTTGGATTGTGTCGCGCTCTTATTTGATATTTCGGCATCATTTCTTTTGGCATTAAGGGCACTATATTGAAAAAAAGACCTTTGATTTGTGATTATGTTAAAACATTGGATCGTTATCGTAATTACGGAGCCATAGCAACAAGAATCATCGATTTTCGATGTCACATGAGAGAGTTATACCCATTTCCGTGTCAGACAAAATTGTTGGTTTCTGGTGCGAAGCTTTGTTCTTCGCGAATGCGGGGGAGGTTCCATGAACGCGAATAAAGATTTCTGGGTTGACCGGTCAATGCAAAAAATTGCTCTTCGTGAACACAAAGGTCTCCCTGCGAAGGCGATAAAGAAAAATCATCTGGATAGTGTTTTAAACTGAGAATTTTAGTATTTTGGGCATATCTTGAGTTCTAGAGCTCTGTTTGAGGTGATTTTCACGGAGTTGTTCTCGTCTCAATAAGGGGTTAAATATATGACCTTTATTTTGATGTTTATCCATTATTATTTCTGTTGGTTATTATTTTTATCCTTGTTTGGATTGCAGAAATTGGGATTTTGATCCCCAAAATTGAGAAATGGTAAATCCTTGATTTGAAGGTCAATTCATGGACGAAATTGGATGATTTTCTGGATATATACCATATGAGTTATGGGTAATATTTATTTTCAATAATTTTTAAAATTCGGGTACGTGGACCCGAGGGTTGACTTTATTGACTTTTCGAGCGGAGTTGAGAATTGTTATAAATAAATTAATTATGATGTTGGAGTATATTTTTATTTGTTTTTCATGATTGTTTGACTAGTTCGGATCGATGGGCATTTGGTTTGAGGTGTTAGAGAGGTGTTGGAGCAGGTTATGAAACTTCGCAGCGAAGTATGTCTCATGTCTAATCTTGTGAGGGAGGAATTACTCTGTAGGTGTTGTATTCTTATGTGCTACGTGTTGTGGGAGCTACACACGTATGAGGTGACGAGTGTCCGTGCATATGCTAGAATTCCTGATTATGTCCGGGTAGACTTAGATTCACGCCATGCTATAATTATACTATTTGAGTTATCTTTGCTCCGTTAAATTCCTTTATTTCGCGTTATGACTTGAGACTAGACTTGCATAGGGTGATAGACTCGCTATTGTAGAGATGTGACGAGCTACTTGATAACTCACAGATAATTTGTGCTTCCCTTACATATTCCTCCCGCGTTGTGCGTTTTCATCGCAAACCTTTCCTTAAAGTTCATAACTCACACGCTTATTTGTGAGTAAGGTCCATGACCTATTAAAGCTTCTTATTCTAATGGAATCAGGCCGTTCGCCTCGCCATGATTTTGTACCACACTCTTATGGGAGCGGGTCGTTCTCCTCGGCAGTAGAATAGATGCATCTGTGATTCGTGTCGCTCGACCCTCGGCAGTATATACATTATGATGGGATTGGGTCGTTCGCCTCGGCAGTATCATATTCCTTCTGGGATCGGGCCGTACGACCTCAGCATAATCGTGTGTTATATCGCTAGCAGTCCGAATATTCACGAGATTTTTCCTTCCACTGATGCCTTGCATTTTATATGGTATTTCTTATTCATTTGATATTGGCACTTGATATTTTCCGAGCTGTTGAGATAGGATACGAGGTTGAGAAGTTATATCGTTAAAAGAAATTTTGAAAGATTATGTTGGTTACCGTTTCATCCTACTATTACTATTGTGCTTCATATCTGTTTAGGATTTAGCATATTGCTTTATTGGACCTCTAGTAAGTATCAACGTCAACCCCTCGTCACTACTTCTCCGGGATTAGGTTAGATACTTACTGGGTACGCGTTGATTTACGTACTCATGCTACACTTGATGCACTTATTGTGCAGGTATATATATATATTGGTCTTTCGGGCGCAAGGGCGCGACTGTTACGTTCCGCAACATATAGAGTCTCCATCAGAGTTATTTATATTCTCCTATCTAACTTGTATTCCAGACAGATGTTGTATTATTATTGTACTCCTTAGTAGATGCTCATGCACTTGTGACACCGGGTTTTGGGAGTTTCCTACTGGATGTTCATTATTATAGTTCACGTAATTATTATCATTTCACCTTGTAATTTATATCTTATAAGGAAATATAAAAATAAAATTACGGGTTTTCTACGAATACTATATTTTACACTACTTATTTAATGGCATTCATGATTTTGAAAATAATAAAATGAGTAACTAAGTTGATTAATCACCGTTGGCTTGCCTGACGGCAGTGTTAGGCGCCATCATGACCTATAGTGAAATTTGGGTCGTGACACTACATGTCTATCTATATATACACTGGGCTTGTACCCGGAAAACAGTACTGGCCCAACTCCTATACATAAATAAAAGCTATCCTATATTACATTTGGGTCTCTATATCTGGAGCTTTAAACTTGGGCATCCTGCTTTTATATACGTCAAACAGAAAGTATATGTTGTTATATTTCTTTAATCAATAAAAATATATATGAACTATTATAAAAGCATAATGCCTCACAGAAAAATATTAGTAAACCTTTTTAGCATTTAAAAATAAATTTTAAATAGGATAATATTATCATTTAATTATTTTATTTAATATTTATAATTTTGAAATCAATTAAAATATTATGATTAAAGTATTAACTTAATTGTCTATTTTTATTGATTACTACATAACGAATCATAATATACATGGTTATTAAGACAAAAGCAATATTCATAAGATAGTCTAATTTCAAATTACTAATAGATTTTCTTTTGTATACGTTAATTCAATTTGTTACTTAAATAAATATTATTAGACACTATCATGATGTGTAAATTTCATGATCAGTATTTATTATTTTCAAGAACTCAAATTTTTACTTAATATTTATTTTGTGACTAAAATCATGCTTTGAATATAGAATACATGCGCAACGCGCATACCATAAGACTAGGTTTTACGACCCAATTCTCTTATAGCCCATGATGGTGCCCAACGTCACCGCTAGGCAAGCCAACGGTGAACTAACTACGTGATTACTCTTTTTAATAAGTTTCCAAGTAATTAAATTATATTTATTAAGAGATTTAAGAGGTAAAAAGTTTAATAAATAAAACGAAAGCAACTGAGTGAAATCATAGATATATAAGTACTCCAAAACCATAAAATCTACTAGAATGTGTGCCAAGACCTGGTGTCACAAGTGTAAGAGCACTAGTAAAATATACAAAACTCTAACTACTGTCTGAAATAAAATAGACAGAAAATAAGTACAAAAAAGAGGCTCTAGGTGCTGCAGAAAATAAGAGACTCTCGTCATCTCGTGCGTACGTAGCCCCCACAATTAGAAGCAAATAGCAATTTAGATTACCTATGAGGTAAATTCTCTCTTACAAGATTAGACAAAAGACTTACCTTGTCTCAAAGCTTGCTTTTCGGCCTCAAATTCACTCTAAAGCCTCAACTCGGTGTCGAAAGATCCTAAACTAGTCGAATGTTGTATAAATTAATCAATAAATGTTCAAAAAGTTTATAATTTAACTATTAGAGTAATTACCCAACCCAAATAAGAAGATTCCTAAAATTCACCCCAGACCCACCTGCCCGGATTCGGAAAATTTTTGAAGATAAATGTTACCCATAACCTCACGAACTCAAATATAAAATTTTCACTCAAACCCACAACCATTTTCGTGGTTAAATCCCATTTTTATCAAAACTTAAGGTTATTCATCTAAACCCATAATTTTCATAAATTTACATATAAAATCTACCCATAATCTATGTATTTAACTTACATTGGATAGAAATTACTTACATCCAATAGCTAGGTGGAAATCTCTTTCTAGGAAGCTCCAAAATCGCCCCAAGAGGTGAAATAAATGAGCCAAAAATGACTTAAGTCCGAAATAAATGTACCTCACTGCCTCGAGGACTTTCGCATCTGCGGTCAATGGGCCGCATCTGTTGAAGGTTCATCGCAGATGTAGTCCTCTCTTGGCTGGCCCAAATTCGCATCTGCATAAGAATGGATCGCTTCTGCGAGCCCGCTCCTGCGGCGTGCGAACCTCACCTGCGCACTTCCTTGCTTCTGTCATCCCTTGACCGCTTCTGCGGTCGCGCATCTGCGCCCACAAAGCGTCCGCATCTGCGATTTCTGGGCTGCCTATGATGGGCCGCATCTGCGGCTGCTGGCTCTCTTTTGCGAGCTCGCACCTACGGCTGGCCCTCCGCAGGTGCGATTGCACCAGAAGCTGGATGCTTCAGGTGATCACCCAAGGCCAAACGACTTTCGCACATCGTCTGAATAGCATCCGGGGCTCCCTAGTCCCCGTCCAAATATACCAACAAGTTTGTAAACATAAAACGGACTCGCTCGCACCTTCGGAATGCGGAAAACAACATTAAAACTCAGAATCGCAATCCAAAACCAATAGAATCAACTTATGAACTTCAAATTCTTCCAACTTACTCCGAACGCGCTGATTTATACTTAAACTACTCAGAATGACACCAAAAATTTGCGTGCAAGTCTTAAATCACCAAACGGAACTATTCCCGTGCTCGAAATCTCAAAAAGATCTCGATAACACCAAAACCTACTTCAAACCAAATTTAAAGAACTTTAAAACCTTCATTGCGCCAACTTCCAATATTAAGCGCTGAAACGCTCTCGGTTCATCCAAAACCCGACCTGAACATACGCCCAAATCTAAAATTATCATACGAATCTATTGGAACCGTTAAATCCCGGTTCTGGGGCCGTTTACTGAAAATATTGACCAAAGTCAAACTTAGCCTTTTAAAGCCAAACTAAGGAACTAAGTGTTCCGATTTCAACCCGAACCCTTCCAAATCCCGAACTAACCATCCCCGCGAGTCATAGAACAATAAAAGCACATACGGGATTTTATTTAGGGGAATGAGGATCTAGAAAGTAAAACGATCGGTCGGGTCGTTACACTAGTGATTATAAAAGTGGAAAGCCCTAAACTAAAAAGTTAAATTACTAAAATACCTTTTTAAAAATTTAATTACTTATAAAAATATTTAAAAAATTAATTTTGAAGTGTCTTTTCTAAAAGGTTGTGTATTTTCATTTAGGTAACTAAAGGTCATTTTTTAAAATGTATTCAAATGTTGACTTTAGTTTTTAAAAAAAAAACATGTGACTAGGGATGAAGAAGAAAAAGAAAAACTTGAGTACTTATACTAGGAAAAAGTTTGAAAATTGGAGCTTGTTAGGTTTTCATAAGTAGAAGTAATACTTTTGTCCTGGCAATTTGAATAGTGAGACTATTAGGTTTCACGGAGGTACGTGAAAGACAGTCTTTTTAACATTTATACTATATATGATGCTTCTCTATTATCACTAATAAATGATAGGTGGTAGTACTCTTTCTCCGAAAATTTTAATCAATCGTTAATGGGAAAAAGTGTTATCTTTTCATCATACCCCTTTTTAAATAATTTTATGGAGCATATAAAATATCACAATTTTTTACAAGGATCCAAATATTTAGAAGGATTTTAGAGTAAAATTCAAAAATAGAAGATATATATACAATAAAATTAATGATTATGTATTTCGATTGCTACTATTATAATTTATCATTCTGATGTCGCCTATCTCGATACTAGGCAAACCACAATTTTATTTTAAAAAATAAAAACATAATAATTAAGTTTAAGATAAATTCCACAAATACTGGATATAAAAACACTCCCAAAGCCCGGTGTCACCGAGTACATGAGCATCTATACATTACAAGTCTGGAAAATCTGGTTTATAATAATCGGAGACCAAATACAATAAACCAAAAGGATAAGGAATGAGAGACAAGGTCTGCGAAACATAGCAGCTACCTCTGAATCTCCGAAAAATCAACTGTGTGAAAGAATCAACACCCACTATTTTCGGGATCACCTGGATCTGCACACGAAGTGCAGGGTGTAGTATGAGTATAACCAACTCAGTAAGTAATAATACTAAATAAGAAAATGAAAGTAGTGACGAGCTTATCAGCTAATTCCAAATACAGTACTTTCCAACATAAAAGGGTAGGCATGCTCTCAAGTTCAACATTTAAAATTTCAAAGAAATTTCATATCAAATTTGACTGAAACATAAAATAATATTTTTTCGAAATTTCTAAAATAGTGATATATGACAGTTGAAATGCAGAAAATAATGAAATCAATGCATCCTCTCATAGTAACAGTCACTCAGTCCTCTCATTCACTTCAACCTCACAGTTACTCATTCATCACAGTCACTCATCACTCGGCACTCGCACTTAGCAGGTACCTGCGCTCATTGGGGGTTGTACAAACTTCGGAGTGGCTCCTTCAGCCCAAGCACTATATCAAGCCAATCATGGCATATAACAATGAAATATGTTGTGGCGCGCAGCTCGATCCCATAAACATTCTCACAATTAGGCCATCGGCCTCACTCAGTCATCAACCTCTCTAATCTCTCGGACTCAAGATGTCATAAAAATCAGCCCAAAAATTATAATATGATGTATCAATAAATAAAAACAGATACTGAGATATGATATTAAATGAATGAACATGACTGAGTGTGAAATTATAATTTGAGCATATAATTCAACCACAGAAATGACCCTAGTAGGTACCAATAATAACAGCATATGTTTAAGCATGATTTTTAATACGAGTCTCAGCTTAATTTTCTCTAACACGTAGAGAATGTACGGATATCAACAGATAATTCAACTACACAGTTCCATGGAATTTGACCAAGTCGCAATTCCTATTGTGATGACCCAAAAGGTCATCTTATATTTTAGAATTCGAATCTACGCTCTTAAGCCTTAAAAATCTTATTTTTACCCTCCTCAATTTGCGTGCACAGCCCGGGAAGGTTTCCGAAAAACTTTTATGTTGAAAACTAATGAAAATAAGAATTTTTGCCTTAAAAGTTGATTTTAGTTGACTTTGATCAATATTTTTGGTAAACTGGCCCGGATCGGTATTTTGACGGTCTCGGTAGGTCCGTATCGAGTTATGGGACTTGGGTGTATGCCCAGAATCGAATTTGGAGGTCCCTAGCTTAAGTTATGAATTTTTGATGAAAATTAAAAGTCTGAAAATTAATTATTTTTAAGAATTGATCGATGTTTGGCATTGTCAGTATCGGGTCCGTATTTTCGTTCCGGAGCCCGGTACAGTTTTATTATGATATTTAAGACTCGTCTGTGAAATTTGGTGAGAAAGGGAGTTGATTTTATGTGATTTAGATGTCCAGTTGAGAAGATATGAATTTTAAAGTGTTCTTAAGAATTTCATTTGATTTGGTACTAAATTCGTAGTTTTAGGTGTTATTTTGACGATTTGATCGCGTGAGCAAGTTCGTATGATATTTTTAGACTTGTGTGCATGTTTCTGCAGATTTTGGTGTCTGGCATATCCTTCTTCGCGTTCGCGAAGGTCCTCTCACGAACGCAAAGAGTAAACTGGTGAGGCTGAGACTTCTTCTTCGCGAATGCGAAGGCCTGGTCACAAACGCGAAGTGATGGGGGATTTACCCTTCGCGAACGCGACCTGACCATCGCGAACGCGAAGCACTTGGGGACCTAGGAGAGGGTTGGACATGTTCATCTACGCGAACGCGTCCACTGGGTCGCAAACGCGAAAGCTAGGGGTAGATGCCTTACGCGAACGGGTAGAAAGACTCGAGAACGCGAAGGCCTTAAGCCGCTGTGCATCGCGATCACGACAGGCCTCTCGCGAACGCGATGAAGGCCTGTCCAGTGGCTTAAAACAGGCTCCAAATACGGGTTTGAGCCATTTCTTCAATATTTTCAAGAACCAAACGGGTAGAGGCAATTTTCAAGAGTCATTTTCTTCCCCAAAGTGTTGGTAAGTGATTCTAAACCATTTTCTTTCAATTACCCATTACATTTCTTGAATTTTTAACCAAAAATCTAGAGTTTTCAGGGTAGAATTAGGGGTTAGGGTAGAAACTAGGGATTTCGGGAATTTAGGAATTTAGACCTCGATTTGAAGTCGGATTCCACAACCAATTATATATTCGGGCTCGGGGGTGAATGGGTGAATGGATTTTGGTCCGAACCTCGGGTTTTGATTAAGCGGGTCCGGGGTCGATTTTCGACTTTTTGGGGGAAAATTTAGGAAATCTAGATTTATGCAATGTAATTGATTCCTTTAGTAATATTTGATACTATTGAGTCATTTTGGAATAGATACGAGTGGGTTGGAGGAAAATTCCAAAGGAAAAGTTGTGATTGAGAATTAAGTGGCATTCGGAGCGAGGTAAGTGTTGTGTCTAACTTTGTTTTGAGGGAATAGGTATTGTGTGAGTATTTGCTACGTGTTTTGTTGTTGAATACTACGTATAGTTGAGGTAACGAGCATCTATACGTTGTGGTCGAGTCATAGCATGCGAGTGAAATTTCATTTCTTGCAAATTTGTAGTCTTAAATCTGGCTATCCATGCTTATTGTTGTTGTTGAAATGTTGGAAGGATTGTATCCGGTTCCAAAAAGTCGATAAAATTATGAATATTGATTCGAGGTTGAGATGTTAAATTGTAAAAGTAATCATTTATGAAATATTGATTTCTTGTGAAACTACTCTCTATCCGTTGTTATTGATTCTGTGAATTGTGAGGAAGAGTGTAAAAGCACGAAGGGTGATGCCGTGCATAATTTAATTATATTGTGAGGAAGAGTGTAAAGCACGAAGGGTGATGCCGTGCATAATTTAATTATATTGTGAGGAAGAGTGTAAAGCACGAAGGGTGATGCCGTGCATAATTTAATTATATTGTGAGGAAGAGTGTAAAGCACGAAGGGTGATACCGTGTATAAATTTCTTTATATTGTGAGGAAGAGAGTAAAAACACGAAGGGCGATGCCGTGCATTCTTATTTGTTATTTGGTGAGATTGAGAGTAAAAGCACGAAGGGTGATGCCATGCAGTTTTCCTTGCTGTCTTGATTGCTCAATTCGTTTAAGGATTTCCGATTTAATTATGTCCTTTCATTATTCTCACTCTTTATGTTGTATTCCCCCACTGTATGTTCCCCTCCCATTATTTCTGCATTATTGTTTTACTTATTGTTGTTGCCTCTAGCATGATTATACTGTTCAGGTTATATGTGGGTGTCTTGTCCTAGCCTCGTCACTACTTCGCCGAGGTTAGGCTCGACACTTACCAGTACATGGGGTCGGTTGTACTGATGCTGCACTCTGCACTTTCTGTGCAGATTTTGATATCGGCTCAGGTTGATCGAGATTTGCTACTGGTCCGCTGTCCGGAGACTCAAGGTAGATCTGTCAGCGTTCACAGACCTTGAAGTCCCCGTCTATCTTTTATGTCCTACTATTTTCTTTCATTCAGACATTTGTATTTCTTTCAGACTATTACTTATCGTAAATTCTAGAATGCTCGTGAATACAATTTTATGATATTCCGCACTTATTATATTCCATCTTAGTTAAAAAAAAAAAATTATTACTGAATGGAAATAAGAAATTGGTTAATAATTCTCTAATGTTGGCTTGCCTAGCAAGTGAAATGTTAGGCGCCATCACGGTCCTGTCAGTGGGAAATTTCGGGCCGTGACAGTTGGTATTAGAGCACTAGGTTGCCTAGGTCTCACGATTCACGAGAAAGCTTAGTAGAGTCTGGAGGATCGGTACGGAGACGTCTGTGCTTATCTTCCAGAGGTTATAAAGTTTAGGAACAAGTTTCACTTATTTTCTTCTCTGTCGTGCGATTTTGCTTTCTCAATACTTATTGAACTCTTCTACTTTTATTCTCTCGCAAATGGCGAGAACACGTACCGCTTCCTCAGCTGAACAGCAGCCAGAGCCTCCAGTGACAGCTCCTACGCGGGGCATAGGTCGAGGCCGAGGCCGTGCCAGAGGCCGAGGCAGGGGCAGGGCTCAGCCTAGAGCCCGAGCAGCAGCCCCAGCAGTGGAGCTTCAGATAGAGCTTGACGAGGAGGTTCCAGTCCAGACTGTTCCTGCCGTACCAGCTCAGGTTCCGGAGGGGTTCATTGCCACCCCAGTACTTCAGGACGCTTTGGTCCGTTTGGAGAGTGTGGCCTAGACTGGCGCATTTCCCATAGCACCAGCAGTCTCTCAAGCTGGAGGAGGAGCCCAGACTCCTACCACTCCCGCTCTGGAGTAGATAGCTCCCCAGTATCAGGTTCCAGCAGCTCAGCCAATCGGATTAGTTCAGCCGGTTATTGCGGCACCGGTCGGAGATGGGCCAGCTATGTCTTCTGAGGCCTTATGGAGATTAGACAGGTTTATCAAGCTATTTCCTGTTCACTTCAGCGGTGCTCCTTCAGAGGATCCCAGGAGTATCTTGACAGTTGTCACGAGGTTTTACGGAATATGGGTATAGTGGAGACCAATGGGGTCGATTTGGCTGCATTTTAGATGACTGGTTCCGCCAAGAAATGGTGGAGAGATTACTTGTTGACCAGACCAGCTGGGTCGCCTGCTCTTACCTGGGACCAGTTCTCTCAGCTCTTCATAGAGAAGTTTCTGCCTATCACATTGAGAGAGGAGCGTTGCCGTCATTTTGAGCGTCTCCAGCAGGGCAGTATGACTGTTACTCAGTATGAGACCCGTTTTGTGGATTTGGCCCGTCATGCTATTCTTCTGCTTCCCACCGAGAGAGAGAGAGAGAGAGAGAGAGAGAGGGTGAGGAGGTTTATTGATGGACTAGCTCAGCCTATCAGATTGCAGATGGCTAAGGAGACGGGGAGTGAGATTTCTTTTCAGGCGGCTGCTAATGTCGCCAGATGAGTCGAACTGGTTCTTACTCAGGGAGGTCAGGGGTCTGACAAGAGACCTCGTCATTCTGGTGAGTTCAGCGGTGCCTCACCTCGAGGCAGGAGTACTTTTGGTAGAGGCCATCCTCCTAGGCCGTTTCATTCAGCGCTTCAGGTATCTCACGGTGCCTTAGGTGGTCATGGCCCTCAGATGCATTATTCCGACCAGCTAGCCTACAGTGCACCACCAGCTCCTATTAGTGTACCTCCACTCCAAAGTCATCAGGATGGTTATTCAGGTCGACAGGGTCAGTTTCAGGGTCAACAGTCACAACAGCCGAAGTTTATGTTATACTTGTGGTGATTCGAGGCATATTGTTAGATTTTGCCCTCGGGCAACAGGCAACTCACAGCATCAGAGTTCTCGTGCCATGGTTTCGGCACCAGTTGCTGCACCACCTGCTCAGCCGGCCAGAGGCAGGAGTCAGGCAGCCAGAGGTAGAGGTCAGACTATTAGAGGTGGAGGTCAGGCCGTTAGAGGTGGAGACCATCCAGCTAGAGGTCATCCCAGGGACGTAGTTCAGGGTAGTGGGGCCCAGCCCCGGTGTTATGCTTTCCCAGCCAGGCCTGAGGTTGAGTCATCTGACGCTGTTATCATAGGTATTGTTTCAGTTTGCAGTAGAGATGCTTCAATTCTATTTGATCTGGGATCTACTTACTCCTATGTGTCATCTTATTTTGCTTCCTATTTGGTTGTTCCCCGTGATTCTTTATGTGCTCTTGTGTATGTGTCCACACCAGTGGGAGATGCTATTGTTGTAGATCGTGTTTATCATTTGTGTGTGGTCACCATTGGGAGTCTTGAGACTCGTGTAGATCTTCTACTTCTCGACATGGTTGATTTTGATGTCATACTGGGTATGGATTGGCTGTCACCTTATCATGCTATATTAGATTGTCACGCCAAGACAGTGACCTTAACCTTGCAGGGGTTACCTCGATTAGAGTGGAGAGGAAATCTTGGCCATTCTGCCAGCAGGGTTATCTCTTATGTGGAGGCTCGGCATATGGTCGAGAAGGGGTGTCTAGCTTATTTGGCTTATGCCCGCGACTTTAGTGCAGAGGTTCCTTCCATTGATTCGGTGCCGGTTGTTCGTGAGTTTCTAGAGGTGTTTCCTGTAGACCTGCCGGGGATGCCACCCGACAGGGATATTGATTTCTGCATTGATTTTACTTCGGGCACTCAGCCTATTTCCATTCTGCCATATCGCATGGCCCCGCTAGAGTTGAAAGAATTGAAAGAGCAGTTACAAGATTTGCTTGATAAGGGCTTCATTAGACCTAGTGTCTCGCCCTGGGGTGCACCTGTGTTGTTTGTAAAGAAGAAAGATGGATCGATGAGGATGTGTATAGATTATCGGTAGTTGAACAAAGCCACCATCAAGAACAAATATCCATTGCTGAGGATTGATGATTTATTTGATCAGCTTCACGGTGCCAAGGTGTTTTCAAAGATTAATTTGCGATCTGGCTACCATTAGTTGAGGATTAGGGCATCCGATGTTCCTAAGATAGCTTTTCAGACTCGGTATGAGCATTATGAGTTTCTAGTGATGTCATTTGGGCTGACAAATACCCCAGCAACATTCATGGATTTGATGAATCGGGTGTTCAAACCCTACCTGGATTCCTTTGTGGTTTTGTTTATTGATAATATCTTGATCTACTCCCACAGTCGAGAGGAGCATGAGCAGCACCTTCGGATCATTCTCCAGACTCTGAAAGACAGCCAGTTATATGGTAAGTTCTCAAAATGCGAGTTTTTGTTGAGTTCAGTTGCTTTCTTAGGTCACGTTGTATCAGCAGAGGGTATTCGGGTGGATCCTAAGAAGATTGAGGCAGTTCAGGACTGGCCTAGACCCACATCAGCTACAGAGATCCGTAGTTTCCTGGGTTTGGCGGGCTATTACTGTCAATTTGTAGAGGGGTTTTCATCCATAGCAGCCCCGTTGACTAGATTGACCCAGAAAGGTACCCCGTTCAGGTGGTCAGACGAGTGTGAAGCGAGCTTTCAGAAGCTTAAGACTGTTTTTACTACAGCGCTGGTATTGGTGTTACCCACAGGTTCAGGATCTTATACAGTATATTGTGATGCATCTCGTATTGGTCTGGGTACGGTATTGATGTAGGGTGGCAAGGTTATTGCATATGCTTCGCGGCAGCTGAAGGTTCACGAGAAGAATTACCCTGTTCATGATCTAGAGCTGGCATCCATTGTTCACGCGCTGAAGATTTGGAGGCACTATCTTTACGTCGTGCCATGTGAGGTATTCACTGATCATCGGAGCTTGCAATATTTGTTCAAGCAGAAGGAACTCAATTTGAGGCAGAGGAGGTGGCTGGAGCTATTGAAAGACTATGATATCACTATATTGTATCATCCCGAGAAGGCCAATGTGGTGGCCGATGCTTGGAGTAGAAAGTCAGTCAGTATGGGTAGTCTCGCATATATTCCAGTTGGTGAGAGACCGCTTGCATTGGATGTTCAGGCCTTGGCCAACCAGTTCATGAGGTTAGATGTTTTTGAGCCCAACCGTGTTCTAGCTTGTACAATTGCTCGGTCGTCTTTATTTGAGCGCATCAAAGATCGGCAGGATGACGATCCTCATTTACTTGTCCTTAGAGACACAGTGCGGCACGGTGGTGCCAAGCAGGTTACTGTTGGGGATGACAAAGTTTTGAGAGGGTCGTATTTGTGTGCCTAATGTGGATGGACTTCGTGAGTTGATCCTTGAGGAGTCCCACAGTTCCTGGTATTCTATTCATCCAGGCGCCGCCAAGATGTATCAGGACTTGAGACAGCATTATTGGTGGAGGCGAATGAAGAAGGACATAGTTGCCTATGTAGCTCGGTGCCTAAATTGCCAGTAGGTAAAGTGTGAGCATCAGAGACCTGGTGGTTTACTCCAGAGGTTAGATATTCCTGAGTGGAAGTGGGAGCGTATCATTATGGACCTTGTTGTTGGACTCCCACGGACTCAGAGGAAGTTCGATGCAGTTTTGGTCATTGTGGACAGGCTGACTAAGTCAGCGTATTTCATTCATGTAGTAGTTACCTATTCCTCGGAGCGGTTGGCAGAGATTTATACTCGAGAGATCATCCGTCTTCACGGTGTGCCCGTGTCTATCACTTCTGATCGAGGTACGCAGTTTACCACACACTTTTGGAGGCCAGTTCAGCATGAGTTGGGTATGCGGGTTGAGTTGAGCACAACATTTCATCCTCAGATGAACGGGCAGTTCGAGCGTACTATTCAGATCTTGAAGGATATGCTTCGCGCCTGTGTTATTGACTTTGAAGGTTCTTGGGATCAGTTTTTACCGTTAGCGGAGTTTGCCTACAATAACAGCTACCAATCGAGCATTCAGATGGCTCCCTATGAGGCATTATATGGTAGATGGTGTAGGTCGCCAGTTGGGTAGTTCGAGCCAGGGGAGGCTCGGTTATTGGGTACAGATTTAGTTAAGGAGGCCTTGGACAAGGTCAATATTATACAGGATCGACTTCATACAGCTCAGTCCAGGCAAAGGAGTTATGCTGACCGTAAAGTTCGTGATATTGCATTCATGGTTGGAGAAAGAATATTGCTTCGGGTATCGCCCATGAAGGGTGTTATGAGATTTGGTAAGAAGGGCAAGTTGAGCCCTAGGTATATCGGGCCATTTGAGATCCTCGAGAGAGTGGGGGAGGTACTTATAGACTTGCGCTGCTTCCAGGGTTATCCTCAGTTCATCCGGTATTCGATGTGTCTATGCTCCGAAAATATCATGGTGACCCATCCCACGTGTTAGATTTCAGCTCTGTCCAGTTGGACAAGGATTTGACTTACTAGGAGGAGCTGGTGGCCATTCTAGACTAGCAGGTTCGTCAGTTGAGGTCAAAGAGTTACCCTTCAGTTCGAGTGCAATAGAGAGGTCAGCCTATTGAGACAGCTACTTGGGAGTCCGAGTCCGATATACGGAGTAGATATCCCCACCTTTTCACCAGCCCAGGTACTTTTCTATGTCCGTTCGAGGACGAATGGTTATTTTAGAGGTGGAGAATGTGATGACCCAAAAGGTCATCTTATGTTTTAGAATTCAAATCTGCGCTCTTAAGCCTTAAAAATCTTATTTTTACCCTCCTCGATTTGCATGCGCAGCCCGGGAAGGTTTCCGGAAAGCTTTTATGTTGAAAACTAATGAAAATAAGAATTTTTGCCTTAAAAATTAATTTTAGTTGACTTTGGTCAACATTTTTGATAAACGGGCCCGGATCCGTGTTTTGACAGTCTCGGTAGGTCCGTATCGAGTTATGGGACCTGGGCGTATGCCCAGAATCGAATTTGGAGGTCCCTAGCTTGAGTTATGAATTTTTTTATAAAAATTAAAAGTTTGAAAATTAATTATTTTTAAGAATTGATCGATATTTGGCATTGTCAGTATCGGGTCCATATTTTGGTTCTGGAGCCCAGTACAGTTTCATTATGATATTTAAGACTTGTCTGTGAAATTTGGTGAGAAACGGAGTTGATTTAACGTGATTCGGACGTCCAGTTGAGAAGATATGAATTTTAAAGTGTTCTTGAGAATTTCATTTGATTTGGTGCTAAATTCGTAGTTCTAGGTGTTATTTTGGCGATTTGATCACGCGAGCAAGTTTGTATGATATTTTTAGACTTGTGTGCATATTTGGTTTGGAGCCCCGAGGGCTCGAGTGAGTTTCGGATAGGCCACGGGATGTTTTGGACTTGGGAAAAATATGGTTTCTGCACATTCTGATGTCTGGCATATCCTTCTTCGCGTTCGCGAAAGTCCTCTCGCGAACGCGAAGAGTAAACTGGTGAGGCTGAGACTTCTTCTTCGCAAACGCGAAGGCCTGGTCGCGAACGCGAAGTGATGGGGGATTTACCCTTCGCGAACGCGACCTGACCATCGCGAACGTGAAGCACTTGGGGACCTGGGGGAGGGCTGGTCATGTTCTTCTACGCGAACGCGTCCACTGGGTCACAAACGCAAAGGCTAGGGGGGAGATGCCTTACGCGAACACGTAGGAAGACTCGAGAACGTGAAGGCCTTAGGCCGATGTACATCGCGATCGCGACAGGCCTCTCGCGAACGTGATGAAGGCCTGTCCAGTGGCTTAAAACATAATCCAAATACGGGTTTGAGCCATTTCTTTAACATTTTCAAGAACCAAACGGGTAGAGGCGATTTCCAAGAGTCATTTTCTTCCCCAAAATATTGGTAAGTGATTCTAAACCATTTTCTTTCAATTACCCATTACATTTCTTGAATTTAACCAAAAATCTAGAGTTTTCAGGGTAGAATTAGGGGTTAGAGTAGAAACTAGGGATTTCGGAAATTTGGGAATTTAGACCTCGATTTGAGGTCGGATTTCACAACCAATTATATATTCGGGCTCGGGGGTGAATGGATTTTGGTTCGAACCTCGGGTTTTGACTAAGCGAGCCTGGGGTCGATTTTCGACTTTTTGGGGAAAAATTTAGGAAATCTAGATTTATGCAATGTAATTGTGAAAGTAATCATTTATGAAATGTTGATTTCTTGTGAAACTACTCTCTATCCGTTGTTATTGATTCTGTGAATTGTGAGGAAGAGTGTAAAAGCACGAAGGGTGATGCCGTACAAAATTTAATTATATTGTGAGGAAGAGTGTAAAGCACGAAGGGTGATGCAGCACGAAGGGTGATGCCGTGTATAATTCCTTTATATTGTGAGGAAGAGAGTAAAAGCACGAAGAGCGATGCCGTGCATTCTTATTTGTTATTTGGTGAGGTTGAGAGTAAAAGCACGAAGGGTGATGCCGTGCAGTTTTCCTTGTTGTCTTGATTGCTCAATTCGTTTAAGGATTTCCGATTTAATTATGTCCTTTCATTAATCTCACTCTTTATGTTGTATTCCCCCACTGTATGTTCCCCTCCCATTATTTCTGCATTATTGTTTTACTTATTGTTGTTGCCTCTAGCATGATTATACTATTCAGGTTATATGTGGGTGTCTTGTCCTAGCCTCGTCACTACTTCGCCGAGGTTAGGCTCGACACTTACCAGTACATGGGGTCGGTTGTACTGATGCTGCACTCTGCACTTTCTGTGCAGATTTTGATACCGGCTCAGGTTGATCGAGATTTGCTACTGGTCCGCTGTCCGGAGACTCAAGGTAGATCTGTCGGCGTTCACAGACCTTGAAGTCCCCATCTAACTTTTATGTCCTACTGTTTTCTTTCATTCAGACATTTGTATTTTTTTCAGACTATTACTTGTCGTAAATTCTAGAATGCTCGTGAATGGTGACACCAGATCCGGGTGGTAGTAGTTAATATAATTTTATGATATTCCGCACTTATTATATTCTATTTTAGTTAATTATTTTTTTATTACTGAATAGAAATAAGAAATTGGTTAATAATTCTCTAACGTTGGCTTGCCTAGCAAGTGAAATATTAGGCGCCATCACGGTCCCGTCAGTGGGAAATTCCGGGGATTCCACACGCTCGTCACCTAGCATGTGCGTCACCTCAAAACCAATCACATAACATATAATCCGGGATTTCATACCCTCAGGACCAAATTTAGAACTGTTACTTATCTCAAACCGTGTAATTCTTTATTCCGCTATGCCCTTTCAACAAGAATTAGTCTCCGAAAGCCTCGTATCTAGATGCAATTAATTCGATTCAGTCAATACCAATTATTGTAATTAATTCCATAAGGAAATACTAATTTTTTAATAAAAAATCGAAATTAATTCAAAAATTTTCTGTGAGACCCACGTCTCAAAATCCGACAAAAGTTACAAAATATGAATGCCTATCCAACCACGAGTCCAACCATATAAATTTCACAAAATTTCGACATCAACTCGACCCTCAAATCTTCAATTAAAGTCTATAAAGATTTCTACCATTTTCAACTCAATCTTTACCCATTTGAACTCAACAATCCTTCCACAAACCTTATTGGTATGTGTATGTATAAATAATACTCTAACACCCAAGAATCATACTCTTAATCACCCATTTTTACCCAAACTCGAAATTGAAGACTAGGGGTTAGAACCTTACCTCTTGGGTAAGAATCTTGTGATATTTCCTTGTTGGATTTCAAAGTTTGAACAAGATCTTGATGAACAAAACACTTGAGCTTCTTCCTCTCTCTAGAACACTCTCCCTTCTCTCTACAAATGTCAGATTTTGGCTCAAAAAGGCCCTTTGCGTGTATTTAACGAAGTAGGGTCGGGTTGTAAAAATCCAAAAATGAAACTCCGGAACAGGATATGCGACCGCAGAATGGATATACGGTCTGCATATCGGCCGCACAATTGACCTCCAGAACTGGGAAGAACCTGCCTGGGTTTGCGGTCACTATGTGGCCCGCATACCTGTTCTGCGGTCGCATAATGAACCGTTGAACAGTTCTGCGGTCGCATAGTCGACCGCAGAATGGCATCCAAAACGGCCCCTTACCTACCTCACTCTGCGACCATTATGCGGTCCGCAGGGTGATTCTGCGATCGCATAATGGACCGCAGAAACGTATTTCTCTGCCACAAGGTTTTCTTTACTCCCTAGTGCATTCAATCCCAAACCTCACCGAACCCGAACCAATTACCCCCGGCAAGTCACATAACAAATGTAAGGCATAAATTGAACAATAAATGAGGAAACATAGTTGTAATACTCAAAACGACCGATCGGATCGTTACAACTATTATTGTAATTTATCATTAATGTTTGATTAAAATAGTTTAAATTATGAATATTTTCATAAAGGACAGTAAAGTCAAACATCATCAAGTATTGAACAAATACAAAGTACTAAAGTTTCCACTAGCTTATAAACAATCATATGAAAATTAAAGGCTTGAATTGAATTAACTTACCAAATATGTATAGCATTATATTTATTTTAAATAATTTAATGACTTTAGATTTAATTATTGTATTCGCATTGCATTGTGCTTTGAGTTTTTATGATCAAGGTTTTCATTACATTATGATGAACTGGATTATATAAACATATTTTGTAAATATATTGAATTGACTCTTCATCTTGTAGGAACTTGTTATTAATTCTTGAATTTAAATAGGAAAACATTTGAAAATGTTTAAAGAACCAAAAAACCCTTTTAATATTATACAATTAAATTTAATAATAATAATAATAATAATAATAATAATAATAATAATAATAATAATAATAATAATAATAATAGTAATAATCATAAAAATTGAAAAAGATTATTTAATAATAATATTTTCTTAAAGGAAAAGAATGAAACCAATTGAAGTGACTTTACTAAAGGGTGTGTTTCTTGTTTTAGTAACTAACCCATTTGAATTTTTGAATGGCCGTTGGTTAGCCTAAATACACAACCTTAATTATACTTTGGCTATTCTCCAAAACCAAATATTCTACTTTAGAGGTTAATTAAAGCAATTAGAAATTCTCATCTTTTGTTATTCTTTTTTGTTCCTTATTTTTCATTCACTCTTTCCTATTTAGTTGAGTTCTTGTGATCAAAGAATCAAAGAGTACAACTTTAATGTTATCAACAAGAGTTCTAGTCACGATAATGCAACCACATTGGTAAAAAGAACATACACCAAAAATATTGTATATAAAAATATTAAGTAAGATATTATTATATTTAATATTTATATCTTATATGATAAATTAATCTAATTAAAAAATATTTAACTAACTTAACTAAAATCGTTTTTATTGAAGATCCAGACGATATTTAAAAATTTTAAATTCAAGTATTACATCAACATAATATAAATAAAATTGCAACTTAAAGAATTTTTTTATTTATGTCAATATATATTATAATTATCAGATGATTAACGCAATATAAATATATAATTAATTAATCTTTGTCAATATTTTATTAATATTAAATTTATTGTCCGAAGATTATGCACGTAAGAAGAAACTAGTAGTAGAAATCTTGGTTTTAGCATTGAGATGAAGTTTCACGCTGCTCGATAAATCTGAATTAAATTTGAGGCTCAAGACGTGATAGTAATAATAACTTCTATATCGTTATGGAACATGTATGTATGACCAAATTAAACACATGTTCTTCGTGAAATGTAATAAATGAATTATAAGTAGAGCGTTGGTGAGAATGGGACTGGACGACTGGTACCCTCTCAAGTACGAATCTCATTATTGTATTTATTGTAACATAAATAAGACGTCTGGCCTTGGATCTGAAATAATTCTAAAACACTTTAAGTGAAAATTGACAGCCCTAATACAAAACAAAGTGGTCCTTCCAACTGATAAGTTTCTTTTTTTGGGTAAAGGTTCAACTACTATAACAATGCCTAGTGTAGTCCTACAAAGTAGGATTCAAATTTATCATATTTGTTATACGACATTCTTAATTTAATCTTCCGTAATTTTGAGGCCATTCGTGCCTTCACAAATGATCGTATACACTAAAACTTCTTTGTAATGGCATCGTGTCCAAATACTTTTTGATTGCTATACCAAACTGTTATTATAAAGAACATATATTATAATATACTAACATGGAAAATTAATTAATGAAAACTTAATCTTGGCAAGTGTTATATAAATTTGACTTTTATATTAAAGATTGACTGTATTCGCTCTTGACTTTAAGCGAGTTCCAACATGGACTTAAGTGGACTGGATCCTATTAATAACCTTGGGTTGTTATGATCCATTTGTGAGTTGGTGACAAAATGCTAAAATTCTAATTTATTTTCGAAACATTTTAAGTTAAGTAGTGATTGCTAGATCTGACTCTACCTAGTGTTTAGTAAATCCTCCTTAAATCATGATATTCATAGCTAGCGTTTGGTCATAAATTCCTAAATTTATTCTGAAAAATTTGATTTGGGTGAAATTTGGTTTGGAAAAACATGAAACATGACTTATACCCACAAGTTCTAAAAACTATCACAAATACCCAACATTACCATTATCAATAACATTCATTATATTATCGCAAACCATAATCCTGAACATAAATAAATTTGATACAAAATTATCACTTTTATAATGATCTACATGATACACTATCAGATGACCGAGAATACGAAGAAACATCGTTACAAAATAATAAATTGTGGGTTCTTTTATAAAATACAACAGTTTGGGGCAATTTTAAAAAAATATAATAGTGATATTTTGGCCTAAAACAAGCTATTGAACTGGTTTTGGGATTTGAGATTTGGGATTTGACCAAAATGTAGGCAAAATCTATGATCAAACATGTGTTTGCCAAATAAAATCCAAATTTATTTTGACAAAATTTATGGCCAAACGGGTACTAGTGTCGTTGTACTCGTTGAATACATTTGTACAATATGAAAACAAAAACTACATAAAAGGAGTAATTTAACCACTAGGTGTTGCAAACTACGACTTATTTGTTTAAAAGATTTAATAGTTAGGCGACAAACATAACAATCACCTAGGAGTTGAAGCTCTTTTAATTAAGTATATTACATCTCCCACTTGGAATTTTTTGGTCTACTAAAGCTATTAATATTAATGAAGTTTACTGTTAATTGGAAGGCCAGCTTTGTAGCAACGATCAAGTTGTATTCGTGTGATTCTATAGGTGAACGCAAGATGTTTTGTGCATCGGGCTGCCCCTGCCCTCTATTGTTAATTGTGATCGATTAATCACATCATTTGAATTTGCCTACTGTAAAACTTGGATATAATAGACATTGCTGAGTCATTTACAGTGGCTGGTAACCAAAAGAACAGCAAATTAAAGAAAAAAACACATTGTTCATATTTTAAACACAGGCCTTAAAAACATAGACAGACATAGACAGAAGGTCTCAGATTGGAAACAGAACTAGTAAAGCTTAACTTAAAAAACTTCTTAACAATTTCACAAAATATGATCAAAAAATATTTTCTTTCCCAGGAACTGCACGCATTTAACTTATCAAGTCTTTAGAGTTGCATTAACCAAGTTGTTGCTGAAATCCCAAAGGTTACGTGCTAAAGCTTCGTCTCGTGCTAGCTTGCTTGGCTTGTACTCGTTGCAGTCATGGAAGTACTTTCCTGTCACCCCCTTCAGTCTTGGATGGAGGGCAACATAGCATGTTGTAGCTGCTCCCTATAAAATAGAATCATTGTCAATATCAATATTTATTTTCTTCTTCGAAATCTAATGACAGTCAATCTAACTATTGTTGTAAAATTGACTAGACATATTACTCATATTGAACCTTAACACTATAGTACTACAGGGAGTATTGAGGTAAATAAGTTAAAGAGAAAAAATAGCAGTATGTTTTTATACAGCTGATATGTGTAGTATATTCCTTTAGTTGCAGTTGTTTTGATGTTGTGTTCGGAGTTATAACATCGAAATAATCAGATATCATGCACAAGCTAGTAATGCTCTGATACCATGATAAATATATGAAGATTGAGCCTAACTTAACCTCAAAAGCTAGCTCATGAGGTGAGAATTGCCCAAGCGACCAAGTCCCCCCATCCTTTAGCCGATGTGGGAGGCTCAACACCCTCTTCCCGCACGCCCAAGCCTGCCAACTGGAGCGTGAACAATATAATATGGGGGCCCAACATCGGTGAAACATAGAATTGGGATGGGTCCGGCTCTCATATCACTTGTTAAAATCGAAATAATTAGGTGTCATGCGGATCTTAACAAGTGATATTAGAGTGAGGTTCAAGACAGGTTCATCTAGGCGGGTTTGGTTCTAGCCGCAACATATTTGATGGTAATCATCACAAGCGTTTGTTGTCTGATTTATCGTTGTCAAGGTTTGCATGACAAATTATTTCAATCATAACACTAGTAATTCACTTATGTGATAAGGTGTCGTCACAAAAGGTTAAAATCCTTGCAAGGAATTAATTCATTTACCTGAGGAACATTCTTCCACAGGAAACAAGTGAAAGCCCTTAAAATTCCTGTCAAAGAAAATACAAGTAAATCTCATAAAAATGAGTATCGTCGTGCTATTATTTTTTGTGAGTGGTTATATAAACAAATACATACTCATCAAAAGAGCAGAATGCCTCATGAGGTTTGTCATTATTAAACCTGGATGCACTGAGTTGACATTTATATTTGCTTCTTCTTCCTGCAATTAAGAAGAATATTACACTTTTTAAAGTATTCTGAGTATATAGACAGGTCCAATTAAGATAAACAAAAGTGTTCCATCAAAATTTTAAACGACAGAGTGATCTAGTTTTGATAAGCAATTGCCTCCTCTTACTGACAGATTTTCAGTAAGCAAAAAAGTTTATTGAATTACCTGCAAGCGGCGAGAAAGTTCATTGGCATGTAATATATTGGCTAATTTGGATTGCCCGTATGCTAGTTTGTCTTGATAACTGGTTCAAAGAAATGATAAATGAGTGAAAATTAAAATGAGTAGTCACAGTTTTTGCAATTGGATATACTAGCGTGTCTAAATTTTAGTGGTGCAAAGGTTGATTGGTTGGTGTACCTTCTCTTGTTATTGATCTTGTGAAATCTTATTCCTTCTTTATATGGGCAAAGGTGAGCTACTGATGACAAGTTCACAATCCTACCCTGAATACCACTAGCTTTTGCTGTTTCCTTCATTTTGTCTAGAAGAAGATTAGTCAAGTAGAAGTGACCTGAAAAAACAAAGAGAAATAGACATAGGTTTGAGAATTAAACCCAGTTGCATCCATTAGAGCTTGAGGCGGAGCCACATGTAATAAAGGGAGTTTAATTGAATCTCCTTCCACAGAAAATTATTATGTGTAAACAGGCTAACGACAATTTATAAATCGATGAATTGCCTTGACATAATCCTAAATATGACATTCTTGTACTTTGACTCTGCTACTTATTAGTGTGATTTCTGCCAAAATGTGTATTTCGAGTTACATGCATAGGGTATTATATATACCTAGATGATTTGTGGCGAATTGCATCTCTATGCCATCTCCGGAAAGCTGAAATGGACAAAACATAATACCTGCATTGTTACTGATATGCAAATTCTCATTAGCTAAACATATAGTTTTAGTAAAAATGAAAAGACACACTGGAGAAAGATAGATCGAGAGTCAATTACATTAAGATGTTGAGAGGAAGGTTAAGTGCTTTGAAATTATCAGCAAATGCCTTGACAGATCTAATTGAACTCAGGTCAAGTTTCTCAATATCAACGCGAGCAGCATTATTGTCCTTGAGAATACGCTGTTTTGCTTCATCTGCAGCCTCCATATTTCTTGCTGCAATAACCACATGGACATTCCTCATTGCTAAAACTCTTGCTGTCTCTAAACCAATGCCACTTGCACCTCCTGTTGTCGCAATACATTATCATAAGAAGTTTAAAAATAAGCTAAAAATTCAAACTTGCTCTTCCTCCTATAAGGAACGCGGTTTTACTTGAAAATTACCAAGAGCAACATATGTATTCAAAAAACACAATTAACCACATAACAGCAAGTATTGCTTCTCAAAGATTTGATGGAATGGCCCCGCCCACCCAGAGCGCTTATGTTATACAGAACAAAAACTAGTCAAATAAAGAAATATTTTTTATTTCTTTTTTCAAAAGCAAATCTATATGCCACCTAGTTCATTTTAGATATTTTTTTAAGCAAAAAAGAAGAAGACATCAAACAAGCTGGTAGATCACACAAGCTCATATAAATAATGTACAACCACCAATATTGCAAGACAAAAAGTCAAAAGCTTAATAAATTAAAAACATCACAAGTACTACTTAGAAAATCTTTGTCTAGAACAAACTGCTGAGCTCATAAGAAACAAGAAAATATAAAAAAAATATATAAAAATAAGAAACCCCATATTATTCCAAGTAAGCTAGGTGAACCAAAGAGTCAATGACCAGCTATGAACTTTCACCTAAACATCTACTATCATTTTTATTTTTATTTTTCTTTTAGTTTAACCATCTGATATTCAACATTCACTGCGCCGATTAATCTGAATTCACATCAGACAAACCATAACGAAAGGTAAACTCGCCTATATATATCAGTCATTTACTTCCACGTAACATGGATCTATTAGTGCACTATAGGGTGTATACCACTGTATTACGACTGTAAGATATGCATTGACAAAGTAGAAGATAGTTATACACAATGAGACCATTGTAATTATAAGTAAATCACTATAATAAACATTACTTAGTATAACCTAATAAACACTGATAACTGACTTGCATTCTATAGGGTAGTCCGGTGCACTAAGCTCCGCTACGTATAGGGTCCGGGGAAGGGTCGAACCACAAGGCTCTATTAACGTACGCAACCTACACTGCATTTCTGCGAAAAGATTGTTTCTGCGGCTCGCACCCATGACCTACTGGTCATATGGCACTAACTTTACTAGTTATGCCAAGGCTTATGTTCCTGACTCGCATGCTATAACATGTTAAATTACAACGATAACGGGACTAAATATGAACCTAACCAGTAACAATGGCTGTAAGATTGGAGCCATCAATGCCATTAGTAACTTGCTCAGCAGTGGAAGCTGATCCAAAACCACTTGGACCTGGTCTACCTGTTATCAACCTAAACATTTTCTCACCCTATATATAAATTCTCGAAAAATATATAACACACAGTTTTCAAACAAGGAAGAAAAAGAGAGACTCTCTTAACTTATGATGTTATATGAACTGAGAAAGCAGAAACCAATTTGGTTCAAAATATAAAGAGTATAGGACTTGGTTCAAAATATAAAGAGTATAGGACTGTTCAAGAAGATATAATTAATTTGAAGGGGCAAAAAGACAATGACATAACGGTTGCAATGAAAGAGAGAATTATGGGTGGTGTTGAGAGTTGTGAATATAGAAGAAATTATTTGTTGGGTTACTATATATATAGTAGATGAAATTATTTGTTGGGAAATTTTGGTAAAGAATTCGGTACTATAAAACAGGCACATTCAATGTCCAAGTCGGTGACTGCCAGTAATTAGCTTCACCAACCTTTCAACTGTTTTCTTGTTTTTAGATTTAAAAAATAAGAGTTTAATTTTTGTGCACATATTAAAATAATCTATAATAACAGATAACTCTCTATAATAATCATGATTTGGTAGCATAGAAATTTATCTAAATAACGTATTGTAACTTGTTAAATATTCTGAAAGTATCAAAGAAAAATTATATTATCATTTATATTAAGTTATATTAAATCTAAAAAATAAACAAGTAATTAAAAGAAGTAATAATATAAATAATTTTTACACTATAGTGTATTTTGATCTATTTAGCAGGTAATTTCTTATTTTTCAAGTAATTAATCTCATGTAGATTATTACTTATGGTTGACTTAATAGTACAAAAGTTTATTTATACTGGTAGTGTATAAACTTGAACGTAAAAAAAGAATTTATATATTTCATGCAGATATATCTTATTGACATAATCTCAAATTTTGAATATTATATTCTCTATGCTATGGTTTGTTGACCATAATTGTTTTTGCATGGTTGATAGAGGTTTCCAGATTACAACTTTTGTTTTTTTAAGCAATCCAAGTCCAGCCATTTTGATTTTTTTGGCATTGTATATGATTGCACGTTTTAAATTTTAATTCCTTAATATTTATCGTATCTAATTGTCACAATTCGAAATTCGGGACCGTGATGGCGCCTAACATTTCACTTACCAGGCAAGCCAACGTTAGAATAATATTAGTCATTTTAAAATAATTTTAAATTAATTAATAACAAAGGAACAAATGTGGAAACAAAGTCTGAAATAAAGTGAATAATCCATAATGATAGCGATGTCTAAATACCATCCCAAAACTGGAGTCACAAGTACACGAGCTTCTAGAATAATACAAACAAGGGTCTGGAAAAAAATAAAGTTGTCTGAAAGAAAGCACACAACTAAAAATAAAGTAGAAGGGGACTTCAGAACTGCGAACGCCATGCAGTTATACCTCAAGTCTCCTGCGAATAGCTGAATCCGAGCAAATCTACTATACGCCGCTGGGACCAACTCCGGTGTGATGACCCAAAATGTCATCTTTAAATTTAATAATTAATTATGTGTTCTAAGACCTCAAAAAGCACTATTTATCATTTCTCGACTTGCGTGCGCAGTCCGTAAAATTTTTCGAAAAGTTTTTTTTGTGAAAAATGGATTAAAATATGAATTAGAGCTTTAAAACTCAATTGAGTTGACTTTGGTCAATATTTTTGAGAAAACGGACTCGCATCAGTATTTTAACAGTTTCGGTAGGTCCGTACGTGATTTGGGATTTGGGCGTATGCCCGGAATCAAATTTCGAGGTCCCTAGCTCGAGATATGGAATTATGATGAAAAATTAAAAGTTTAAGTTCAAATAGTGATCGGATATCGAATTATGTGCAAACGACCCCGGAATAGAATTTTGATGATTCCAACAGCTCCGTATGGCGATTTTGGACTTAAAAGCGTGATCGAAATTTTATTTGGAAGTACGTAGTGAAATTAGGCTTGAAATGGCTAAAACAAGAATTTAAGTTTGGATGTTTGACCGGGGAGTTAACTTTTTGATACCGGAGTCGGAATACAGTTCCGAAAGTTTTCATAGTTCCGTTATGTCATTTATGACTTGTGTGCAAAATTTGAGGTCAATCGAAGTTGATTTGATATGTTTCGACATCGAATGTAGAAGTTGGAAATTATAAGTTTCATTAAGCTTGAATTGGGGCATAATTCGTGGCTTTAGCGTCGTTTTAGGTGATTTGAGATTTCAAATAAGTTTGTATGATGTTTTACGACTTGTTGATATATTTGGTTGAGGTCCCGAGGGTCTCGGGTGAGTTTCGGATGATTAACGGATCAAAAGTTGGACTTAAAAAGCTGCTGTAATTTTTCCTTCTACTGAATATTTTGGGCTGTGATCGAGCCCAGATATCGAGCCCATGGTCGACGGCCTGAGGCGAAGCCAGGGACAAGGCTCAGTATCGAAGCCATGATCGAAGGTCCAGCTCGAGGTCCATGATCGAAGGCAATGCTCGAGGGCCATGAGCGAAGGCAATGCTCGAGGGCCAGGATCGAGGCTATGATCGAAGGACCGGGCTCGATGCCATAATCGAGGCCATGACTGAGGTCCAGGCTCGAGCTTGTGATCGAAGCCACGATCGAGGCCTAGGCTCGAGGGCCATGATCGAAGCCACGATCGAGGCCTAGTTCGAGGCCCAGTTCCGAAGGCTGTCTCGGCAGTTTTATAAAAAGAGGGCATTCGTCCCATTCGCCATTTTTAATAAATTGGAGCTTGAGCAGAGGCGATTTTGGATAGATTTTTAAGAAAAGACATTGAAGTAAGTGATTCTAACTGGGATTTAGTCTATATACACAAATATATCATTATTTTTACTATTTAATTAGTGTTTTGAGATTGAAATTTGGAAAATTTTTAAAAATCTCATAGAAACGAATTTTTGAGATTTCGATATCGATTCGGAGTCGGATTTGAGTGAAACTATTATAGTTGGACTCGTAATTGAATGGGTTATCGGATTTCATAACTTTTTCCGGATTCCGAGACGTGGGCCTCATAGACAAATTTTTAATTAATTTTAGATTTTTATTGAAAAATATAGTATTTTCGGAATTGATTCCTATAATTTTTAATAATTGTATCGAATTATTCTTGGCTAGATTCAAGCCAGATAGAGATTTTAACGCGACGTGGTGATCGAAAAGTGAACTTTGAGACAAGGTAAGTCTCTTGTCTAATCTTGTGAGAGGAAAATTACCCCATATGTAATTAAATTAAATAATTATTGCTAATTGTGGGGGCTACGTACGCATCAGGTGACGAGAGTCCGTGCGTAGCTACTATTAATGCTAAAGTTCGGGTAGTTTAAGACTCAAAGTATGAATTACTTGTGTATATTGTATCCGTTTATTTAATCAATATTATTTATATATATATATATATATATATATATATATATATATATATATATATATATAGTGAATTATTAGATAAATGCCACAACCTCAAATTCCCTCCGTAGGCTGTCGTGATGGCACCTAGTCTCTAAAACTAGGTAAGCCTATCAATGCGGAATAATAATAATAAATATCTGAAATAATTAAACTACAATTCAAACAATTTCAACTCCCCAAAACCGATAGAAATAAGTCACAAGTTTCTAAGAATTTTATCCTCAATATCTCTGTATATATCAAGGTCTAAAGAAAATAAGGAAGCAACACAATAATGATAGAAGGGGACTCCAGAGTCTGCGGACACTAGCAGATATACCTCGAAGTCTCCGTGCACAGGTACACACTGATATCTGGGCTGGTAAGAAGTACCTGGGTCTCCACAAAAAGATGTGCAGAAGCGTAGTATGAGTACACCACAGCGGTACCCAGTAAGTGCCAAGCCTAACCTCGGTAGAGTAGTGACGAGGTCAGGTCAGGCCCTACTGAAAAATAATAATGGCACGATAAAATGTTTAACAATATAATAAAATAAAATGATAATGGAAATGAATCAAGTAGTATGTCATATTTAATTATACCAAATAATGGCAATTAATATCTCGTGAAAACAAAACAAAATTTCCTTTCAACTTCAAGAAAATCACAACAAATAATCAAAGGCAACTGCGGCCAGAAATCAATATCAACAAAGGCACTCCCGAGGTACCGCCTCGTAGTCCCAAATCATAAATAAATTCACAATATCTCATTTCCTTATCTCACCGCGGGAGTCTTCACAATTTATTTTAAAGAAAACCTTATACCACCGCATGCGTATCAATATCACAATATATCATAATTTGCACTTTAAGTGCTCAAATAATGTAACTTGCCAAAATAATTCAATAATATTTTTTCACAATAAAGAGCTCATGGCTCATGCCAAAATAAATCATATTAATTTAAAATATTCAGGAACAAATAATTCAGAAAAATAATATTTTAAAATCTTTGACACGTTGCTTCAATATCAAATTAGAAAAAATGTCAAATATTTCATATTAATAATATTTAATTTAAAGAAAATCAACCTTCAAATAATGCACAGAATAAAAGAAACCAAGTTTCAACTAAACAGGTAAAACAATTAGCAAGAAAATGTCAAACAAATTTAAAATATACAAATCAAATCAATGATGGAGAATATAACAAGATTTAATAATTTAATTAATATGCAACAATGATCTTCACAATTTAAAAACATAATCCTTTACATTTAGTTCGTGTACACTCTCGTCACCTCGTGTACATGACTTTCATCACATTACAATTAATACCAATCCTATGGGAAATTTTCCCCACACAAGGTTAGACATCACTTACTTCGACTTGCTTCAATTTAACCAAGTAGTATGCTTTTTCCTCGATTTTCCGATTCCGATCGACTCGTATCTAGTCATAATTAATTCGATACAGTCAACAAAAATTATAGAATCAATTCTATAAGAAAATACTATATTTTTCAATAAAAATCCGAAATTAACTCAAAAATGGCACGTGGGGCCCACGTCTCGGAATCCGGCGAAAGTTACGAAATATGAACGCCCATTCAACCACGAGTCTAACCATACCAAAATGACTAAATTCCAATAAAGATTCGACCCTCAAATCCACAAATATATCCAAGAGGGTTTTCAAAATTTTCCAACTTAAATCACTAATTAAATGTTAAAAACAGTGATGGATTCGGGTAATCTAACCAAGATTGGGTTAAGAACACTTAACCCCAATATTTTTCCTTGAAGATATATTAAAAATCGCCTCTGCTCAAGCTTCAAGATGTTAAAAATGGCTAATGGGACGAAGCTCCCCTGATTTTATAACTTACAGATCTGTCCAGGGTGACCTCGATCATGGGGTCCGATCCTGGACCTCGATCATAGGAGTCCGATCATGGGGAGTCCGATTAAGGGGAGTCCGATCATGGGGAATCCGATTAAGGGGAGTCCGATTAATGGGAGTCTGATCATGGGGTCCGATCATGGTCCTCGATCATGGACCTCGGTCATGGCCTTCGATCATAGCTTTGATCATGGCCCTCGACCCTGGGGCTCGATCATAGCCATCGATCCTGGTTATCGATCATGGCTTCGATCTTTATAGCCTTCGATCACTGGCCTTGGTCATAGCCCTCGATCCTGGGCCTTCGATCAGTGGCCTTCGATCACTGGCCTTCGAGCTTGCCTTCGATTCTCGGCTCGATTTCTGGGCTCGATTGCACAACAGAAGAAAATTTGCATCTGCTTTTGCACCAGCTATTTAAGTCCTATTTTTGATCTGTTAACCATTCGAAACTCACCCGAGCTACTCGAAACCTCAACCAAATATACCAACAAGTCCTAAAATATCATACGAACTTATGTGAAATCTTAAATCACATAAAACGACGCTAAAACCACGAATTATGCTCCAATTCAAGCTTAGTGAAACTTAAAATTTCCAACTTCTACATTCGATGTCGAAACCTATCAAATCAAGTCTGATTGACCTCAGATTTTGCACACAAGTCATAAATGACATAACGGAGCTGTAAAAATTTTCAGAATAGGATTCCGACCATGATATCAAAAAGTCAATTCCCCGGTCAAACTTTCAAACTTTAAATTCCTATTTAAGCCGTTTCAAGCCTAATTTCACTACGGACTTCCAAATAAAATTCCGATCACGCTACTAAGTCCAAAATCACCATACGGAGCTGTTGGAATCATCAAAATTCTATTCCGGAGTCGTTTGCACAAAATTCGACATCCGATCACTATTTGAACTTAAACTTTTAATTTTTCATTAAAATTCCATGTCTCGGGCTAGGGACCTCGGAATTTGATTCTGGGCATACACCCAAGTTCCAAATCACGATACGGACCTACCAGAACTATCAAAATACTAATCCGAGTCCGTTTGCTCAAAATGTTGACCAAAGTCAACTCAGTTGAGTTTTAAAGCTCTAATTCACATTTTAATCCATTTTTCACAAAAAGACTTTTCGAAAAATTATATGGACTGTGCACGCAAGTCGAGGAATGATAAATAGTACTTTTCGAGGTGTTGGAATACAGAATTAATTATTAAATTTAAAGATGACATTTTGGATCATCGCATTCTCCACCTCTAAAATAAACGTTCGTCCTCAAACGGAATTAGAAAAAAATACATGAGCTGGTGAATAAGTGTGGATAACAGCTGCGCATATCATGCTCGGTCTCCCAAGTCGCCTCCTCGACCGGATGACCCCTCCATTGAACCTTCACGGAAGCAATGTTCTTTGACCTCAGCTTTCGATCCTGCCTATCTAAAATAGCCACTGGTTCCTCTACATAAGATAGATCCTTGTCCAACTGAACCGAACTGAAATCTAACACATGAGATAGATCACCGTGATATTTTCGAAGCATAGAAACATGGAATACCGGATGAACTGCAGAGAGACTAGGTGGTAGCGCAAATCTGTAAGCCACCTCTCCAACTCTTTCAAGAATCTTAAAAGGCCCAATATACCTAGGGCTCAACTTGCCCTTCTTCCCGAACCTCATCACACCCTTCATAGGAGAAATCTAGAGCAGTACCCGCTCACCAACCATGAATGCAACATCACGAACCTTCCGATCTGCATAACTCTTCTTTCTAGATTGGGCTGTATGAAGTCGATCCTGAATCAACTCAGCCTTTTCCTAGGCATCCTGAACCAAGTCTGTACCCAATAGTCTAGCCTCACCCGGTTCGAACCAACCCACTGGAGACCGGCACTGCCTACCATACAAGGCCTCATACGGAGACATCTGAATGTTGACTGGTAACTGTTTTTGTAAGCAAACTCCGCAAGTGGTAAGAACTGATACCAAGCACCCCCAAAATCTATCACACACGCCCGAAGCATATCCTCCAGTATCTGAATAGTGCGTTCGGACTGCCCGTCCGTCTGAGGGTGAAATACTGTACTCAACTCTACTTGAGTACCCAACTCACGCTATACTGCCCTCCAAAACCGTGAGGTAAACTGTGTACCCCGGTCAGAGATGATAGATACTGGTATACGGTGAAGTTTGACAATCTCGCGAATATATACCTGAGCCAGCTGCTCTGAAGAGTAAGTAGTAATCACAGGAATGAAATGAGCTGATTTGGTTAGTCTATCCACAATCACCCAAACTGCATTAAACTTCCGCTGAGTCCGTGGGAGCCCAACAACGAAATCCATAGTGATCTGCTCCCATTTCCATTCTGGAATCTCTAACTTCTGAAGTAATCCACCCGGTCGCTGATGCTCATATTTCACCTGTTGACAATTTAGACACCGAGAATACATACTCCACTATGTCTTTCTTCATCCGCCTCCACCAATAGTGTTGTCTCAAGTCCTGATACATCTTTGCAGCACCCGGATGAATGGAGTACCGCGAACTGTGAGCCTCCTAGAGAATCAACTCATGCAAGCCATCTACATTGGGTACACATAGCCTGCCCTGCATTCGTAGTACACCGTCATCTCCAATAATGACTTCCTTGGCATCACCGTGCTGAACTGTATCCTTAAGGACAAGCAAATAAGGGTCATCATACTGACGCTCCCTGATACGATCATAAAGAGAAGACTACGAAACCACACAAGCTAAAATTCGACCCGGCTCGGAAACATCCAATCTGACAAACTGGTTGGCCAAGTCCTGAACATCCAAGGCTAAAGGCCTCTCTGCTACCGGTAAATATGCTAAGCTACCCAAACTTTCCGCCTTACGACTCAGGCATCGGCCACTATATTGGCCTTTCCAGGATGATAGAGAATGATGATATCATAATCCTTAAGCAACTCCAACCACCTCCGCTGCCGCAAATTAAGATCCTTCTGTTTAAACAAATATTGTAGACTTCGGTGAGCAATGGAAAACGTACAAATAATGCCGCAAAATCTTCAAGGCATGAATAATAGCTGCTAACTCAAGGTCGTGTACATGATAATTCTTCTCATGCACCTTTAACTGTCTGGACGCGTAGGCAATCACCCTACCATCTTGCATCAACACTGCACCGAGACCAATACGCGATGCATCACAATACACAATATAAGCCCCTGAACCTATAGGTAATACCAATACTGGGGCTGTAGTCAAAGATGTCTTGAGCTTTTGGAAGCTTTCCTCACATTCCTCGGTCTACCTGACCGGAGAACCCTTCTGGGTCAATTTGGTCATAGATGCAGCAATAGAAGAGAAACTCTTTACAAATCGGCGATAATACCTTGCCAAACCAAGGAAACTCAGGATTTTCGTAACTGAGGACGGTCTGGACCAATTCTGCACTGCTTCAATCTTCTTCGTATCTACCTTGATCCCCTCGCATGAAACTATATGACCCAAAAATCCCACCGAATCAAGCCAGAATTCACACTTTGAAAATTTTGCATATAACTTATTCTCTCAAAATCTGAAGCACAGTCCTCAGGTGTTGTTCATGATCTTCCCGACTCCAGGAATACACCAGAATGTCGTCAATAAATACAATGACGAAAGAATCAAGATAGGGCTGAAATACACTATTATTAAGTGCATAAATGCTGCTGGGGCGTTGGTCAGCCCAAAAGACATCACAAGGAATTCTTAATGACCGTACCGAGTCCTGAAAGCAGTCTTCGGGATATCTGGCTTCCGAATCTTCAACTGATGATAGCCTGAACGTAAGTCGATCTTAGAGAACACTTTGGCACCCTGAAGCTGATCAAATAGATCATCAATACATGGCAATAGATACATGTTCTTCACTATAGCCTTGTTCAGCTGGCGGTAATCAATACACATCCACATAGAACCATCCTTCTTCTTCACAAATAAGACAGGAGCACCCCAAGGCGATATACTGTGCCGAATAAAACCCTTATCAAGCAACTCATGTAACTGTTCTTTTAATTCTTTCAACTCTGTTGGGGCCATACGATATGGTGGAATAGAAATGGGCTGAGTACTCAGTAATAAATCAATGCCAGAGTTAATATCCCTGTCGGGTGGCATACCTGGAAGATCTGCTGGAAATACATCAGGAAAATCCATTACTACTGGAACTGACTCCATAGTAGGAGTATCAATACTAACATCTCTCACATAGGCCAGATACGCATCACACCCTTTCTCAACCATTCGTTGAGCTTTAAGAAATGAAACAACCCTGCTAGGAACATGATTCGAGGTACCTCTCCACTCTAGCCACGGTAGACCTGGCATAGCCAACGTCACCGTCTTGGCATAATAATCAAGAATAGCGTGATAGGGCGACAACCAGTCCATGCCCAAAATAATATCGAAATCCACCATACTGAGCAATAATAAATCAGCTCTGGTCTCAAAACCGTTGATAACAATTAAACATGAGCAATACACGTGGTTCACAATAATAGATTCACCCACGGGTATAGATACATAAACAGAAGAACTCAAGGAATCACGTAATACGCCCAAATACGGGGAAAAATAATATGACACATAAGAATAAGTGGAGCCTGGATCAAATAATATTGATACATCTCTATGACAGACCGGAATAATACATGTGATAATAGAATCGGATACAACGACATTTGTCCTAGCAGAAAAGGGCATAATATCTGGCCTGGCCTCCCCCTCTAGGGCGACCTCTACCTGTCCGATCTCTACCTCTGGCTGGCTGTGCAGGTGGAGTGGCAACTGGTGCAGTAATCATGGCCTGAGAAGCCTGAGGGCCCTGTGGAATAGGTGGGGCCTGAGAAATCCGTGGAGGTGCACCCCTCCTAAGTCTGGGGCAATCCCTCATGATATGACGAGTGTCACCACACTCAAAACAAGTCCTCGTAGGACGTGGCTGCTGGGATTGGCTCGGGCCTAATCGACTAGACTGCCCGCTGAAAGCACCCCGTACAGGAGGTACAATAGACACCGGCGGTGCATAATATGGAACCTGAGGTCTGGGAGTAGCCGGAATACCACTGGAAGCTGGAAGTGCTAAATGAATAGGACGGCTCACATAACCTCTACCATGACGGGCTATAACTGGGGTACGAGAATTATTATATGTGCCAGAATCTCGGGGTCTCTTAGCATCCCTCTCTTCCCTCTCCCGGATCCGCATACCTTCCAATCTCCTAGAAATTGACACCACCTGCTGGTATGTGATGTCCATCTCTATCTCTTGGGCCATACTGTATCTGATATTGGGGTGGAGACCCTCAATAAATCTGCGAAGACGCTCTCGCACAGTAGAAACCAAGGCTGGTGCATGCCTTGCCAAATCACTGAATCAGACCGCATACTCTGACACGGTCATAGAACCCTGGCGCAGCTGCTCAAACTCTATGCGCCATGCATCTCTAAGACTCTGAGGAACATACTCCCTTAAGAAAATATCTAAAAATTGAGTCCAAGTGAGTGAAGCTGCCTCAGCCGGACTATCCAACTCATATGCACGCCACCACTGGTAGGCTGCTCCTCTAAACTGGAATGCCGTAAAAAAAAACCCACTGGAATCCACAATACCCATAGTACGAAGGATACAGTGACATTTCTCTAGAAAATCCTGAGCATCCTCTGAAGCTAAATCGCTGAAAGTGGGAGGGTGGTACTTCTTATACCTCTCGAACCGGAGCTGCTCCCACTCTAAAACTGTTGTCCTAATCTCAGGTCGAATTGGGATAACTGGCTGCACTGGTATAACCTCTAGGGCATGGTCAACTTGGGCCCGTGGTTCTGGAGTACGGGCGGCGGGAGTTTGTGCTCCTCCCCCGGCCTGAGATGTGGCAGGAGCAAGTGGAATCAACCCTGCCTGAGCTAGAGTGACAAACATGCTCAAAAACTGGGCAAGGGTCTCCTGAAGTGCAAGAGTAGTTACAGGCGTCTCAGGTGCCTGCTCTCCAACTGGGGCTACTGGTGGCTCTGGTGCAGCAGCTCGTGCAGGTGCTCTGGTTGCACCACGTGGTCTTCCTCGGCCTATGCCCCGACTACGGCCTCTTACTGCTCCAACAGGGGGCGCAGGTGTCTAATCATCAGATCTAGTCGTGCGTGTCCTCACCATCTATGAGAGAATAGAAAGACAATTGTTTAGAACTTTGAAATCAACAAAGGCGCACGATAAGGAATCAAAGAACTGAATATTTTCTAACAGTTCCATAGCCTCTCGAAGATAAGTACGGACGTCTCCGTACCGATCCACAAGACTCTAATAAACCTGCTTGTGACTCATAACACTTATGAACCTAGTGCTCTGATACCAACTTGTCACGACCCCAAATTTCCTCCGTAGGATGTCGTGATGGCACCTAGTCTCTAAGATTAGGTAAGCCTATCAATGCAGAATAATAATAATAAATATCTGAAATAATTAAACTACAATTCAAACAATTTTAACTCCCAAAAACCGGTAGAAATAAGTCACAAGCTTCTAAGAATTTTATCCTCAATGTCTCTGTATATATCAAGGTCTAAAGAAAATAAGGAAGCAACAGAATAATGATAGAAGGGGACTCCGGAGTCTGCGGACGCTGGCAGATATACCTCAAAGTCTCCATGCATAGGTACTCACTAATATCTGGGCTGGTAAGAAGTACCTGGGTCTGCACAAAAAGATGTGCAGAAGCGTAGTATGAGTACACCATAGCGGTACCCAGTAAGTGCCAAGCCTAACCTCGGTAGAGTAGTGACGAGATCAGGTCAGGCCCTACTGAAAAATAATAATGGCATGGCAAAATGTTTAACAATATAATAAAATAAAATGACAATAGAAATGAATCAAGTAGTATGTCACATTTAATTACACCAATTAATGGCAATTAATATCTCGTGGAAACAAAACAAAATTTCCTTTCAACTTCAAGAAAATCACAACAAATAATCAAGGCAACTGCGGCCATAAATCAATATCAACAAGGGCACTCCCGAGGTACCACCTCGTAGTCCCAAATCATAAATAAATTCACAATATCTCATTTCCTTATCTCACCGCGGGAGCCTTCACAATTTATTTTAAAGAAAATAATTTTCCCCGAAATAGCATCCCGCGTTTTAGCCATCCTTATCACACCGTATGACTTCTAGCAGTTTCCTCTACTAGCCACGCGTATCAAGACACCCTTATCTCACTGCATGCGTTTCAATACCCAGACCTTATATCACCGCATGCGTATCAATACCACAATATATCATAATTTGCACCTCAAGTGCTCAAATAATGTAACTTGCCAAACTAATTCATCAACAATATTTTTTTTACAATAAAGAGCTCACGGCTCATGTCAAAATAAATCATCAATAATATTTTTTCACAATAAAGAGCTCACGGCTCCATCACAATGAGTACGAAAATCTTACAAAAATATTCAGGAATAAATAATTCAGGAAAATAATATTTTAAAATCATTGATACGTTGCTTCAATATCAAATAAGAAAAAATGTCAAATATTTCATATTAATAATATTCAATTTAAAGAAAATCAACCTTCAAATAATTCACAGAATAAAAGAAACCAAGTTACAACTAAACAAGTAAAACAATTAGCAGGAAAAAGGTCAAGCAAATTTAAAGTATACAAATCAAATCAATGATGGAGAATATAACAAGATTTAATAATTTAATTAATATGCAACAGTGATCTTCACAATTTAAAAACATAATCCTTTATATTTAGTTTGTATACACACTCGTCACCTCGTGTACATGACTTTCATCACATTACAATTAATACCAATCCTATGGGAAATTTCCCCTACACAAGGTTAGACAAGTCACTTACTTCGACTTGCTCCAATTTAACCAAGTAGTATGTTTTTTCCTCGATTTTCCGATTCCGGTCGACTCGTATCTAGTCATAATTAATTTGATACAGTCAACAAAAATTATAGAATTAATTCTATAAGAAAATACTATATTTTTCAATAAAAATCCGAAATTAACTCAAAAATGGCCCGTGGGGCCCACGTCTCGGAATCCGGCGAAAGTTACAAAATATGAACGCCCATTCAACCACGAGTGTAACCATACTAAAATGACTAAATTCCAATAATGATTCGACCCTCAAATCCACAAATCTATCCAAGAGGGTTTTTAAATTTTTCCAACTTAAATCATCAATTAAATGTTAAAAATAGTGATGGATTCGGGTAATCTAACCAAGATTGGGTTAAGAACACTTACCCCAATGTTTTTCCTTGAAGATATATCAAAAATCGCCTCTGCTCAAGCTCCAAGTTGTTAAAAATGGCGAATGGGATGAAGCCCCCCTGATTTTATAACTTACAGATCTGTCCAGGGTGACCTCGATCATAGGAGTCTGATTAAGGGGAGTCCGATCATGGGGAGTCCGAATAAGGGGAGTCCGATTAAGCGGAGTCCGATCATGGGGTCCGATCATGGTCCTCGATCATGGCCTTCGATCATGGCCCTCGACCCTGGGGGTCAATCAAAGCCATTGATCCTGGCTATCGATCATGGCTTCGATCTTTATAGCCTTCGATAGACTGGCCTTGGTTATAGCCCTCGATCCTGGGCCTTCGATCAGTGGCCTTCGATCACTGGCCTTCGAGCTTGCCTTCGATCCTCGGCTCGATTTCTGGGCTCGATTGCACAGCAGAAGAAAATTTGCAGCAGCTTTTGCAGCAGCTGTTTAAGTTCCATTTTTGATCCGCTAACCATCCGAAACTTACCCGAGGCCCTCGGGACCTCAACCAAATATACCAACAAGTCCTAAAACATCAAACGAACTTATTTGAAATCTCAAATCACATAAAACGACGCTAAAACCATGAATTATGCTCCAATTCAAGCTTAATGAAACTTAAAATTTCCCACTTCTACATTCAATGTCTAAACCTATCAAATCAAGTCCGATTGACCTCAAATTTTGCACACAAGTCATAAATGACATAACGGAGCTGTGAAAATTTTTAGAACTGGATTCCGACCAAGATATCAAAAAGTCAACTCCCCGGTCAAACTTCCAAACTTTAAATTTTTATTTTAGTCGTTTCAAACCTAATTTCACTACGGACTTTCAAATAAAATCTCGATCACGCTCCTAAGTCCAAATCACTATACGGAGCTGTTAGAATCATCAAAATTCTATTCCGGGGTCGTTTGCACAAAATTCGACATCCGGTCACTATTTGAACTTAAACTTTTAATTTTTTATCAAAATTTCATATCTCGAGCTAGGGACCTCGGAATTTGATTCCGGGCATACGCCTAAGTTTCAAATCACGATACGGACCTATCGAAACTGTCAAAATACTGATCCAAGTCCGTTTGCTCAAAATGTTGACCAAAGTCAACTCAATTGAGTTTTAAAGCTCTAATTCACATTTTAATCCATTTTTCACATAAAGACTTTCCAAAAAATTATATGAACTGCACACGCAAGTCGAGGAATGATAAATAGTACTTTTCGAGGTCTTGGAATATAGAATTAATTATTAAATTTAAAGATGATATTTTGGGTCATTACAATCAAAATATTAAAAATGAAAATCTCATATGCTTAATTTTCTGTTTAAATAAATAAATTGTTAAAATAAATTGTTCATCCTCCTGAATTTATCTTATAATGAATATACTCTCTTTACGGAGGTACATAAGAAAATATCCTCCTTTCTTGTGAAGCGGGCCGAACGCCTCGGCAGGATAGATGCATCTATGGATCGTGTCGCACGTCCCTCAGCAGTGTACACGATACTCTGGATCGGGTCGTACGACCTCGACAGAAATCGTGCTTAATAATAATAATTACACGATACTTTGATAGTTTATTGTAGCTTGTGAAGCTAATTGATAAATTGAAAATCTTTGGAATTTAAAGAATTATTATCCCTGCTTGTTAAGAAATTATTGTTATTCCTGTAAATGAGACTAATTGACAAATTGAAAATTTATTGGAATTGAAGGAATTTAATTATTTCTGATGGTTAAATAAATTATTGATATATTCTGTGAATCATGCTGACTTAGATATTTTAATTTTATTTCAATTATTATTATTGATCCATAGTGAGTGTCAAAGTCAGCCATCTCATCTCTACCACTTCGAGATTAGGCTTGATACTTACTGGGTACACGCTGTTTACGTACTCATACTACACTTGCTGTACTTTTTGTGCAGGACCTGAGGAAATTACTAGTGGGGGACCTATTTACATTCTGTCTATTTTATTTCAGATAGTATTTGGAGTTTTGTATAATCTAATAGATGCTCATACACTTGTGACACCAGGTCTTGGTACACACATTGGTAGAATTGGGATTTGATTATTTTTCTTGGATTTAAGTTAACCGGCATCTCTTTCTATTATCTTTAATATTGCTAGTAAAAGAATAAAATTTCTTAGAAAATTATTTTTTTTTAAAAATTGATATATGTTTAACTTATTAGTTGGCTTGCCTAGCTGTAGTGTTAGGCGCCATCACAACCTATAGGTAAAATTGGGTCGTGACATCCGGTATCTGCACAAGAAGTGCAGAATGTAGCATGGGTACAACCGACCCCATGTACCCAGTAAGTTCCGAGTCTAACTTCGACGAAGTAGTGACGAGGCTAAGGCAGGTCACTTACATTAACATGTACGCAATAATAATAATAATAATAATAATAATAATAATAATAATAATAATAATAATAATAATAATAATAATAATAATAATAATAATAATAATAATAATAATAATAATAATAATAATAATAATAATAATAATAATAATAATAATAATAATAATAATAATAATAATAATAATAATAATAATAATAATAATAATAATAATAATAATAATAATAATAATAATAATAATAATAATAATAATAATAATAATAATAATAATAATAATAATAATAATAATAATAATAATAATAATAATAATAATAATAATAATAATAATAATAATAATAATAATAATAATAATAATAATAATAATAATAATAATAATAATAATAATAATAATAATAATAATAATAATAATAATAATAATAATAATAATAATTTACCAATTCTTATAGAAGAAATTACTCCAATAAATACAACAATTAATATGAAATTATAAGACAGCAAGCATACAATAATTATGATTTATTTGAAAATAAGTGATAGCAAGTAGCAATTAATTGTGGAAATTATGGAGGAAATGGGCAATTTAATAATTAGTATGCTAAATGTCAAGTAGCAATTAAGTCACATAAATCAAATAAGCATATAGCAATTATAGCATGGATTCACGGCATAATATTGAGCAATGAATATGAGAGAAATAATTAATATAATAATTAATTCATGATTTAAATTTTTTTATGATTTTTAAATAATTAGGCAAATAATTAATTTGACGACGTATAGACACTCGTCACCTTGCCTATACGTAGTTCACATGAATTTCACATAACAAATAATTCAAAGGTTCTATTCTCTCAAGTCAAGGTTAACCACGACACTTACCTCACTTTGCAACCAAATTCAAGATTCCAATAAACCTTTGCCTCGTGAATTCGTGTTCGAAAGCTTCAAATCTATTCACAAACAATTCAATATACTCAACACGAATCGTAGGAATTAATTCCACATGAATTTACTAATTTTTTGGATTAAAATTCGAAATTAATTTTAAAAATTGATAGTGGGACCCACATCTCGAATCCCGAAAAACTCATGAAATCTGAACACTCGTTCCGATGCGAGTTTAATTATACAAAAATTATCGAATTACGACATCGGATTGACCTTCAAATCTTCATTTTACATTTTTGGAAGATTTTTATAAAACTCTAATTTTTCTTCCATAAATTCACGGATTCATGATGTAAATGAATATGGAATTATGAAATATAATCAATATAGGATAAGGAACACTTACCCCAATATTTACCCATAAAAATCGCCCAAAAATTGCTTTACCCGAGCTCAAAATCGTGGATAATGAAAAATGGGACGAAATCTCATTTCTAGAGCTTAAGTTCTGTTGTCGAGGGATTTCTTCTTCGCGAACGCGACAGGTCCCTCGCGTTCGCGAAGCACATTTTGTGCTGCCCCAGATTTCTTCTTCGCGAACACGAGTGCAGTCTCGCGAATGCGATGCTTTGCCAAGCTTGACCTTCGCGAACACTGTCTCCCCTTCCCGAACGCGAAGCCTTATCGCCTGGTGCTCAGCCAGGCCTCGCCCTTCTACGCGAACGTGAACACTCCCACGCGTTCGCGATGAACACTGCCCATTACCCTTCGCGAATGTAGTCCCCTCTTCGCGAACGCGAAGAGTAAATTTCGCTTGCCTCCAGTTTCTCTTCGCGAACGCGAGACCCCTCTCGCGAACACGAAGAAGGAAACCAGACAGTGCATCAGAAAAATTCCAGCAAAATTCCAAGTCCAAAATTCAACCAGTTAACCATCCGAAACTTACCTGAGGACCTCGTGACCTTAACCAAATATACCAACAAGTCCTAAAATATCATACGAATTTAGTTAGAACCTCAAATCACATCAAACAACGCTAAAACCACGAATCATACCCCAATTCAAGCTTAAGGAACTTAAAAAATTTTAACTTCTACATTCGATGCCGGAATCTACCAAATCAAGTCCGATTGACCTCAAATTTTGCGCACAAGTCATAAATGATATAACGGGCCTATAAAAATTTTCAGAACTCGATTCCGACTACGATATCAATAAAAATCAATTTGTGGTCAAACTTTGAAATCTTTAAACCTTTAAACTTCTAGTTATCGTCAACTGGCGATAATTCAAGTTAGGGACCTCCAAATTAAATTTCGGGCATGCGCCCAAGTCTCAAATCACGATACGGACCTACCGGAACTATCAAAATACTGATTCAAGTCCGTTTGCTCAAAATGTTAACCAAAGTCAACTCAATTGAATTTTAAAGCTCTATTTCACATTTTAATCCATTTTTCACATAAAAACATTTTGGAAAATTATACGGATAGCGCACGCAAGTCGGAAAAACTAAACGGTGCTATTTGAGATTTTAGAACACATAAATAATATTTAAAATTAAAGATAACATATTGGGTCATCACACTAATACATAATCCTACTTAATAAAATAATGAGAGCACTTCTTATCACACGAACCTACTTAATTACTCATTACCAATATTATTGGAGTTTCACTTCTAAATGCTACGGTCAAAAATATGTATACCAGTCATCATTGATAACAATATTTTACTATAAGTTTTTTTTTGAACTAATTTTTTATCTTATAATGTATGATAAATTTTTCATAACAATATTTCACTATAGCAGCAAAATAATATCAAGACAGACAATAGTATTATAAAGAGATTTGACTGCTAGTTTGACCCAAACATGATATTTCGACTTCAATAAAAATGTTAATTTTAAATCGGTATATTCATATCGGACATCTCATTAATGCCATCTTCAACATTGTCATATTCATGTGATCTATGCCTTGAATATAATAATTTAATTTCTCCTTTTCTACCCATCCTGAAAAAATAACTGGAGGGACTTAATTTATGAATAAAATAATTCACATATATTGCATATATAGCACATATATATCTTGACTTTCGCATTGGGATGAAGTTTCACGCTGGTCCATAAATTTGAAGTAAATTTGAAGTTCAAGACGAGATAACAATAACTTCTATATTGTTATGAAACATATATGTATGGGCAAATTAAACTTATGTTCTTCTTGAAATGTAATAAATGAATTATACAACAATGGCTCTACAATAATTGAGATAAACATACCGAGATGGGTTCAAACTATTACTAAGTATATTTTCGTTTCAATTTATGTATTTTACTTAACTATCTAATATATTTCTTTAAAAAAGAACCTTTATATATTTAGTAAATGTTAAATTTTAATATATGTGTTTTATCCTTCATGACGCTCCTTTATGGGAATGATATGTCATATTTAAAATCACAAGATTGAAAAACTTTTTATGTATGTTATACCATAAAAATGAAAAAATCTTCTTTATCTATATTATTATAAAAGCATGAATAAAATATTGAATTACAAAAATAACCATTCAATATTAATCATAATAACTCACAGTAAAGAGACATAATCAGAATTCTCGACATTAGCCTTGTAATCATATTAGTTTTAGGACATAATACTACACGTTAGGAATCCTACATGATTACTTTTGATAATCCTATTAGTATAATTACTTTCCGTCTGTCTAATTCATATAAAATTGAACAAGTAAATATCTTCATTCATGTAATCTTATTACTTTTATGATATACTTCCTAAAAATTTCTATTACTAATTTAATTTGAAAACGTATTATAATATCCTATTACTAATTTAATTTGAGAATGTATTATATTGTCCCTATCCATTTAGAAAAAAAGAGAGCATATATTATTATAAAAGCATAAATATAATATTAATATACCAAAATAGCCCTAAAATATTAAACGGAAGAATTCATAGGGAAAGGGCAAAACTGCAATAACTTATTTTTTGGACTACAATACCTTCTATGCTAATTTTTAATATTTAATATTTTAAAATTAATAAAATTTGTCTATTAAAGTCTTATTAAAAATATGCAAGAAGGTTTAATAAAATCAATTTCATCAAAATCAATTTCATCAAAATCCTCCATATTGGCAATATATTACCACTCTGTAATATCCAATACCAAAAAAAACAAGTAATATTAATTGAACTGTTTGAAATTAAAAAACAAATACCCCCACGATAATATATTTTTATATTATATTTGAATTATTTTTCTACTCAAATAATATTTTTTATCAGTTTTTCATGTAATATTGAAAAACCCCAATTATTAAACAACAACTAAAAAAATATTTAAGAATATAAATGTGTGAGAAAGAAAAATAAATGGTAGGTAGGAGTCAATACCACTAATGGTTCTACAAACATAAAGATCTAAAAGTGAAATATCATATAAATCTTTTACTCTTTGAAAATAAAATTTATGGTGGATAAAATTATAATTAAGATTAAATGTTCAAAATAAGATATGAACTAATATTAAGATCTGAATCAACATAGAATAAATTATTTTTTATGTTAAAATCAAATAATTAATTAATTATTTGGCAAGAGAATCCAATTCAATTATTTTTTTTAAATTCATCATATGAGTAAAATTCTTATTCAAGTTAAAAAAATAAAATAATCTTAGTGTACATATATTTATTCCATACGAAGAGCGTTAGAACACAAAGTAAAAAGGTTAATATATTATTAAGAATCAAAATGCTATACAAGTGTCTGGAAAGCACAATTAAAACTAATCCTAAATAAGAACAAGCTTTCAAAACTATATTATGAAGAGTCGACTCTGCTATAGCGAGATTATTCTTTGTAGATGCCTCTGGCGGAATCGAAATAATATTTTTATGTCACACATTACTTATAAATATCATATCAAGAGGCATGAGACTGTTAGCAATAATATCAAGTGGTATACCAACAACGATTTTATTGTGAGGCCACACACTTTAGATTTGATATATCTCTTCAAACACCTTAAATAACCATCACAAATATTTCAAAGCAGAGCAATAGTGCTAAATTTATAAGGAAAGCAAAATTGATAATATGGGATGAATCACTTATGCTAAGTGTCAAACGAAGTTATAAAGATAGTTAGATATATCGGATATTAATGAACCATTTGGTGAAAAATTAATGGTTTGGGAGGTAATTATGTCAAAGTATTACCAGTAGTTCCAAAATAGATAAAAGTTATACTTCTGACCTCCAATGAAAAAGATTCAACTGACAAGAAATATAAAGTAAGAACAGATCCAGTATTCAATGTCTTCTTATTTCATGTCGGAAACGAATAAGAGCATGCAATAAAAGATGATTTGGTTCTTCCTGAATACTAGGTTATCAATCCCAATGGTAATAGTAATGCATTTAATAAGAGAAATATTTCTATCATTAGAGTAAAAACACAATTTGTGCAAATCGCATGATAGAATTAAAAAGATATCTTAGCTAGAAGAAATGAATATGTTAATCAATTAAATAAAAGATTGATTGTAAAATTTTATAGTAAAAACAAAATATTTTTCTGTTTTTGGTTCAACAAAAAATGATACCAATAATTAATACCAAGAGGAATACTTAAATACTTTAATACCAAACGACCTTCTACCATACATGTTTGTTTTCAAGTTTATTATTTCTTACGTATGTTAGTGTCACCGTATATATAATAGACTAAGTTGATCTTCCATTATATATGTAACGACCTGACCGGTCATTTTAAGCTCTAGCATGTCGTCCGGCTATTGGAGGCCGTGAGTAGCTTCCCTTCAGGTATTATGACTTGTACGCGTGGTCGGAATTGAATTTTGGGAAGTTCGGAGTTGATTTGGAAAGAAAATTCTAATTCTAGAAGCTTTAAGTTGGAAGAATTGACTAAGGTTTGACTTTTGAACAAAAGACCTCGAAATCGAGATTTGAAGGTTCCAATAGGTTCGTATGATGATTTCGGACTTGGGTGTACGTTTGGGTTGAGTATCGGACTACCCGGGTATATTTCGGCGCCTATCATGGAAGGTTGGCATTTTGAAAGTTTAAAAAATTCTTAAGTTTGATTTGAAATGAACTTTTGTGTTATCGATCTCCGTTCGAAGTTCCGAGCCTTGAAATGGATTCGTATTGTGATTTTTGACTTGCACGTAAATTTTGTCATTCCGAAATGTTTTGGTATGGTTCAGACACGTTTGTCGAAGTCTGAAAGTTTGAAGAAGGATTTTGATCGTCGATTCGTGATTTTTGATGTTGTTTGACATGGTTTGAGGTTTCGACTAAGTCCGTGTCATATTTTTAGATGTGTTAATATGTTTGAACGGGGTCTCGGGGGCCCCGGGTGAGGATCGAATCGAAAACAGATCGAGTTTGGGCTTGGGAGAAGTGCTGAGGCAGCTGGGATCTGGAGCAATCGCACATACGTGGAAAGGGCTGCAGGTGCGAGCCCGCAGGTGCGGCGTTGTGGTCGTAGAAGCGACATTTGGACTGAGCTGGGATGGCTGCATATGCGAGGATATTTCCACATCTGTGAGCCCGCAGATGCGACGAGTGCTCCATAGAAGCGGAATGCGAGCTGGGCAGTTGGGGTCGCAGAAGCGAACGATCTCCGCATGTGCTGGAGCGCAGGAGCGTGAGATAGACCGTAGAAGCGGTCACGTATGAGCAAAACTTTTGTCCGCAGATGCGGATTTACCTGCCCTTAGATTGAACCGCACCTGCGATGAAATTGTCCGAAGGTACGGAGTCGCAGGTGCGACTGTTTGGCCGCAGGTGAGAAGGTCGGGCTGGGCAATGTGGTTTTTAAAACGGGGTTTGGCTCAATTCCACTTCATTTTGTCCATGGGAGCCGATTTTGGAGTGCCGTCTTCATCATCTATAATGGGGTAAGTGATTTCTTCATATTGTGAGTTAAATACATGGTTTATATATGGATTTAAGCATGTAAATTTGTAGAAATTTTGGATTTTGGTAGAAAAATCTAGAAATTGGTATTTTTAGATTTTGACCACGAAATTGGACATGAAATTTGGAATAAATTATATATTTGAGTTCGTGGCGTTATGGGTAAAGTCTATCTTCAAATATTTTTAGAATCCGGGTACGTGGGCCCGAGTGTTAACTTTATTGACTTTTAGAGCGGAGTTGGGATTATTATGAATTGATTAATTATAAGCATTGGAGTATATTTTCATTGAGTTGCACATTGGTTGATTAGTTTCGGATCGTTTGGCTTGAATTGAAGAGTTAGAGAGGCGTTGGTGCCGGTTTTGGAACTTCGGAGCGAGGTAAGTCTCATGTATAACCTTTTAAGGGGGAAACTACCCCCTAGGTGATGTAATTGCTGTGAGATACTAGTTGTGGGTGTTACGTACGCACGCGATGACGAGAGTCCGTACGTAGCTAAAGCATGTTATGTCCGGGTAGACTTAGGACTGTAACGATCCGACCTGTCATTTTGTTTTCTAGACCCCTGTTCCCCTAAATAAGACTCCAGTATGTGCTTTTACTATTTTATGACTTGCGGGGATGGTTAGTTTGGGTTTTGAAGGGTTCGGGTTGAAATCGAAACACTTAGTTCCTTAATATTGGCTTAAAAGGGTTAAGTTTGACTTGAGTCAACATTTTGAGTAAACGACCTCAGAAGCGGGATTTAACGGTCCCAATAGGTTTGTATGATAATTTTGGACCTGGGCGTATGTTCGGATCGGGTTTTAGATGACCCCGGGAGCATTTCAGCGCTTAATACTAAAAGTTGGCACTAGTGGCGGAGGTACAGTGTCGGGATCGGGTTTGGCCGAACCCAGTAACTTTGATTCGAACCCTGTGTTTGTCTTATGAATTCCATTGAATATGTATACATGATTAATTTATAACCCAGTAACTTTTAACGATTAGAATCCCGAACCCATAAGGTTGAAATCCTGGCTCCTCCTCTGGTTGGCACATTGAAGGTTTTAAAGTTCTTTAAATTTGAAGTAGGTTTTGGTGTTGTAGAGGTATATTTGGTATTCCGAGAGTGGAAATAGTTCTATATTGTGATTTAAGACTTGCACGCAAAATTTGGTGTCATTCCGAGTAGCCTAAGTATGATTCGGCGCGTTCAGAGCAAGTTGAAAACTTGACGTTCATAATTTGATTCTATATGGTCTTGGGGTGCAATTCTTAGTGCCAATGTCGTTTAACGCGTTTTGAGAGTTTGAGCAGGTCCATATTATGTTTATGGACTTGTTGGTGCATTTGGACGGGGTCCCGAGTGGCTCGGGTGTGTTTCGGACTGCCCAGAGTTATGTTGAAAACACCAGAATTTGCTATTCTGGTTTCCTTCTTCGCGAACGCGGAAGGACCCTCATGTTCGCGATGAAGGATTTGGGGACTGGAGGATTTTCCCTTAGCTTTCGTGAGTACAGGGCCATGTTCTTGCAGACCTGGACCGTTGGACTTCGCATTTGCATTTGGCAGACCACATTCAAGTAGAAGCCTGGGCCTGGGCAACCCAGTTGCCCTATGCGTTCGCGTGTTGGGGCCCGCATTCGCGAGGTGTAGGCAGCCCAATGCACCGCGTTCGCATGGGTACTCTCGCGTTCGTGTAGAGCCTTTTTCCTTGTCTCTTTTGTTTAGCCTTCATGATCGCGAGAGCTTGGCCGCAATCGTGTATAAGGACCACTTGGCAGAAAATTTTTAAAAACGAGACTTAGCCTATTTTTGGCTCATTTTCTTTCATCTCTTGGGCGAAGTTGGAGCTCTTGGAGAGGGGTTTTCACCTAGAACTTTGAGGAAAGTAATTTCTATCCAATATAAGTTAAATATATAGATTATGGGTAGATTTTAACAAGAAAAATTATGAAAATTATGGGTTTAGTTGAAAAACCTAGGTTTTGATAAAAATGTGATTTAACCATGAAAATAATTATGGAATTGGGTGAAAATGATATATTTGAGTTCGTGAGGTTATGGGTTACATTTATCTTCAAAGATTTTCGAAATTCGAGAACTTGGGCCCAGGGTGAATTTTAGGAATCTTATAATTTGGGTTGGGTAATTACTCTAATAGTTAAATTATGAACCTTTGAGCATGTATTGATTAATTTATATAACATTTGACTAGTTTTGGATTATTCGACACCGATTTGAGACTTTAGAATGAATTTGTGGGCCATAAAAGAAAACTTTGAGACGTGGTAAGTCTTTTGCCTAACCTTGTAAGAAGAAATTTACCCCATAGGTGATTTAAATTACTATTTGCTCCTAATTGTGGGAGCTACGTACGCACAAGGTGATGATAGTCCGTGCGTAGCTACTAATTATATTTATGTCCGGGTAGTTTAGGACCCAAATCATGAAATACTTGTAGTGTTTTCACCCTATTTGTTAATTAAAGTACCTAAATAGTATTGGAACTTGATAGAGAAATTGTAAAAGACCGACTTCCACTTACTTGAGTTTTGGCGGGATACTTGACCGTTAACAGAAATTGTACTTCTTTGTATATTAGCCTTGTAATAGCTTTTAAATCGAATGCTTATAAAGTATCCTCTCTTCTTGTAGAGCGGGCCGAATGCCTCGACAGTAGAATAGATGCATTTATGGTTCGTGCCGCTCGACCCTCGGTAGTGTACACATTATTCTGGATCGAGTCATACGACCTCGGCATAATCGTGCGTGATAATACTTGGAGCTTAATTATATTAGATATTATTTTATGGCTTGAGAATTTATAATTATTTAATGACAAACATTGACTTGGGATTTACTATTAGTGAAAGAATTATTTATTCACTGCTCGTTATTGAGTTATTATTATTTACATAACCTATGCTTATTTAGAATTTTCTGTACTTTATTGTTAGCCCATAGTAAATTTCTGTCTACTTTATTTCACACAGTAGAGGTTAGACTAGATACTTACTGGGTATATGTTGTTTATATACTCACGCTACACTTCTGCACTAATCGTGCAGGATCTGAGGCAGGTGCATCTGGCGGTCATATCGGCGCACACCCCTATTATCTCGAGGCCTAGTGGTGAGCTACTTCCTGAGCCGTTCTGCAGCACCTAGAGTCTCTCTTTTGTATCTATTTTCTGTCTACTTTATTTCAGACAGTAGTTAGAGTTTTGTATATTCTACTAGTTGCTCATACATTTGTGACACCAGGTCTTGACACACATACTAGTAGGCTGTATGGTTTTGGAGTATATATATATATCTATGATTTCCCACTCATTGGCCTTCGTTATATTTCATTAAATTTTCTACTCCTTAATTTCTTAATAAATGGAATTTAATTACTTGGTAAATCGTTAAAAAGAGCAATCACATGGTCAGTTCACCGTTGGCTTGCCTAGCGGCGACGTTGGATGCCATCACGACCTATAGGAGGAATTGGGTCGTGACAACATGGTATCAGAGCACTAGGTTCACGTAGGTCTCACAAGTTATGAGAAGGCCTAATAGAGTCTTACGAATCGGTGCAGAGACGTCCGTATTTATCTTCGAGAGGCTATAGGGTGTTAGGAAACCACTCTTTCTTTATCTTCTATCATGGAGTTGATGTGGTGCTAAGTATCTTTCTCTTATTCTCTCACAGATTGTGAGAATGCGCACGGTAGATGTACCCAATCATGGAGGATTTGCTCCCCTTGTTGCTAGAGGCCGAGGGAGGGCTCCGGCTTGTGGTAGAGGATGAGGGCATCCTAGAGTTGCTCCAGTAGATCCAGTAGAGGATCCTATTATTGATTAGCAGGGCGAGGTGCCTACAGCAGAGCCAGCCCCGATGGATTTCATGTCCGCACCGAGATTCCAGGAGGTCATGGGCCGTATGGTGCGGTTCATGGATTCTATGACTCAGGTTGGTTTATTTCCAGTAGACCTAGCCACATCTTAGGCGGGAGGGGGAGCACAGACACCTACCGCTTAGGCTCCAGTGCATGCAACTGCCATATATTAGACCCCGGGCGCACTACCCGTGGGCCGAGCCCAGCCAGTTGTAGCAACTATACCTGAGCCCAGACCAGCTGCGGCCGATGAGCTGCAGAAGCTAGTGGATAGATAGACCAGACTACACCCTCCTGTCTTCATAGGCGAGCGACATGAGGACTCCCAGGACTTTATCGATCGATGCAGGGACAGACTGCACGACATGAGGATATTGGAGTCCTTCAGGGTTGACTTTACAACCTTTTAGTTGGAGGGCAGGGCCGTAGATAGTGCCAGTCCTATCTTCTCGGCAGACTAGCAAATTCTCCTCCCATGACTTGGGATCAGTTCACACGCCTCTTCTTGGACATATATATTCCACCCTCTCCGCAAGTATCATTCCGACAGGTCGCATGTGTTAGACTACGGCAAGGTTTAGTTAGATGCAAGTTTGGGTTTTGAGAAGGATCTAGTTGCCATTGTTGACAGGCAGGTTCGCCAGTTGGGGTCCAAGAAGATTTCTGAGGTAAAGGTTTAGTGGAGGGGTCAACCAGTCGAGGAGGCGACTTAGTAGACTGAGGAGGACATGCAGAGTGGATATCCATACTTTTTCGGCACTTCAGGTACGATTCTAGACCCTTTCGAGGATGAACGTTTGTTTAATAGGTGGAGAATATAACGACCCGTTCGATTATTTTGCTTTCTAGATCCCCGTTTCCCTAAATAAGACTCCCCTTATGTGCTTTTATTGTTTTATGACTTGCGGGGACGGTTAGTTCGGGTTGAAATCGGAACACTTAGTTCCTTAATATTGGCTTAAAGGAGTAAGTTTGACTTGGGTCAACATTTGTAGTAAATGACCCCAGAATCGGGATTTGACGGTCCCAATAGGTTCGGATGATGATTTTGGACTTAGGCGTATGTTCAGATCAGGTTTTGGATGACCCGGGAGCCTCTCAGCGCCTAAAGTTGGAAGTTGGCTCATTGAAGGTTTTAAAGTTCTTTAAATTTGATTTGAAGTAGGTTTTGGTGTTATCGAGGTCTGTGTGGAATTCCGAGCCTAGAAATATCTCCATATGGTGATTTAACACCTGCACACAAAATTTGGTGTCGTTCCGAGTAGTTTAAGTATGATTCGGCGCGTTCGGAGCAAGTTGGAAGAATTTGAAGTTCATAAGTTGATTTGATTTGATTTGGAGGGTGATTCTTAATTTTGATTCCAAGGGTTCGAGTGAGTCTGTCTTATGTTTACAAACTTATTGGTATGTTTGGACGAGGCCTCGGGGGGCCTCAGGTGCTACTCGGACGATGCACGGATCGAGTTTGGGCTTGAAAGAGCTGTTGTTGCACCAGGTCTGGTGTGCCCACACCTGCGAGCTCTTGGCCGTAGAAGCGGTTTGGGGCGAATGGTCAGTGGCCCGCAGAACTGGAGGAACTTTCGCAGAAGCGCCTCGCATCTGTGATGGAAAAGCCGCAGGTGTGAGAAGAGGCTGGCCAGGCATGGACCGCATGTGCGCTCCACTTTCCACAGAAGCGGGTCCGCAGAAGTGGGAGCCCGTTTGCAGAAGCGGAGTCAGCCAACCTGTTCTAGGACCGCACCTGCGATGAATTTTCCACAGGTGCTACCCATTGTCCGCAGAAGCGAAAATGCTGGACGCAGTGAGGTCCATTTAATACGGGACTTAGGCGATTTTTGGTTCATTTATTTTCACTTCTTGGGCAATTTTGGAGCTTCTTAGATAGGGATTTCCACCTAGCTATTGAAGGTAAGTAATTCCTACCCAATGTAAGTTAAATACATAGATTATGGGTAGATTTTAACATGTAAAATTATAAAAATTATGGGTTTAGTTGAAAAACCTAGGTTTTTGATAAAACAAAATGATATTTAACCACGAAAATGATTATGGAATTTGGTGAAAATTATATATTTGAGTTCGTGAGGTTATGTGTACTATTTATCTTCGAAGATTTCCGGAATCCGGGCATGTGATCCCGGGGGCGAGTTTTAGGAATCTTCCAATTTGGGTTAGGTAATTACTCTAATAGTCAAATTAGGAACTTTTGAACATGTATTGATTGATTTATATAACATTTGACTAGTTTCGGATTGTTCGGCACCAAGTTAAGGCTTTAGAACAAATTTGTGGGCCGGAAAGCGAGCTTTGAGACAAGGTAAGTCTCTTGCCTAACCTTGTAAGAGAGAAATTTATCCCTTGTAAGTGGTAACGGTATGCAACAACTATTCCAAAAAGTATGAGCAATAATGTCGCATTTAATAACAGTGAATAACAATAAATGACATTTAAGTAAATAGGAGGAGTGATTCACCCAATAAAGGATGAACTAGATGGTTGTTCCTCCTAACAATGATGAGTGATAGACAAATCCTTGAATGTTCGAATTATTCTCATATCTAATAGAAAAGTATGGAATAATTTAGACAAGAATCTTGATGAATATGTAGTGTTTGTATCTTAGTAAGAGAGAGAGAGAGAGAGATAGAATCTTTTGTCAAAGTCTGTTCTTACAAATGAATATCACATTCCCCCTATTATTGTCTGTATTTCTATTTATATGAGACATATTCCTAGTAAACCCTAATATTACAAGTGCAGAGAATATCTACTAGAATATTCCCTATAATATCCTATTTCGAAAACTAGCCGTTACTACTTCATCAACGGTGGTCGTCCTCGACCGTTATCGACATCTCGTCCACGGCTCTCGTCGTCTCTTCGGCTATGAGTCTCGTTACTTCCTGGTCCACCTCGAATAACGACGGCTCAAGAATCTTTCTTTAATTGCTATCTTATCTTAAATACTCTAGGGCAGATTTTGACCCATACAGTTAGTCCCTCCGCTTATTGAGGCCGGCCTCAAGCGGGCTTGATGAGCAGTTTCTTTTCATCAGGGTAGAAACGATTAAACGAGCTGATCAGGTCGTGATGATTGAGGCCAGCTGGCAACGTGGCCCTTCGTGAGCCGCAAATTTTGGAGTTATGTTGTCCATGAATCAAGGTGACGACACGACCTCGTGCGTCATCATGACGCGTATTCCCGATGCGTCACTTCATTTGGCAAGGGGCTCCTGATTGGTCCTGCCTCTTCGATTCCGATGCCAGGAAATGATGAGCCAATTTCTCGGTTCTGACGCCTAAATTCCAATAAATAGGAATGTGAGGGTGTAATCCTAAACTTTACAGTCTTCCTGCATTGAAACCCTATATTCTCTTCTTCCTTTTCCATTATTCTGCATCCTTTCCCTTTGTTCTAACGATTCTCACCATTCTTCAATCCTCTGTTGTTTGATACCTTCATCTCTTTCATTAGAAATATATCTAATGTACCTACTGAGTCCAGCGAGGGAAGTTACCTAGTCCCTTTAGCAATTCGTTTTCCTCCTCATGCGGAGAGCTTTCCCACTGCCGTTAAGGACGAAAGCTTCCTGACGGTGGAAGAGATAGTTCCTCATAACCTCGATGCCAGGTCTGATTTTTCAAAACTGCCTGAAGCCAAACTCGGTACCTTTAAGTCGGTGATGTAAGAGGCTGACTTGTTAGAGCTTAAGGCAAAATACGGCCTTCCTGATCACGTTGAGTTGATCCCTTCCGGGAGGGATGCAATGCAGTACCACCATCCAAGGTATTGCGCGTTCTACGCCTATCCCATTCACGTCGGCTACACTCTTTCTCCCCTCCCGCTGGCGTAGGAATTCTGTTGCTTCTACGGCGTATGCATGTATCAGCTTGCGCCATATACCTACAAGCTTATAAGGATGCTTACTAAGTTCGCTGAATTAGCCAGGGTCGAGATCACACTTCGATACCTGATGCACCTGTTCGCCCCTAGATTTTATAGGGGGCGATACTGAACCTTTGCCACCGAAGAGGCAAGTGACTAGTGGTGAAGATGGACGACAAGGCTAACCGCCAGTTCTGGCTCAATATTTTCTTCGTTAGAACTGAGGACGTGGTAACCAACGTCGACGACTTCTCTGAAGCTTGGAATTGCACTCGTAAGCGCCTCACTCCCTTGCATGTAGGTACTTTGTTTGTTTTGCTTAGTTGTGGATTCTGATCTCTTGTTCTTTTCTTACACAGCCAAGACCTTGCCTCCTTCTTTGGTCGAGGACATTTCTGGTTGGGTCGGTCAGCTCCTTCCTCATATCGCCAGGATTCATGAGTGGCCGGGTTTCATCAAGAGGTTTGGGCCGACTCCCCTTTCGACTGGTAAGTTACTCATTTCGTTAGAATCTTAGCTCCCTTCTTTTCCTTCATGGAAAATTCGCCGAGAAGTAGAGCGAGCTTGAGAAGGCTGAGTCTTCCCATTTGGAGGCACGAAGAAAATCGGAGATGTTAGAGTTGGAAAATAGGACTCTCTGGGCTGAGCGGGAGATTGATCAATCTACGGTGAAGGCAAAAGAGGATAGACTGGAGGAGAGGATTGGAGATCTGAAGAAAGACAACTCCCTCCTCCAAGACTAGGTGGCCGCTTTAGAGGCTGAAAAGGCTCAACTGCTTGCGCAGCCATCTTCGTCTCGTACCTCAGGACCTGTACGAGGAATGGATTCATGCTGAAGCTCAGTTGGATGTATTTCAAGATTTGTATAAGGCGGGGTCCATTTTTGCAGTCGCCCTTGACAACGTTCATGTTAAGGCCCGCGAGGCTCGGGTCGCTTGTTGATATGATCCTGCCATGCCTGAGGTAGGTGATAATGATGGGGACGGGGACGGGGACGTGGACCGATTTGAAGAGAACGCCTGGTATGATGCTGTATACCCTGAGGCGAAGGTGATGATGAAGACAGGGATCGAGATGGACCAGGTATCAGCGGTCAGACTGGTGGAGGTGTAGAAGATCCCGATGGTGGCGACCAGTAGTTTTTCTCTTCTTCTTCTTTTTTCCTTCTTTTGTTTAATTGTAAGCTTGTGTATTTTTGTCGGCGTCTTCACAAGCATGTGTAAAAAATGTTTAAGTATGAAATGGAATACCAAGGTTGTTTTCAGCATCTGTTTCCTTTTCTATGATTTATTTCTTTACTTGCATTTTTTTTTCTATTTGTTTTTCGAGCGAGGTCGAACATATCTGGACTTAGCTGTGACCGAGGCCGGTAGGTGTTAGTTCGAGCGAGGTCGAACATAACCTGAGTTTAGTTATGGTCGAGGGCCGGTAGGTGTTAGTTCGAGTGAGGTCGAACATAACCTGAATTTAGTTATGGCTGAGGGCAGGTAGGCGTTAGTTCAAGCGAGGTCAAACATAACCTGAATTTAATTATGGCCGAGGGCCGGTAGTTGTTCATTTGAGCGAGGTCGAACAAAAAATTAATTTAATTATGGCCGAGGGCCGGTAGGTGTTCATTCGAGCTAGGTCGAACATAACCTGAGTTTAATTATGGCGAAGGACTGGTAGGTGTTCGTTCTAGAGAGGTCGAACATACCTGAATTTAATTATGGACGAGGGCCTGTAGGTGTTAGTTCGAGCGAGGTCGAACATAACCTAAGTTTGAGAGAAATGCGCTGGTAAGTGTAAAGTTTATTTCCTTGACATTGTTGCATTTGTTACATACTTGGAGAAATTTACATATTTTGGGTGTTGGTTGGCGTTCCAGTCCCAGTCCCGGTCTATCTAGTCCCTTCATTGGTTGATCTAGAGAGTAGTGAGAGATCGAGCAATGAAATAGTAACCAGGGCCTTGCCTTCGTATACTTCGACTCAGAGTGGTCCCTTCGTCGCCTCGTTAAAAACCTCCTTGAGAAAACCCAACTGGGACAAAACTCAAGTGAGGGAAAAAAGAGTACGACTTGGGGAATACTCTTTCTTTTAGAAGTTGAAGTATTTGAGGTGGCTGATATTCCAGTTGTTTGGTAGTAGCATTCCTTCCATTGTTTCTAGTTGAAATGATCCTTTATTTGCTTTTATTGTGATTTTGTATGGACCGTCCCAGTTTGTTCCCAGCTTACCTTCCCTGGGATCTTTGCTCGTTTGGGTTTTAGCTTTCAATACGTAGTCCCTGACTTTGAGCGGCATGACCTTTGCTTTCTTTTTATAATAGCGCTCTGCTTGCTGTTTTTGGGCGATCATTCTTATATAAGCCATATCTCTTCGTTCGTTGACTTCGTCGAGTTCCTACCTTCGGCCCTCATCGTTGCTTGTGCCGCTCTCGTGGGAGCACCTTAGACTGGGCACTCCGACCTCAACTGGTATTACCGCCTCGGTCCTGTAGACCAAAGAGTAGGGCGTCTCTCCTGTGCTCATTTTCGAAGTTGTTCGGTATGCCCACAATACTTCTAGTAGGACTTTCGGCCACAGTCCCTTGGCATCCCCAAGCTTCTTTTTCATGATGTTTAGTATCAATTTGTTGGAGGACTCTGCTTGTCTATTCCCCATTTGAGGTGACCCAGTGGAAGTGTTCGCCCGCTTGGTGAATCACTGGGGCGTACTTCTGACATTGCTCGTATCATTTTACGAAGTCTGCGGCCTCCTTTTTCATGGTGGACCAATAATATATCGCCCGTATGAGGCATCTGACCAGCGCTCGATTGCCGGAATGAGCCCCACAATGGCCTTCGTGGATCTCTTCAAGGACGTGCCGAGTCTGGCTTCGACCAAGGCACTTTGCTAAAGGGCCACTGTAGGTTCTCTTGTATAGGTCGTTGTGGAGGATATTATATCTGGCTGCTTGCATCCTTATTCTCCTGGCCTCTTTTTTATCGCCTGGGAATGTTCCATCATGCAAGTCTGCGATAATATAATTGCGCCAGCCCCAAGTTAAGTTAATGGTTATTACCTCGACTTGGTCTAGCGAGGAGTTAAGGAGATGGACAACATTTCTGTCTCCTGTTGTGATGCTTTAGGTAGCTGCAGCTAGTTTAGCAACGCCATCTGCCTCGGCGTTCTGTGCTCGTGGAATTTGGTCGAGCTGACATTCATCGAACTCGGGCAGCAACTTACAAATTTCGGTCTGGTATTTTTGCAATCTTTGTTCCTTGATTTGGAAAGTCTCTATGATTTGGCTGACTGCGAGCTAGGAATCATAGCGTAGTTTTAACCATTTTGCCCCATGCTTGAGCGCTAATCTCAAACGTACAATGACGGCCTTATACTCGACCTCGTTGATAGTCATGTTCGGGCACCTTATGGACTGGCGAATTACTTCGCCTGTTGGGACTTCGAGCACGAGTCCCAGTCCGGGCCCCGATGCGTTGGATGTACCGTCGATGTATAGGACCCAGAGGTCTTGTGTTTGGGGGGAAGTTTGGAGTGCTTCCCTTTCGACTTCAGGCATTATTTTTGCGCTGAAGTCGGCGACGAAGTCAACGAGCACTTGTGACTTTATCGTCGTTCGTGGCTGGTACGTGATATCATGCTCGTTAAGCTCGATGGCCCATTTTGCCAGCCTTCCTGATAGCTCGGGTTTATGTAAAATGCTTCTTATGGGGAAAGTTATGAAGACCGAGATGGGGTGACATTGGAAATACGGTGTAAGCTTCCGTGAAGCTAGGACTAAGCCCAAAGCCAGTTTCTCGAGGTGCAGGTACCTCATCTCGGCATCGACTAGTGTTTTGCTGATGTAATAGATGGGATATTGCGTACATTTTTTTTTCTCGAATTAGGACTGCATTCACAGCTACCTCGGATATGGCTAGATAAATGAGGAGACGCTCCTCCGAATCTGGCTTTGAAAGCAAGGGCAGCAACGACAAGTATGCTTTTAGTTCCCTCGGAGCTTGGACGCACTCCGAAGTCCATTAGAGGCCGTTATATTTATTGAGTATGCCAAAGAATTTGTGGCACCTATCCGACGACCGTGAGATAAACCTTGATAGGGCGGTGATGCGGCCAGTCAACCTTTGGACCTAGTTTTTGGTGGTCAAGAGTTTGGGTATCCCTTCAATGGCTTTAATTTGGTCAGGGTTGACCTCGATCCCTTGCTGTGATACGAGGAAACCTAGAAATTTTCTTAAGGCTACACCGAACGCACACTTCTCAGAGTTCAGTTTCATTCTGTATCATCTGAGTATGTCGAAAGTTTCTTTCAAATGATCGATGTGATCTTCTCCCCTGTTCGACTTAACCAACATGTCGTCTATATATACTTCCATTGTCTTACCGAGCTAATCCTTAAACATCCTCATCACCAACCTTTGATAGGTTGCCCTCGCATTCTTTAGTCCGAAGGGCATGACACTGTATTAGTACGTTCCTTGGTGGGTGATGAATGTGGTTTTTTCCTGATCTTCCTCTTCCATGAGGATCTGATTATAGCCTAAGTAAGCATCCAAGAAACTTAGCAGCTCATGTCCGGTCGTTGCATCAATGAGTTGGTCGATGTGAGGCAGCGGGAACGGATCCTTTGGGCATGCTTTGTTTAAGTCTGTGAAGTCTACATATATCCGCTATTTCGCATTCTTCATTTTAAGCATTACCACGTTGGCGGCCCACTTGGGGTACTTTGATTCCCTAATGGAACCATTTTCTAATAGATTTTCCACTTCCTCGCGCACTGCATCATTGATTGCGGAGTTGAATTTATGCCTGACCTGCCTTACCGGGGGTGAACGGGGTCAACGTTTAATTTGTGCGTGGTGATCTCTTTTGGGATGGCCTCTCTACTTGCATTAGGTAGGGGTAAGGTTTGCATACAGACTACCCTCCCCAGACCCCACCTGTTGGGATCATACTGGGTTTATTGTTGTTGTTGTTGATGATGATGATCTCTTTTGGGATGCCCGACATATCTGCATGGCTGAAAGCAAATAAATACACGTTAGCTTTTAAGAATTAACTGAATTTATCTGTGTCCTGAAGTTTACAACTGACATAGGCCTTCTTGCTTTGGTCATTGGGGTCTAATTGAACATGGTCGAGGTCCTCTATGGTCGACCCTGCGACTTCAACTATGTCGGGATCTTTTATGCATTCCCCGATCTCGTCATGCCCCGACCTCGACCCTACTGATTGATATACCTCTTTTTCTTTGTCATTCCTTTGTTGGGAGGTTGTGCTGTCTAAAGCAATGCGGTAGCATTCCTGGGATGTATGTTGCTCTACTCGTGTGCTGAATATTCCCCATGGAGTTAGGAATTTGATGACTTGGTATAAGCTGGAAGGGACGACCTTCATGGGGTATATCCACGGTTGTACCGCTATGGCATTGTACGCGGTGTCTTGGTCCATGATGTGGAATATTGTTTTCAGAGTTACGCCGCTAGCCAAGATGGGGAGAGTAATTTCCCCGGATGTCCGTTCAACTGAATTGTTAAAATCGGTTAGCGTGATACAACGCAACACTATCTTGTCGAAGATGAATAATTCATACGCCGCTTCCATCATATATCATAATACGTTTAACATCAGTATCCATAATTCGCAGAGTAATAACGAGCGAGTCATGATAAGGAAAGACCAAACAGTCGGCATCCGACTTGTCGAAGATAATACTTTTTTCGAGTTTGTCGTACCGTTCGCGGATGATGGATCGCTTGAGCTTGTGGGTAGTGGTGAACTTCACGCTGTTGATAGAGGCATCGTCTCTGATGATCATGTTGATGGTACGGGTTAGTGTGGACGGTTTGGGTGGCCCTTAATGTTCGCATCCTCTGGCAAAATTGGTTCATCCTTTATCGCTTAGCAACTCTTTAAGAAGTCTTTGTCGTAGCATATTCACGACCTCCTGTCTTAGGGCGATGCAGTCTTCCATCTTGTTCCCTCATTCCTGGTGGAACTTATAGAGGGCGTCAGACTTTCTGGTATTTGGGTTTGATCTTATCTTTGCCGTCCACTTCACTTTTGGTCCGAGCTTCTCCAGGACGTAGACTATCTCTATAGGTGACACACAAAAATTGTGAGCAGATAATAGGGCGAATACCTCTGTCATTCCGATGAGTTTCCGTCCTTGGTCTGGATGGACCTTCTTCATAGCGGGGGGAGGGGGCGGTGGCTGTTCTGAAATATGGTTGGTGTCGTTCCCTGGTTGGTCGCGAAATTGGGTGATCTCTTCTGGCATTGTCTCTTCAATCCTTTCTTGATTCTGCTTGTATTGAAGTTAGCCCGTGGGTCGGCCCATTGAGGCTGTCCTCATCTGCACGGACTTCGGCACAATAAGCATTGTGGATTTCGTCCCAAGTGGCCGGGAGGTACTTCATCAACCGACTTAACAGTTTTCTCGCTTCTCTTGAACCATCCTTGCTCAACCCATTCTGAAAAGCTGCGACCGCCATCCCTTCGGACATGTTTGGCAAAGTCATCCTTACTCGGTCGAACCGGGCGAGGAAGTCCCTCAGTTCCTCTCCCAGAGATTGTTTGACAACAAATATGTCGTTCACTCTTGCCTCAGCCCTTTTGGCTCTGGCGTGAGTCATTATGAACTTGTCAGCCATTTCTTCAAAGGTTTCAATAGAGCGTGCTTGTATCTGCGGATACCAGGTTAATGTCCCTCCTGTGAGGGTTTCGACGAACTTTTTCAGCAAAATTGAAGAAACCTGTTCCGTGGCGAGGTCGTTTCCTTTTACGGCGGTGACTTAATGGTCACATAATCTTCGAGGTCGGTTGTACTGTCATATATCCTGAGGTAGGGTGGTATTTTAAAGGTTTTTGGTATAGCATACGGGGCTGCGTCATCACTGTATGGCTGTTCGACGAACCGGCCGGCGTCCCTCTTCGGCAACAGCTTGGGGGAGCCCGGTATTTTATCGACCCTTTTCTGGTGCTCTTTCATTTGATCTTGGAGTGCCTTGTTCTCATTCTCCATTTCCTCCATCCTTTTCAGTATGGCTACAAGGGCTTTGTGACCTGCACTATTAATGATATTGTGAGTAATACCTATCGTTGGAGGATGAGGGAGTTGGTTACCCTGCTCGTCTGCTGGTTGTATGGTGCAAGTCCTTGCATTTTCTATAGTCGTGTCCCGGGCGGGCTTGTTGAGGACGCTGGTTAGCGTGTCACCTAGCCACGCTTCGATGAGCTTTTTTTACAACTGGGGGCATCTCTTCCCCCACAGATGTGGAGGCTCCCTCACCAAGTGATTTTGTGATGCTGCAGTGAGGGGGCGGGGACCCATCTCACCTAGGGGAGGCACTGGGCGTCGCACCTTCGTCTGCCGTTTCACAGCTTTCGTTGATGACGTTCATGAGGTTGGTTGGGATGTCACTTATTATTCTCGTCCTTTCTTCTCGGTTACCTGTCATGTTGGGATTTGTGTACACAAAGAAAGGAGATCTCGTTTTTGCTTTTTTTCCTCATTACGTTAGTGACTCGTGATAGTTGTAGATCTAGAAGAAACTAAAAGCTTTAACTAGAAAATCTCCACAGACGGCGCCAAATTATTTGCACAAAAAATATAACTCTTGGTTCAAATAATTAAATTTATGTGATAATAGGTTAAACCTAGTTAATAATAATATTTCTAGATGTGACTTTCGAAAGCGTGATTAACGTCGAATAGATTTGGTAGAAAAGTGGTAACGGTATGCAATAACTATTCCAAAACGTATGAGCAATAATGTCACATTTAATAACAATGAATAACAATAAATGACATTTAAATAAATAGGAGGAGTGATTCACCCAATAAAGGATGAACTAGATGGTTGTTCCTCCTAACAATGATGAGTGATACACAAATCCTTGAATGTTCGAATTATTCTCATATCTAATAGAAAAGTATGGAATAATTTAGACAAGAATCTTGATGAATATGTAGTGTTTGTATCTTAGTAAGAGAGAGAGAGATAGAATCTTTTGTCAAAGTTTGTTCTTACAAATGAATATCACATGCCCCCTATCATTGTCTCTATTTCTATTTATATGAGACATATTCCTAGTAAACCCTAATAGTACAAGTGCAGAAAATATCCACTGGAATATTTTCTTTAATATCCTATTTTGAAAACTAGATGTTACAGCTTCATCAACGGGTGCTCGTCCTCGACCGTTATCGATATCTTGTCCACGGCTCTCGTCGTCTCTTCAGCTACGAGCCTTGTTACTTCCTGGTCCACCTCGACTAACGACAGCTCGAGAATCTTTCTTTAATTGTTATCTTATCTTAAATATTCTAGGACAAATTTTGACCCATTAACATTGTTGAAAGTTTGAATATCTAATGGGTATGAGTTTGTTTGCTGTTGTTCTCATTTACTCGGTCCTTATCTCCCAAACATTCACCGAAGAACAAATATTTTGCCCTAATTAATAAATGGATAAAAGTCAAAAGAGCTGAGCAATGACTTTAAATTTGTACTCATGGTTTCAGGAATGAGTTCAGAATTGTAGTTGAATCCCATTAATGAGAGATTGGATTTTTTCCAACTTTTCAACTGGCAATGCATTTACTACGTCTATTGTTTCTAGTTTTCTTCTTTGAATCATATACGTTTTCATTTGAAAGTCTTCTACACTTATTCGATTCAACTTTGTACATAATGTCGGTGAAAATAAATATATTTTCACGAATATCTTGCTCTCTTTAAAGAGATTCAAGCTTACTGCACGCTAAATCTTTTCTGGTCCAGCAGTAACTTCTTGACTTGTTTCCCCTAGAACATAGTCTGATCACGTTATATGATTCGAACAAACTCTGGACTCCACTAAATAGAACACCTTTCTTCGACAAAAGCAAAACTCTCTTCTTCGTTTTTCACAACTTTAACCTCAGTTTTTAAAGCACTCTACAATTATTTTACACCCCATATTATATTATGGAAGAAAGACTCATATATTATATAGTTGTAGGAATTGTTTTTTGGATTAAAGTAGAAGAAAGTGGGGTAATAAGTTATGAGACCTGAAGAATATGGGATCATGAATGAATTAGTGTAAAAATAGTGGAAGAACACAAGAGAGTAATTACAAAAAAAATTATAGTCATTTTCTAGGTCATGGAGTAGTTGAGAGTTATGGTCATTTTTCAAGATCAAGGGGTAATTAAAAAGAGATCATGACATAATTTATTTTAACGTCAAAATGCCGATATTCTAACACATAATTATGGGGAAAATATCATGTATATATACCCAAGATTTAGATTCGTAATCTACTTCTAATTGTTTCTAAGAGTTGGACGTAAAAAAGAAAGGTGAAGAAAGTAGACATCAAAAAATTGGAGGTTATTCTTTTTTCCAGCACTTTTATTTCCATTCGTATTTTCTCCTCAATCGAATAAGTAAAGCTTTAACATAAATTTTGTACCCAATTAATTTACCAATTCCTCGCGTTGGCCGATTTTTCAACTAAATCCTCCTTAATCAGCCAGCATACTATATATAGAAAGAAAAAAACCAGCATATATACTATCGAGCGACGACTATATTAACACCTTTCCACCGATAGTATGAATGAATTGTCCAATACATCTTGGTTTTTACTTCATACCAAATATTTCTAGAGAAATGTATTTTTTCCTTTTCGTGTTTGCTTAGACATAAAGTTTGTTAGGTATAAATGCAGCATATCATGTGGGTTAAGCACACAAGGGTTGATATTAGGAGAAAGTCGTAAATATGATGTTTATCTGTTAGTTAAAGTAAGTAATGGAAAATGTCCAGCATTTATAAATGGTGTAAATTATTTTTCATATATTATTAATGAATGCCTATCCGAGCATAAAAGCAAGTAACTTAATTCATTTGGGGCCTAAAGCCAAACTTCAACTAGGGGCTCTAAATTTTTTCATATTCAAAAACTCATTTAATAAAATTTATTTGAAGTTTATTTTTCTAATTTTTTGAAATGTAAAATTATTAATAATTTATTTATAATCAATTTCTTGACTAGGATTATATATGTTTCTACTTTCTAGGATTATTATTCAATTCTTTAGGATTTCCTGATTTTCTAAAAGATCTACGTTAGATTCTCACCAACTTTTTCTTCTTCTTCTTGGATTCCATTATCTTCGAGCTCAATTATATTAGTGATCTATTCATCTACCATAAATTCTTCCTCCTTTGGGGGATTGTATTAAAGTTTCAATTCTTCTCTCATTTCGGCATTTTTAACAGGGAAAAGGGCCTATTATACCCATCTACTTTAATATATTATTCATATTTACCCCCCGTCATACTATCAGGTCAAATCTACCCTCACCGTTAGCAAAATTTTCAAATTTACCAGCTAAGCTAACGGAAAGCCCCAAATCCCTTATTTACTGTAATTTTTCCTCACAAATCAGTCATCTCCTTCGTGTGATCCACCACAGAAGAAAAAAGGTTCATATTATAGAAATGGGAGTGTAGAGTTATATCATAATTATTCCCCTTGTATTTGGTTATGCCCAAACCATAATTGAAAGGCATAATTGACAGTTTATGGGTATGTCTTCGACGGAATGAGGATGAGTGAAATATCGTACATAATTTGGAAGAGATTTATTTGATTCTTCAGGTGATCGAAATGCATTTGCTTATGAAGTTATTACTAATATTTACTATTTTTTATGGACTACATGCATAACAAGGCCGTAGGTATCCATGTAAACGCATTCCCTTTCAGACTTAGATTTAGCATGTCATTTGATGCAAAATTTGCTTGCGCATGCATTTGTGCATGAAATTTGTGACATATGATTCTTTAGTATTGTCTGAGAAATCGTAAATTAAATAATCCGTTTAAATTTATGTCCAGCTTCAGAACATCCTTTCAAAGGAATATTTACTAGTGTTCTCATACCTGGATGTGGCGAGTTTGTTAAGTCTTCCTGCTCTTAATAATCAAGTGGAACAAGAAATTAACTTGTCGAGGATATTTTCTTCTCTGGTAGAGCACACGTAGTGATAAGTAATTTGTGAGAAAAATTATAGTAAATAGAAGGAGTTTGGGATTTTGGAGCTTTCCGTTAGATTAGAGGGTAAATTTGAAAACTTTGCTAATGGTGAGGGTAAATTTGACCCGATAGTATAATTGAGGGTAAACGTGAACAATATATCAAAGTAGAGGGGTATATTCGACCTTTTCCCCTTTTTAATATGCAGATCCATGTTTTCTTGTTGACATATTAAAATTTTAAAAAATAGATAAAAAGATAAGACATATACTTACAAAGAAAATATATCAAAAAATAAAAAAATTTAGATGCAAAGTACTAAGAAAAGTATATAACAATTGAACCTGGTTTAACAAATAGTCAAAGATAACTTGATATTACTTTTGCTTCTTCAATATTTTTGGTGCAACGCCGGAAAAGCTTGACAAAAAAAGAGTTCGCAATTGCTTTGACAGAATGTTTTATGAGACAATGGACTTGTAAGTAGGGGTATACAAACAAAACCAATAAACTACACCAAACTGATAATCCGAATCAAGCCGGAAAAAAAAAAACCCGATGTGGTTTGGTATTGACCATAATTTATTTGGTTTGGCTTGGTTTTAACTAAAAAAAGTCAAACCGAAACGAAACAAACCCGAAAGTACATTTATATAATTTTTAAAAATATTTAAAAATAAATATACTACATATAAATATTCATTGTAATGTAATTTATAAATATTTCTTAAACTTTTTCACAGTTTTATCTTTTAACGTATTATTTTAAGTTTAGACACACCATTCTTGAATGGTAAATAAATTTTGGCCAAATATCTATACGACCACTTAAACTTGGCTCTAGTTTTCATTTTGACACTTTAACTAAGCCAATTACCTATTGAACACTTTAACCCAAATCAAAGTATGCCTATTGAACACAAAAACTGACATGGAAAAAGAGCTGTATTTCAATCCCTCTTAGGCGCGTGAATTTTGATGGTTTTGAAATCATGTTTTTCTTTTTTTTTTTGTTTAAACTAAAATTGACTTTTTTTCAAAAGGCCACCCATAACCACCTTATCTCCACCATTGTCACCTCTGTAAGTATGCATCTCCATTATTGCTCTATTTTGCAGCTTCCAAACTTTGACAAAAGAAGGACAGAAGAATATTTTTTTCTCCAACAACAAATTTAAGCAAAATAAATACGTCAATGACTGATTTTCTCCAAATTTCATCCATTATTTTTCAACTTTTCCAGATTCCGCTCACCATCTTCTTCAGCTTCGCCATCTTCTTTCAACCCAGATCTGAAATTTTTTGTTGTTACCGCAAAGAAATTCAAAAACAAAAATGATTTGCCCGACTATCAGTTTTAGATTTGATCCTGACGAGCGAAGGGCCTATGAACGAAAGGAGAAGAAGAACGGGGGAGGGGGAAAGAGGATGACCAATGATGGGAGAGGAGAAGATGAACTTCCACGAGTAAGGTCCATCGGCTTTTTTACAACCAAAAAAATAACAACATGGCTTTTTAGTTTTTTTTACTGATGTGACTTGTTTTAATGATCTGGCATCTCTTCATTGATTATATTTTCACATAAGCGCATTTGAGCTTCACACATTTATTTTATTTTTTGGGACTATATTTTTTGTGTTCAATAGGCATACTTTGATTTGGGTTAAAGTGTTCAATAGGTAATGAGCTTAGTTAAAGTATCAAAATAAAAATTGGAGCCAAGTTTAAGTGGCCGTATAGGTATTTGGCCATAAATTTTATAGCCCATAAATTTAGTAACTTAAACAAAGTTCAAATCAATACTAATGCTAATAAAAGAAATTCAATTCAATACTAGAAATGACGAAAGTGTTGGATATTTATTTTACTTTTACATTAGTTTATAATGAAAATGCATAACTTAGTTTATCTTTTTTTTTTAGTGCTAAGTTATGTAATTAATATTAGTACTTATTAGCTATACTTATTTTATTATGATCTATATAGTATTTTTAGATTATTTTAATTTTTATTATAGCTTATTAATAAGCAATATTTGTTTTATGTAATTTTATTGTTTTATCTTTGTTATTGAATATTTTTTAGTATGATGCTATGCCTTATCTCATCTTATTGTATTAGTTTCTTGGAACACATTATATAGTTGTATTTTACTAGGACTTAAACAATATTTGGAGCACAAGTTATATATTTTATGTTATGAAGACTTTACCGGAAAAAAATCAGAAAATCCGAAAAAATCCGAAAAATCCGAGAAAAATCGAGATTGAAAAAACTGACTTTGTTGGTTTGGTTTGGTTTATATATTTAAAAACCCGATTCTATTGGTTTGGTTTGATAATTAAAAAATCGAACTATCCCGACTTATTTACACCCCTACTTGTAAGTTTGGAAAGGCTAAAAGAAATATAAAAGATTAAGGCCAAATACATAGACAACCCCTTAAAGTTTGTCCCAAATTCCATTTAAACACTCCAACTAACACTTGTACCTATTGAACACTTTAACCCCAATAGAAGTGTACCTATAGAACCCACCCGCTGATGTGGCAAAAGAAGTGACTTTTACCCAAACTTTGAGCGCGTGACTACTTAAATATAATAATATTTTTTCCTTTCTTCTTTATCCGTATCACCTTTCTCTGTCTAACACCCACTTCAGAAGTGGCCGGTGCCATCATCGGTAGAGAGCACTGCAACAATTTTGAAGATGACCTAGTCTGCAATGGAGTTTTTAATTAGAAAATGTGATTCTTTTTTTTTATAAAAATGTTGATTGTTTACCTTAATTAGAAAATGGAGTTAATATTGGACCATTCAAGCTTTTGAATTTTTTCATTGAAAGAGAATCTATTGATTGTTTAGATTAACAAAACAACTTGGCTTGATTTTATTCGTTAATTTTGCCATGTTACGTGCTTGCAGTTCACTCATCTAATTTTACTTCCGCACATTATGAGAGGTATTCAATAAGTACATTTGTATTGGGTTAAAGTGTTCAATAGGTACAAGTGTTAATTGAAGTGTTTAAATAAAATTTGGGACCAACTTTAAGGGACTATTTATGTGTTTGGCCAAAGATTAAGTAAAAATCAGTTTGAAGAAAAGTAATGAAAGTACTGTGGGCCTCGTAATAATGATGATTGTGAGTGAATCCCAAAAGTTTCTATTCCAATTGCCAAATAATCTCTAACTGTCCCATATTTTCCTTTTTCACGAAAGATGTACTTTTTCTTTGATATACTAAATATTTTTTTAAAAGTTCATTAAATACAGTTATTTAATACGATTAGAAATATTTGGCCCCCTTAGATATGGGCCATTGGGCGGCCCCTACTTAATTCTGATCAATCATATTCTAAATTTATATCTGGCAACGTGCACATGCATTTATAATCTGGATGGGGTAGATTATACTACTAGTTTTTCTTTTCATTTAATTCAAGTAGGACACCTAATTAAATTCATTCATATGTTGTGTGCCTAACATAGGGAAGGCACCTAAGTCTATTTTGTCTTGGGACACATGACAATATTGTTGAAAATCGACACTTGTAACTGTGGATGACGAACGGAGAAATTGTTTCTATGATCAATTATAATCATAGAATTAGGAATACGATAAAATATAACACATGAAATCAGTAAATAAAGTATTGAAAATGTATGTAATCATGTAATGGCATTTTGTCCGTTCAAAATGAAATGAAGTTATCCCATATTAAAAATTAACCTAAATTGACACCCTCCAACAGTTTAAACTAAAAATGTTAGCGAATATATAATATAAGTATAACTTATATATAATATGTATGTGTATGATTATGAGAGTAGTATATAATCTATAAATATCGACTAAAAAAATAAATAATAAATATAAAAAATTCCAAAATTTTAACCGCCCTTTCGTCCCCGCCCCGTTGCTCGCGCATCCGTTCTGCTCTTCTTCTTCAATTTCTTTTCCGAAAAACTCCACATGATCATCAGAGATGATTCGTTTATTTTATTGAGTCCTCCTTTAAAGATACTTCACTGAAGAAGAAATTAAAATAAAAACAAAAACGAAAAGAAAAAGAGGAAAAAAAAAATGGATGCAGAAATGTGAGAGAAGGAAAAGATATGAGGGGATGGAGAAAACGATTAGAGGGAATGATGTTTAACTAAAAAATAGTTTTTTTGCTCAAATCAAATAAAAATAAATTAATAATTCGTATTTATAATAAATAATTTTATTTCACTTTTCCTAATATAAAAGAGTAAAAAATAATAGAAAGCAAGACGAGGCGAATAAGGAAATAGAAATCTTATTGATAATTGTAGCTTCCTTCTAATAGGAAATAACAAGATCTTCCAATGGAAGAGAATAACCAGAATATTGGCAATTGACAGTATTACTTTGTGATTTTCTCGATGGGGATATAAGATACGGTAAGGGAATTTATATAAGGGTACAATTTCTAACCACTCACCCTATTTAACTCTTGCTCGTTTTAACATTTATTACATTGATTACTCGTTGCATGGGTGATTTGTAACGATTAAGGTAATAATGATCAATCGCGCATAATTGGGGATTATGCTTTTTTTTTTTCCATATTCGTGGCTTCTAGTATCAAGAGGGGTTGTTCTGATGGTAAGAAACCTACATTCCAACTAAGAGGTTGTGAGTTCGAGTCACCCCAAGGGCAAGGTGGGGAGTTCTTGGAGGGAAGGATGCCGAGGGTCTATTGAAAACATCTCTCTACCTTATGGTAGGGATAAGGTCTGCGTAGTGGGATTATACTGGGTTGTTGTTGTTGTGGCTTCTAGTATCCTTACTTATCCACTTCGTGCATGTTTCATCTTTTCTAGCTAATAGGTATCCATGTAGACGATCATGTGGTTATTACTTATGCCCTCTCTGTTCTTCATTGCTTAGACTTCCATACCACCTGTCAGTATATTATTGTCCACGTGACGTGTTTATTTTCCACCAATACATATGGGAAAGAAATTAAATTAACAATCTCTCTTTTTTGTAATTTTTAAGTTTGTCATTCATTTTTTCTAACACATTATCGAATTTTAATATTATGGTTTCAATTTAGTTTAATGCTTGTTACTGAAGGGTTTAATAGGTACATATTTGCCAAATTCAGGAATTCAATAGGTCCTGGAATTGGAAAAAAAAGGTTATTCAATAAGTCAACCCTAAAATAAGGTGTCTAAATGAAAAATAACATCAGGCCAGCGAGCCAGGGGATGGCAATGTACTTGGCCAATTAATTAAATAAGTTTATACGTAATTTGACTTACGTAATGTAATAAGAGAAATTAATTAATCTACTGACATCTCTATGTGGTTATGGACATACGTATGATATGTGTGTAGGCACAATTTGCTACAACCGGCTGAGACTAATATCGTATTTTGATGTGAGGAATTTGAAATTTATTGGAGTGTAAGGGAATTGACTTTAAAGCTTATACGTGTAAATAAAAGAAATAATCTCGACTGAAATGATGTTGTCGGACCCCTGTTAAATTTACGGTGACGTAGAATCACTCGTGAGTATATGTGAAATAATGCACTCAATAATTTAATGTCATCAGAATAATTCTTGGCACGTTCGAGAACGAACGTATATTTAAGAGGGGGAGAATGTAACGACCTGACTTGTCGTTTTAAGAATTAACGCCCGTACAGTGACTTAAGATCTCGAGAAGTTTCGCAATATGTATTATGACCCGCGGGTATGGTCGAGTTTGAATTTTCGGAAGATTCAGAATTTAATTAAAAGAACAATTCTCATTTTGAAGCTTGAAATGGAAAGAGTTGACCGGAGTTTGACTTTTAAGCAAATGACTCCGGAATGGAATTTAGATGATGTCAATAGTTTCGCATGGTGATTTCGGACTTAGAAGTATGTTCGGATTTGTCACGACCCAAAATCCCACTAGTCGTGATAGCACCTAACCCAACCCGTTAGGTAAGTCAATTTCCAACTATCCAATTCTAATAAAATTTATTAAAAGAAAATATCTAAAACCGATACATCTCCCCAAGTACTTGTAGTACAAATCATGAGCTTCTAAGAATATAGTATACAAAGCGAAAATGAAATAAATACATAGTTTGTTTGAATAATACATAAACAGAACTTTTATAAATCTAAGGCTACCCTGAACAAAGGCAGCTACAACAGGAACGCAGGTACATCTTCAAGTCCCGCAACCATCGATCACAGCAACAACAACAGCCAACATCTACACGCAATGTGCAGAAGTGTAGTATTAGTACAACCGACCCCATGTATTGAGTAAGTAACAAACCTAGCCATAGGTTGAAGTTAGTGACGAGCTTCCACCAAGTCGGGTCCAAAACCAATAGTCCACAATAATCCATAATAACATAAAGCAAATAATACCAGAAGTAACTCAGAGACAAAATGCTCAACCAAATCATGGTTTCAAAATAGTAGTTCTTTCTTTCAAATACATCAGTGAAAACCCAAATCGTTTGCTGGAGTTGCCAAAAATATGAATAGTTTGAAAACAATAAATTTCTCCCAAAATCTTGTCAATAATAAATAAGATATTTTATTTTCCTTCTGGATAACCCGTGTAAAAACAAATGCATCACTATGCCCATCTGTCAATAATGTGTGAAAAATCATGAATGATGTGATGCAGTACAGCACGAGGAAATACATCTCTATGCATGTATGTCATGTGTGCATGCCAATGCGATGCAACTCAATGATAAAAATCATAAACAGCCCCTCGGGCAGAACATCACTCATATACAGCCCCTCGGGCAAACCTCACAGTCACTCGTGCCACTCGGGCATACCTCACAATCACTCTTGCCACTCGGGCATACCTCACAATCACTCTTGCCACTCGGGCATACCTCACAATCACTCATGCCTCCCAGTCACTCAACACTCGGCACTCAGTACTCGCACTCAGTAGGTACCTGCGCTCACTGGGGGTGTATACAGACTCCGGAGGGGATCCTTCATCCCAAACGCTATAATCTGCACGGACAACTCACGTGCGATAATAATAAAGTATGCTGCAGGCGGACAGCCCCGATCCACACTCATCCTCACCAATTAGGCCCTCGGCCTCACTCAATCATAAGTATGCTGCAGGCGGGCAGCCCCGATCCATACTCATTCTCACAAATCAAGCCACTCGGGCATTTCAGTAAAACAGGGCATTCGGTCCAAAACATTTATATGCATCAAAATAGAGTCATAAAACGGAGTTATGATATGCAATGAAATGAATATGACTGAGTATGACTTTTTAATTTAACACAATAATTCACAGCAATATGACCTCTATGGGTCCCAATAATACTGTCACATAGCCTCAACATGATTTGTAATATGCTTTTCAGCTCAATTTCTTTAACACATAAAACCGCATGGAAAATACCAAGGCTATTTAACTATAAAATTACACATAAATAATTATGTCATAATTTCTATAGTGCACGCCCACACACCCGTCACCTAGCATGTGCGTCACCTCCCAACAATTCACAAAAATACATATATTCAGGGTTCATACCCTCAATTCCAAAATTAGAAGAGTTACTTACCTCAATCCAAGCAAATTCTTTATTCCAATAAATATTTTCCTCGTGATTCAGCCTCCGAACGCCTCAAATCTTAGTCAAAATAATTCGATACAATCAACACGAGGTATAGGAATCAATTCCATATGAAAATGCTAAATTTCCATAAAAATCCGAAATTTAGTTCAAAAATTGCTCGTGGGGCCCACGTCTCGAAACCCGACAAAAGTTACAAAATTCGAACACCCGTTCCGATACGAGTCCAACCATACAAAAATTATCAAATTTCGACATCGGATTGACCTTCAAGTCTTCATTTTACATTTTTGGAAGATTTTATAAAAATCTGATTTTTCATCCATAAATTCATGGATTCATGATGTAATGAATATGGAATCATGAAATATAATCAATATAGGATAAGGAACACTTGCCCCAATGTTTTCCCGTAAAAATCGCTCAAAAATCGCCTAAATCGAGCTCCATAAACTCAAAAATGAGTAAAAATGGCAAGAACCCCGTTTTATAGACCCTCAGCTATTTCGGGCGTCACAGGTAGCGTGGGGCGCTGCCTGTGGCGCAGTTTCCAGCATCCCAAAATTCCCAGCGCCAGGGCTAGCGCCCCACGCTACCCTGGGCTCTCGCGGTGACGGAAAATCATTCCTGACATGGAAATAGGCATAACTCTCTTATACGATGTCCGAATTCAATGATTCTTTTTGCTATGGCTCCGTAATTTCAATACGGATCTAATACATCAATCAAAACTGAATTTGGAGCACATTTTCTTAATGTGATACCACATATTCTTGAAGAATCGACATCGAACATTCTAGGTTCGATGCCAAAACATAGCAAATCAATCCGGAATGAACTCAAATTTTCCGTACAAGTCATAAATGGCATAACAAAGCTATTCCAATCTGAAAAATATGATTCCGACCTCGATATCAAAAAGTCAACCCACCGGTCAAACTTCCCAAAATTCAACTTTCGGCATTTCAAGCCAAATTCCACTATGGATTTCCAAATAATTTTTCAGACACGCTCCTAAGTCCAAAAATCACCATACGGAGCTATTGGATTCATCAAAATTCGAATCCGAGTTTGTTTACACATAAGTCGACATCCGATCACTATTTTAACTTAAGCTTTAAGCATTAGAACTAAGTGTTCTAATTCATTCCAAAACCTCACCGGACCCGAACCATTTGCCCCGGCAAGTCACACAATAACTGTAAAGCCCAATTTTAGAAGTAATGGGGGAAGCAAGGATGTAATACTCAAAATGACAGGTCGGGTCGTTACATTCTCCCCCACTTAAACATACGTTCGTCCTCGAACGTGCCAAGAGTTGTTTCCAAGCTATCAAATCACCATTCCATCTTACCACACACGTACCCGGGGGTGAACCCACATCACCCTATTCCATATAGGCTTGACAACACAATCCAACTGAATTCATTAATTTAACTCTAGCCCATAAACCTTGGAGTTTAATTTCCAACCTTTAGAATTTCTTTCAAGACACGAATCTTACATTTATACACTTTATGAGTTTGAACAAGCTGTGTCAAGCCATAACTATAACCACCAATATAATCACCCAGCATATTGCACAACTCGCATGCTCGTAGCACTATTCCCGATCACAGTAATTACTCCAAACCAACCAAGTACTAGTATAAAACCTCATATCAAGCCAAACTTCATCCCAAAACCTTCGTACACTGTTGATAATAAAAGAAACACGCAGAATCTCGTAACCCTTTATCAGACCAACAAGTCATGGAGGTCTCTTGCCCCAACCGGAACCATAATCACTTTCTGAGCCGACTTTCAATATTATACTCCTGAATATACCGAAATTAAACCTGATAGTACCCATTCCAGGTCCAATGACCTTATATTACTAAACATAACTGCTCCATAGACATACCGCACCAATATAACTCGGAGCCACAACTCATGTCCTCCGTGCACTAATACGCAACCATTCAAATGTATGCAGTCATGGAAAATGACTCAAATGAGAGAACTGCCCCGCCAGATTAACAAGTACTTCCACAACGAAACGCTGAAAATTCATCATACACCGTAGAACCATCACCTGATTCTAACACAAGGTTCATACCTTAACATAGCTCCACTGCAATGTGCATCCCCATCCAAACGTTGGTCCATATAATATACCCGAGCCACCCTGCTCAAAATCAATAACCACGGAGAGGCAAATGACAAAAATGCCACACAAAACCTGAAAGAACATAACCATTACGCAATCGATCATGCAATACCTAAATACTCATCACGCTTAAATTCCACTATAAAACTCAAATAGGACCGCACCATCTATGCGCATAACCAATGAATCACAACTCCTCATAGCATAAAGGAGGAACTCACAGATCATCTCAGAACACGAATAATCTCAACATCAACCGAATGGCACATCCCTCAACAATAGCAGTATGGAGCCAACCATTTCGGCTCGGTGTAGAATACACATCTTAATTGGGCCTACCTATGGACCCCCAAATCAACTCGAGTTACCCACAAATAGATAAAAATTCTTCCGAAAATCCATAATGACTTAATCATAAAACATTTTATCATTTGGCTAGCTCCGGCCACCACTTCACAGTCCATAACCATGAAACATTCCGCTCTTGAGAACTCCCAATCTCCAAATCCATAGAACACCTGAATCACCATATTTGATTCCATCTCCACACCCCAAATGTCTAACACCTCTCTCATACACGATCATCCCACGAGAAATACCTTAAAAATTCTTCCGTGCCATTGGCAAAATTTGAATATCAGCATTCTATCAACCGTGTGAGTACCGCAATACCAATTTATACATCTGTAAGTCAAATTACCATGTGCCTTCTGAAATTCGTCCCCTTCTCATACAACACTAAGTAGTAATAGTATTCATCTAGACATCGAAAACTATTCATGCCTCTAACAATTTGTGACCTCCCTTTCAAAGCTAAACCGTGACCTTTCACACGCCAACCTTAATCCCACACAACTCACCGCATCTATTATGCCATCATGTGACAAGCACAAGGATCCCATTATCAACTTTGAGTCACCAATAATTTACATACCCTTTTAGTTAGAAACCTTTCTCTTGCTTCTTTTCAGGAGAAAATCACAATACATAACACGTTCTCCACACCGGTAGAAATCATCAAGAATACTTTGGAATCCATTTGCACATAATCAAGACCTTAAAACTAAATTCCTCTAACTCGACCAAGCCACACAAGTCGCCAAGTCTAGGTGTATTGCCACAAAGCACCTGTAGAAAACCCCCACATCATATGCACCCAAAGAATCGATCATATCTATTACCATACTGATCCAACCTACTACCCAGTTGTCCTATTTTCTCCGAGTCCCTTCCGAATTTATCTTCAGATTGATACTTCTTCTTGCTAAAATACTATGATCTTTAACCACAACTCACCCTACAAACCTAGCAAAGAACCATAACGCCCTACGGCCCATAAGCAACTGTATTCTTCTTAAGCACTTTAAAAAATACCACAACTATAACACTCACTCTGAGAATACATTATGTGAATTTGAAATTGTTCTTCTTACCTTTATTATACTAAAACATAGAATTCATAGTCATACAGAATTTCCGCAAGTCTAGGCATCATCTAGTGTAAATCTCGGGTTTTATCCATACACAAGTCCGGAGAAATTCTCAATTGCTATATAAATTCTCAAACCCACTGGAATTTTCTCGGGAGTCACCCACTTTGCTCAAATCTAATTGCACCGGCCAAATGGGTCGAAAGACACGTGCCCCATTAGCACAACAACACTCAAAGAAGTAATTCTACTTTAATACCACCTATCAAATTCATACTCTGTGCACACTACATCATTCACCCATAACAACTCACTCATCCCGCGAATTCCATTTACTCATACATGCAATATAATCCTTAACCAGGAATTTCCTTATTCGAGTCATCCTCGATCTCAACTTTTGCAAGTCATAGCTATCCCACAAGTATGCCTCAGACCAAAATTAAAATTTAACACCTAACCATGAAATCAAATTGTCAATAGCAGACTCCCCCACTTGGCTCAAAGCCATAGATTAAAATATTCCATAACTCACAATACCAATACTTTTTTTTACTGCCATAATGCCACAGTCAGTCCAACAAAACTTCTTCCCAAGTTCATACAACGCCAACCATAAAAATACCTCAATCATCCGCTAAGCTCGTATTCATCCTCTTAACACACAAGTCAACTTTCTCAACCAGTTTCAGATTCAAATCTCCACCCATACACCCCGTCGGTAGAAAAGAAACTCTCTACTCACATCATAAGGAATACTCCTACGTAGATTACTCCGCAGGGGATAATCCACCTACTTAGCCTCACTCTAGTATCTTGTTATACCCTTTCACATTCACAATTACTATGCAATCACTTAGTATATCTGAGTCCAAACTCATTAACCAGACGTGAGAATTTAGTTTTACCCCAAAATTTAACCATGTGAAAGATCCATAAAAACATTCATACTAGAGACTGTACGCCACATCAATTCGAAAATCAAGCACCCAATGGCCTTTCCTTTACATTTCAAGGAAACATTTCTCGTCATATTCAAATCGTCTTAACACATCCCGCATTTACATCATACTCATCACAAAGTCATTCCACCGCTCATCGAGCCACAACTTCCATTCATAGGGATATTACCGGACATATGAGTCTAAATGTATAGGTTACAACTAAAGCTACCGAGCTCAAGCAGTGGTCTAACCATGGCCTCAAGTCCTCCAGACTGGCCCATCACCAAAACACAGAATACACACCTCAAACCTCGTTCATAGAATTACAAGCCGGCGATGCACAACTGATACCGAGCGCTCATGTGCGCATACGAATACGTGGAAGGAATTCAAAGAGTTTATACCTCAAGCTGAATCAATCTCGCATGATAAGGAAAGAAAAATGGGAAGTATATATCCTAAATGCCTTGTAGCCTCTCGAAGATAAGTATGGACGTCATCATACTGATCAACAAGACTCTACTAGACACTTGCTCATGATTTATAGAACCTATGAACCTAGTACTCTGATACCAACTTGTCATGACCCAAAATCCCACCAATCGTGATGGCACCTAACCCAACCCGTTAGGTAAGCCAATTTCCAACTATCCAATTCTAATGAAATTTATTAAAAGAAAATATCTAAAACCGATACATCTCCCCAAGAACTGGTAGTACAAATCATGAGCTTCTAAGAATAGAGTATACAAAGCGGAAATGAAATAAATACATAGTCTGTTTGAATAATACATAAACAGAGCTTTTATAAATCTAAGGCTACCCTGAACAAGAGGCAGCTACAATAGGAACGCAGGTACATCTTCAAGTCCCGCAACCATCGATCACAGCAACAGCAACAGCTAACATCTGTACGCAATGTGCAGAAGTGTAGTATCAGTACAACCGACCTCATGTACTAAGTAAGTAACAAACCTAGCCGTAGGTTGAAAGTAGTGACGAGCTTCCACCAAGTCGGGTCCAAAACCAATAGTCCACAACAATCCATAACAACATAAATCAAATAATACCAGAAGTAACTTAGAGACAAAATGATCAACCAAATCATGATTTCAAAATAGTAGTTCTTTCTTTCAAATACATCAGTGAAAACCCAAATCGTTTGCTGGAGTTGCCAAAAATATAAATAGTTTGAAAACAATAAATTTCTCCCAAATTCTTGTCAATAATAAATAAGATGTTTCATTTTCCTTCTGGATAACCCGTGTAAAAACAAATGCATCACTATGCCCATCTGTCAATAATGTGTGAAAAATCATGAATGATGTGATGCAGTACAGCACGAGGAAATACATCTCTATGCATGTATGTCATGTGTGCATGCCAATGCGATGCAACTCAATGATAAAAATCATAAATAGCCCCTCGGGCAGAACATCACTCATATACAGCCCCTCGGGAAAACCTCACAGTCACTCGTGCCACTCGGGCATACCTCATAATCACTCTTGCCACTCGGGTATACCTCACAATCACTCTTGCCACTCGGGCATACCTCATAATCACTCATGCCTCCCAGTCACTCAACACTCGGCACTCGCACTTAGTAGGTACCTGTGCTCACTGGGGGTGTGTACAGACTCCGGAGGGGATCCTTCATCCCAAGCGCTATAATCTGCACATAAAACTCATGTGCGATAATAATAAAGTGTGCTGCAGGCGGGCAGCCCCGATCCACACTCATCCTCACCAATTAGGCCCTCGGCCTCACTCAGTCATAAGTATGCTGCAGGCGGGCAGCCCCGATCCACACTCATTCTCTCAAATCAAGCCACTCGGGCATTTCAGTAAAACAGGGCATTCGGCCCAAAATATTTATATGCATCAAAATAGAGTCATAAAACTGAGTTATGATATACAATAAAATTAATATGACTAGTATGACTTTTCAATTTAACATAATAATTCACAGCAATATGACCTCTGTGGGTCCCAATAATACTGACACATAGCCTCAACATGATTTGTAATATGCTTTTCAGCTCAATTTCTTTAACACATAAAACCGCATGGAAAATACCAAGGTTATTTAACTATAAAATTTCACATAAATAATTATGTCACAATTTCTATAGTGCACGCCCACACGCCCATCACCTAGCATGTGCGTCACCTCCCAACAATTCACAAAAATACATATATTCAGGGTTCATACCCTCTATTCCAAGATTAGAAGAGTTACTTACCTCAATCCAAGCAAATTCTTTATTCCAATAAACCCTTTCCTCGTGATTCGGCCTCCGAACACCTCAAATCTTAGTCAAAATAATTCGATACAATTAACAGGAGGTATTGGAATCAATTCCATATAAAAATGCTAAATTTCCATAAAAATCTAAAATTTAGTTCAAACATTGCCCGTGGGGCCCACATCTAGGAACCCAACAAAAGTTACAAAATCCGAATACCCGTTCCGATACGAGTCCAACCATAAAAAAATTATCAAATTCTGACATCGGATTGACCTTCAAATCTTCATTTTACATTTTAAGGAAGATTTTATAAAAATCTGATTTTTCTTCCATAAATTCATGGATTCATGATGTAAATGAATATGGAATCATGAAATATAATCAATATAGGATAAGGAACACTTACCCCAATGTTTTCTCGTAAAAATCGCCCAAATATCGCCTAAATCGAGCTCCATAAACTCAAAAATGAGTAAAAATAGCAAGAACCCCGTTTTATAGACCCTCAGCTATTTTGGGCGTCACAGGTAGCGTGGGGCCACGGCCTGTGGCACAGTTTCCAGCATCCCAAAATTCCCAGCGCCAGGGCTAGCGCCCCATGCTACCCTGGGCGCTCGCGGCGACGGAAAATCGTTCCTGACACGGAAATAGGCATAACTCTCTCATACGATGTCCGAATTCAACGATTCTTTTTGCTATGGCTCCATAATTTCAATACGAATCTAATATTTCAATCAAAACTGAATTTGGAGCACATTTTATTAATGTGATACCACATATTCTTCAAGAATCGACATCGAACATTCTAGGTTCGATGCCGAAACATAGCAAATCAATCCGGAATGAACTCAAATTTTCCGTACAAGTCATAAATGGCATAACAAAGCTATTCCAATCTCAAAAAATATGATTCCGACCTTGATATAAAAGTCAACCCCCCGGTCAAACTTTTCAAAATTCAACTTTTGGCAATTCAAGCCAAATTCCACTACGGATTTTCAAATAATTTTTTGGACACGCTCCTAAGTTCAAAAATCACCATACGGAGCTATTAAAATAATAAAAATTCGAATCCGAGGTCGTTTACACATAAGTCGACATCCGGTCACTATTTTAACTTTTGCTTTAGGCCTTGGAACTAAGTATTCCAATTCATTCCAAAACCTCACCGGACCCGAACTATTTGCCCCGGCAAGTCACACAACACCTGTAAAGCCTAATTTTAGCAGTAATGGGGGAAGCAAGGTCCTAATACTTAAAAAGACCGGTCGGGTCGTTACAAGATTTGGATTTGGAAATTCGTAAGACAATTCGACGCATTTTGGCGAAAAGTTGGAAAAATAGAAGATTTTGGAAAGTTTGACCGAAGGTTGAATTTTTTATAACGAGGTCTAAATTTGATTCCAGAAATTTGAATAGCTTCGTTATATCATCTATGTCTTGTGTACAAAATTTGAAGTCATTCCGGATTGATTTGGTAGGTTTCGACGCGAGTTTTAGAAGTTGGAAGATTTGAAAATTCATAAATTTGATTCATGGTGCGATTCGTAGTTTCGACGTTGTTTGATGTGATTTGAGACCTCGAGCGAGTTCGTGTTAGGTTATGGAACATGTTGGTATGTTTAGATAGGATCCCGGGGGCCTCGGGTAAGGTTCGGATGGGCTACGAGCCATTTCCTTCTATTTTTGAACTGTTGTTTTCTATCATCTGGTTTCCTTAATCGTGTTCGCATCACTCCCTTCGCTTCCTCGTAGTTTAATTTTGGAGGATGAATTATTTGTTCTCTGCGTTGGCATAACACCTTCCACAATCGCGGAAGCCTGCCTTCCCCTTCTCTACGTTCGCATCCTCTCCATCGCGTTCGCGTAGTAGAAACTAGGAGCTGGGAGCTGGTGACCATTTCCTCTACGCGTTCGCACTATTCTATCCGCGAACACGTAAGTGTGCTTTCCCCTCCTTCGTGTTCGCGTGCCCCTTCACGCGTTTGCGTAACCCAGTTCCCGGGCCATTATTTTCCTTCTTCGCGATCACAAATGCTTGTTCGCGATCGCATAACACAAATTCCGGGCAGTAGCCATTTCCTCTTCGCGATTGCAGCTCCTCTTTCGTGATCACGATGTTCAAATACCTGGGCAGCAGAATATATTTTCCAAATCGAGGGTTAGGCCATTTTTATCATATCTTGACTTGTAGAGCTCGGTTTTGAGCGACTCTTTGTGGGGTTTTCAAGCAAATCGATTGGGTAAGTGTTCTTCACCTAGAATTTATTATATTCTATGATTTTATCTTTATTTTTATCATTCAATTTGAGTTTTGAGTTGAGGAAAATGGGGATTTTTGAAGAAAAATTTCAAAACGAAAATTCAAGATTTTGAGGACGATTTGTTATTGGAATTCGATAAAATTGGTATGATTGAACTCGTATCGGAATAGGTGTTCGGATTCCATAAAAATTCTGTTGGGTTCCTAGAGGCGGGCCCCGCATTGACTTTTGGTTGACTTTTTAGAATAAAATTTTAAGTCGACATTTTATTATCCGAAATTATATACGATGAATTTTAATGAAGTTATACAATTAATTTAGTTAGATTTGAGCTGTACGGAGGTCAATTCAAGCAAGAAGGCGATTTTGGAATGTCGGCCTAACTTTAAAAAAGTAAGTATTTTGCCTAACGTTGAGTGGGGGAATTACCCCTTAGGCATAGAGTCTTATGTGAAAAATCGTGTAATTGAAAACCATGTACGCGAGGTGATGAGTACGTATTTGGTTTATATGTGCAAATTTCATTGATTAAAAATCCTTAAACGCCCTTATGCATTATATTGAAAATTATTGGCACTTATTAAATCCTCTATTTGCATGCCTAGATCCTTGTTTGTTGAAATTATTTTTACATGATGATTTGGTGTGATTGCCACCTTGATTTTATGTGAAATATTATTTTGTTGAGTTGTTCACTTCCGGATATTTTGTTAAGATTTTGTGCACCTTATGGTCGAGCCATGGGCTCCTTATTGTGAAAAATAAGGTATTATTAATTTTTGTGGCAAGTTATAATATTTGAGCACTTGATGTGCAATCTGTGATATGTTATAATATTTGAGCACTTGAGGTGCAGTTTATGAGATGTGATATTGGCACGTTATTTTGTTGGGAAGTTTTGTTCGGGTGTTTGCACGAGCTTTCTGCTGTGCTAGATCCTTGTTTGTTGAAATTATTTTTACATGATGATTTGGTGTGACTGTCACTTGTCTTTTATGTGAATTCTATGTTTGTTGAGTTTCAATTTCGTGAAAATAATTTCATTACGAATTTTTCATATGCAAATAATTTATTAATTTTTTTTTAAAAGGAGACATTAATCTATTTGCTAAAAATTTAGATTAAAGAAGGCATTGTTCCTTGATGAATTACTTTTCAGTTCATGTCATTGAAATTGGTATTGAGTTATAAAGGCCGTAAATTATATTGAGGCGAAGTGTTAAATTGTAAAATATTATTTTGTTGAGTTTTTCACTCCCGGATATTTTGTTAAGATTTTTGTGCGCATTATGGCCGAGTCGTGAGCTTCTTATTGTGGAAAATTAATGTATTGTACATTTCTGTGGCAAGTTGTAATATTTGGGCACCTGATGTGCAATTTGTGATATGTTGTAATATTTGAGCACTTGATGTGAAATTTGTGATATGTTGTATGATTTGAGCACTTGATGTATAATTTGTGATATGTTGTAATATTTGAGCACTTGATGTGCAATTTGTGATATGTTGTGATATGTGAGCACTTGAGGTGCAAGTTGTATTATGCTGTGATATTTGAGCACTTGAGGTGCGATTTGTGAAATATTGTGAAATTGATACACATGCGGTGATATAAGGTCAGGGTGTTTGTCACGACCCAAAATCCGACTAGTCGTGATGATACCTAACTCAACCCGCTAGGTAAGCCAGTTAACCATTAACCAATTCCAATAACAATTTATAAAGCAATTAAGTAATGAAATATATTACTCTTATACATTCTCCAAGAACTGGTAGTACAAATCATGAGCTTCTAAGAATAGAGTTTACAAAGCGGAAATGAAATAAATACATAGTCTGTTTGAATAGTACATAAACAAAGTTTTACAAATCTAAAGCTACCACGAACAAGAGGCAGCTACAGCCGGGACGCAGGTACATCTTCAATCCAGCTCCCATCGAACACGACAACAACAACAGCCAACATCTGCACGCAAGATGCAGAAGTGTAGTATGAGTACAACCGACCCCATGTACTCAATATGTAACAAACCTAACCTTAGGTTGAAAGTAGTGACGAGCTTGTACCAAGGTCGGGTCCCAATTTCAATAACCAACAACAGTTCATAACAACATAAAACAAGTAATACCAGAAGTAACCCAACAATCAAATGTTCAACAAAACAATAATTTCTAAAAATATTTCTGCCTTTCGAGTACTTCAATGAAAACCCAAATCGTTTACCAGAGTTACCAAAAATATGAATAAGTTTGAAAACAATAATTTTTCAAAAATCCTTTCCATAATAAATAAGATGTTTTATTTTCTTTCCAGATAACCAGTGTAAAAAAAATGCATCACTATGCCCACCTGTCAATATGTGTGAGAAATCATGAATGAGGTGATACCGTACAGCCTGAGGAAAATACATCTCTATGCCAGTATGTCATGTGTGCATGTCAACGCAATACATCTCAGAGATGAACTCATATACTCATACTCTCAGAGTACTCAATCTCACTGTCTCACATTCTCTCTTACTATGCTCAAGGCTCAGCACACTCAATCACTTAGCGCTGTACAATACCAGCTGCGGCTTGCAGCCCGATCCATATGCCGTGCCAATTGATTTGATCTACATATATATATTGGGTGAGAATGAGATAAGTGCACGAAGGTATTACCGTGCCATTCGATGTGATATGTTGAATATATTTCTCACACCAGGAAAGATAAATGAGGTGTCACATGGTGACTTTTACATGAAAGAATTATATTCGAAAGATATTTACTTGAAAGAATTATATTCGTAAGATATTTATTCGAAGGAAGTATATTCGGGATATATTTAATTGTACGAATTACATTCTAAAGATTTTTATTTGAAAAACATATAGATAAAAGATGTATATTTTGAAGGACTTGATTAATTGGTTGTACTTGTGTCTATTATTCGTTTGAGCAATATTTATGGTGTTCCTGTTGCCTTGTTGTTTATGTCCCAAGTTGATTATTGTTGCCATCACTGCTATTTGCTTTCTCGAGAGGTACATGCGCTCACTGGGGTGTACAGACTCCGGAGGGGCTCCTTCAGCCTAATCGCTATATTGTTGTAGCGTGTAGCCCGATCCAATATTGTTGCGGCGTGAAACCCGATCTAATATTATTGCGGCATGCAACCCGATCCAATATTGTTGCGGCGTGCAACCCGATCCAAACACGATCCATATAAAATATAATCAATATCATATGCTGCGGCGTGCAGCCCGATCCCAAATTGTCACTCTCACCCAGGCCCTCGGCCTCACACAGTCATCACTCTCTCCAGTCTCACTCACGGGCTCACAATGCCTTGAAACTAGCCCGACAACAATGATATGATGTATCAATAAATAACAACTGAGACTGATATATGATATGAATGCATGAATATAACTGAGTACAATATATCAGGAAATCAGTAAGATGACAACAAGAAACGACCACTATGGATCCTAACAATATCAGCATAAAGCCTAAACATGATATTTAGCATGATTGGCAGCTTAACTACTTTATCACATGCTGATAACACATATATCAACAAAATATTTCCACTATACAGTGCCATGGAAACAACGGAACGACAATTTACAGGGTGCACGCCCACACGACCGTCACCTAGCATGTGCGTCACCTCAATACCAATCACATAACACGTATTTCAGGGTTTCATACCCTCAGCACTAATATTAGAAGAGTTACTTACCTCGAACAAGCCAATACCAATGCCAAGCAAGCCAAACGATGCTCCAAAATGCCATCTCGCGCGTTCCGACCTCCGAATAGCTCGAAACTAATCAAAAACAACTCAAATACATCAAACAATGCTAAAGGAACCAATTCCAATCGAAAAAGATCAAATCTTGAATCAAAAGCCCAAAATCGGCCAAAAGCCCAACCCGGACCCGCACCTCAGAACACGACAAAATTTATAAAATCCAATAACTCATTCAATTACGAGTCTAACCATGCTAGTTTCACTCAAATCCGACCCCAATTCGATGTTCAAAACTCAAAAATTCATATTCTGAAGCTTTAGGCCAAAACCCTAAAGCCATAAAACTAGCCCGACAACAATGATATGATGTATCAATAAATAACAACTGAGACTGATATATGATATGAATGCATGAATATGACTGAGTAAAATATATCAGGAAATCAGTGAGATGACAACAAGAAACAACCACTATGAATCCTAACAATATCAGCATAAAGCCTAAACATGATATTTAGCATGATTGGCAGCTTAACTACTTTATCACATGGTGATAACACAGATATCAACAAAATATTTCCACTATACAGTGCCATGGAAACAACGGAACCACAATTTACAGGGTGCACTCCCACACGACCGTCACATAGCATGTGCGTCACCTCAATACCAATCACATAACACGTATTTCAGGGTTTCATACCCTCAGCACTAAGATTAGAAGAGTTACTTACCTCGAACAAGCCAATACCAATGCCAAGCAAGCCAAACGATGCTCCAAAATGCCATCTCGCGCGTTCCGACCTCTGAACGGCTCGAAACTAATCAAAAACAACTCAAATACATCAAACAATGCTAAAGGAACCAATTCCAATCGAAAAAGATCAAATCTTGAATCAAAAGCCCAAAATCGGACAAAAGCCCAACCCGAACCCGTACCTCAGAACACGACAAAATTTATAAAATCCAATAACTCATTCAATTACGAGTCTAACCATGCTAGTTTCACTCAAATCCGACCCCAATTCGATGTTCAAAACTCAAAAATTCATATCTGAAGCTTTAGGCCAAAACCCTAAAGCCATAAAACTAGCCCGACAACAATGATATGATGTATCAATAAATAACAACTGAGACTGATATATGATATGAATGCATGAATATGACTGAGTAAAATATATCAGGAAATCAGTGAGATGACAACAAGAAACAACCACTATGAATCCTAACAATATCAGCATAAAGCCTAAACATGATATTTAGCATGATTGGCAGCTTAACTACTTTCTCACATGGTGATAACACAGATATCAACAAAATATTTCCACTATACAGTGCCATGGAAACAACGGAACCACAATTTACAGGGTGCACTCCCACACGACCGTCACATAGCATGTGCGTCACCTCAATACCAATCACATAACACGTATTTCAGGGTTTCATACCCTCAGCACTAAGATTAGAAGAGTTACTTACCTCGAACAAGCCAATACCAATGCCAAGCAAGCCAAACGATGCTCCAAAATGCCATCTCGCGCGTTCCGACCTCCGAACGGCTCGAAACTAATCAAAAACAACTCAAATACATCAAACAATGCTAAAGGAACCAATTCCAATCGAAAAAGATCAAATCTTGAATCAAAAGCCCAAAATCGGCCAAAAGCCCAACCCGGACCCGCACCTCAGAACATGACAAAATTTATAAAATCCAATAACTCATTCAATTACGAGTCTAACCATGCTAGTTTCACTCAAATCCGAACCCAATTCGATGTTCAAAACTCAAAAATTCATATTCTGAAGCTTTAGGTCAAAACCCTAAAGCCATAAAACTAGCCCGACAACAATGATATGATGTATCAATAAATAACAACTGAGACTGATATATGATATGAATGCATGAATATGACTGAGTAAAATATATCAGGAAATCAGTGAGATGACAACAAGAAACAACCACTATGAATCCTAACAATATCAGCATAAAGCCTAAACATGATATTTAGCATGATTGGCAGCTTAACTACTTTATCACATGCTGATAACACATATATCAACAAAATATTTCCACTATACAGTGCCATGGAAACAACGGAACGACAATTTACAGGGTGCACGCCCACACGACCGTCACCTAGCATGTGCGTCACCTCAATACCAATCACATAACACGTATTTCAGGGTTTCATACCCTCAGCACTAATATTAGAAGAGTTACTTACCTCGAACAAGCCAATACCAATGCCAAGCAAGCCAAACGATGCTCCAAAATGCCATCTCGCGCGTTCCGACCTCCGAATAGCTCGAAACTAATCAAAAACAACTCAAATACATCAAACAATGCTAAAGGAACCAATTCCAATCGAAAAAGATCAAATCTTGAATCAAAAGCCTAAAATCGGCAAAAAGCCCAACCCGGACCCGCACCTCAGAACACGACAAAATTTATAAAATCCAATAACTCATTCAATTACGAGTCTAACCATGCTAGTTTCACTCAAATCCGACCCCAATTCGATGTTCAAAACTCAAAAATTCATATTCTGAAGCTTTAGGCCAAAACCCTAAAGCCATAAAACTAGCCCGACAACAATGATATGATGTATCAATAAATAACAACTGAGACTGATATATGATATGAATGCATGAATATGACTGAGTAAAATATATCAGGAAATCAGTGAGATGACAACAAGAAACAACCACTATGAATCCTAACAATATCAGCATAAAGCCTAAACATGATATTTAGCATGATTGGCAGCTTAACTACTTTATCACATGGTGATAACACAAATATCAAAAAAATATTTCCACTATACAGTGCCATGGAAACAACGGAACCACAATTTACAGGGTGCACTCCCACACGACCATCACCTAGCATGTGCGTCACCTCAATACCAATCACATAACACGTATTTCAGGGTTTCATACCCTCAATACTAAGATTAGAAGAGTTACTTACCTCGAACAAGCCAATACCAATGCCAAGCAAGCCAAACGATGCTCCAAAATGCCATCTCGCGCGTTTCGACCTCCGAACGGCTCGAAACTAATCAAAAACAACTCAAATACATCAAACAATGCTAAAGGAACCAATTCCAATCGAAAAAGATTAAATCTTGAATCAAAAGCCCAAAATCGGCCAAAAGCCCAACCCGGACCCGCACCTCAGAACACGACAAAATTTATAAAATCCAATAACTCATTCAATTACGAGTCTAACCATGCTAGTTTCACTCAAATCCGACCCCAATTCGATGTTCAAAACTCAAAAATTCATATTCTGAAGCTTTAGGCCAAAACCCTAAAGCCATAAAACTAGCCCGACAACAATGATATGATGTATCAATAAATAACAACTGAGACTGATATATGATATGAATGCATGAATATGACTGAGTAAAATATATCAGGAAATCAGTGAGATGACAACAAGAAACAACCACTATGAATCCTAACAATATCAGCATAAAGCCTAAACATGATATTTAGCATGATTGGCAGCTTAACTACTTTATCACATGGTGATAACACAGATATCAACAAAATATTTCCACTATACAGTGCCATGGAAACAACGGAACCACAATTTACAGGGTGCACTCCCACACGACCGTCACATAGCATGTGCGTCACCTCAATACTAATCACATAACACGTATTTTAGGGTTTTATACCCTCAGCACTAAGATTAGAAGAGTTACTTACCTTGAACAAGCCAATACCAATGCCAAGCAAGCCAAACGATGCTCCAAAATGCCATCTCGCGCGTTCCGACCTCCGAACGGCTCGAAACTAATCAAAAACAACTCAAATACATCAAACAATGCTAAAGGAACCAATTCCAATCGAAAAAGATCAAATCTTGAATCAAAAGCCCAAAATCGGCCAAAAGCCCAACCCGGACCCGCACCTCAGAACATGACAAAATTTATAAAATCCAATAACTCATTCAATTACGAGTCTAACCATGCTAGTTTCACTCAAATCCGACCCCAATTCGATGTTCAAAACTCAAAAATTCATATTCTGAAGCTTTAGGTCAAAACCCTAAAGCCATAAAACTAGCCCGACAATAATGATATGATGTATCAATAAATAACAACTGAGACTGATATATGATATGAATGCATGAATATGACTGAGTAAAATATATCAGGAAATCAGTGAGATGACAACAAGAAACAACCACTATGAATCCTAACAATATCAGCATAAAGCCTAAACATGATATTTAGCATGATTGGCAGCTTAACTACTTTATCACATGGTGATAACACAGATATCAACAAAATATTTCCACTATACAGTGCCATGGAAACAACGGAACCACAATTTACAGGGTGCACTCCCACACGACCGTCACCTAGCATGTGCGTCACCTCAATACCAATCACATAACACGTATTTCAGGGTTTCATACCCTCAGCACTAAGATTAGAAGAGTTACTTACCTCGAACAAGCCAATACCAATGCCAAGCAAGCCAAACGATGCTCCAAAATGCCATCTCGCGCGTTCCGACCTCCGAACGGCTCGAAACTAATCAAAAACAACTCAAACACATCAAACAATGCTAAAGGAACCAATTCCAATAGAAAAAGATCAAATCTTGAATCAAAAGCCTAAAATCGGCAAAAAGCCCAACCCGGACCCGCACCTCAGAACATGACAAAATTTATAAAATCCAATAACTCATTCAATTACGAGTCTAACCATGCTAGTTTCACTCAAATCCGACCCCAATTCGATGTTCAAAACTCAAAAATTCATATTCTGAAGCTTTAGGTCAAAACCCTAAAGCCATAAAACTAGCCCGACAACAATGATATGATGTATCAATAAATAACAACTGAGACTGATATATGATATGAATCCATGAATATGACTGAGTAAAATATATCAGGAAATCAGTGAGATGACAACAAGAAACAACCACTATGAATCCTAACAATTTCAGCATAAAGCCTAAACATGATATTTAGCATGATTGGCAGCTTAACTACATTATCACATGGTGATAACACAGATATCAAAAAAATATTTCCACTATACAGTGCCATGGAAACAACAGAACCACAATTTACAGGGTGCACTCCCACACGACCATCACCTAGCATGTGCGTCACCTCAATACCAATCACATAACACGTATTTCAGGGTTTCATACCCTCAATACTAAGATTAGAAGAGTTACTTACCTCGAACAAGCCAATACCAATGCCAAGCAAGCCAAACGATGCTCCAAAATGCCATCTCGCGCGTTTCGACCTCCGAACGGCTCGAAACTAATCAAAAACAACTCAAATACATCAAACAATGCTAAAGGAACCAATTCCAATCGAAAAAGATTAAATCTTGAATCAAAAGCCCAAAATCGGCCAAAAGCCCAACCCGGACCCGCACCTCAGAACACGACAAAATTTATAAAATCCAATAACTCATTCAATTACGAGTCTAACTATGCTAGTTTCACTCAAATCCGACCCCAATTCGATGTTCAAAACTCAAAAATTCATATTCTGAAGCTTTAGGCCAAAACCCTAAAGCCATAAAACTAGCCCGACAACAATGATATGATATATCAATAAATAACAACTGAGACTGATATATGATATGAATGCATGAATATGACTGAGTAAAATATATCAGGAAATCAGTGAGATGACAACAAGAAACAACCACTATGAATCCTAACAATATCAGCATAAAGCCTAAACATGATATTTAGCATGATTGGCAGCTTAACTACTTTATCACATGGTGATAACACAGATATCAACAAAATATTTCCACTATACAGTGCCATGGAAACAACGGAACCACAATTTACAGGGTGCACTCCCACACGACCGTCACATAGCATGTGCGTCACCTCAATACCAATCACATAACACGTATTTCAGGGTTTCATACCCTCAGCACTAAGATTAGAAGAGTTACTTACCTTGAACAAGCCAATACCAATGCCAAGCAAGCCAAACGATGCTCCAAAATGCCATCTCGCGCGTTCCGACCTCCGAACGGCTCGAAACTAATCAAAAACAACTCAAATACATCAAACAATGCTAAAGGAACCAATTCCAATCGAAAAAGATCAAATCTTGAATCAAAAGCCCAAAATCGGCCAAAAGCCCAACCCGGACCCGCACCTCAGAACACGACAAAATTTATAAAATCCAATTACTCATTCAATTACGAGTCTAACCATGCTAGTTTCACTCAAATCCGACCCCAATTCGATGTTCAAAACTAAAAAATTCATATTCTGAAGCTTTAGGCCAAAACCCTAAAGCCATAAAACTAGCCCGACAACAATGATATGATGTATCAATAAATAACAACTGAGACTGATATATGATATGAATGCATGAATATGATTGAGTAAAATATATCAGGAAATCAGTGAGATGACAACAAGAAACAACCACTATGAATCCTAACAATATCAGCATAAAGCCTAAACATGATATTTAGCATGATTGGCAGCTTAACTACTTTATCACATGGTGATAACACAGATATCAACAAAATATTTCCACTATACAGTGCCATGGAAACAACGGAACCACAATTTACAGGGTGCACTCCCACACGACCGTCACATAGCATGTGCGTCACCTCAATACCAATCACATAACACGTATTTCAGGGTTTCATACCCTCAGCACTAAGATTAGAAGAGTTACTTACCTCGAACAAGCCAATACCAATGCCAAGCAAGCCAAATGATGCTCCAAAATGCCATCTCGCGCGTTCCGACCTCCGAACGGCTCGAAACTAATCAAAAACAACTCAAATACATCAAAAAATGCTAAAGGAACCAATTCCAATTAAAAAAGATCAAATCTTGAATCAAAAGCCCAAAATCGGCCAAAAGCCCATCCCGGGCGAAGCACCTCGGAACCCGACAAAATTTACAAAATCCAATAACCCATTTAATTACGAGTCTAACCATGCTAGTTTCACTCAAATCCGACCCCAATTCTATGTTCAAAACTCAAAAATTCATATTATGAAGCTTTAGGCCAAAACCCTAAAGCCATAAAACTAGCCCGACAACAATGATATGATATATCAATAAATAACAACTGAGACTGATATATGATATGAATGCATGAATATGACTGAGTAAAATATATCAGGAAATCAGTGAGATGACAGCAAGAAACAACCACTATGAATCCTAACAATATCAGCATAAAGCCTAAACATGATATTTAGCATGACTGGCAGCTTAACTACTTTATCACATGGTGAAAACACAGATATCAACAAAATATTTCAACTATACAGTGCCATGGAAACAATGGAACCACAATTTACAGGATGCACTCCCACACGACCGTCACCTAGCATGTGCGTCACCTCAATACCAATCACATAACACGTATTTTAAGGTTTCATACCCTAAGCACTAAGATTAGAAGAGTTACTTACCTCGAACAAGCCAACACCAATGCCGAGCAAGCCAAACGATGCTCCAAAATGCCATCTCGCGCGTTCCGACCTCCGAACGGCTTGAAACTAATCAAAAATAACTCAAATACATCAAACAATGCTAAAGGAACCAATCCTGATCGAAAATGATCTAATCTTGAATCAATAGCCCAAAATCGGCCAAAAGCCCATCCCTGGCGAAGCACCTCGAAACCCGACAAAATTTAAAAAATCCAATAACTCATTCAATTACGAGTCTAACCATGCTAGTTTCACTCAAATCCGACCTTCGATGTTCAAAATTCAAAAATTCATATTATGAAGCTTTAGGCCAAAACCCCCAATTTCCTCTTTAAAATTTCATCAACCAAAAGCAAAAATCAAAGATATATTCATGGAATATAACTAAAACCTAGTAGAGAACACTTACACCAATTCATGTGGTGAAAATTGCTTCAAGAATCGCCTCAATCCGAGCTTCATATCTCCTAAAATGTAAAAATGGCTGAAACCCTCCAAATAGAGTACTTTGTAATCTGCCCAGGCATAATACACTTCGCGTTCGTGGTAAACACCTCGCGAACGTGACTCACAGCTGGCTCAGACCTTCGCGAATGCGTCTCCAACTATGCGAATGCGATGAAAAGGGCCTCTAGCTCCAGTTGTCAAACCTCAACATTTCGCGACCACAGTTCCTCATACGCGAACGCGGACAGTCTTCAACACAAAGCTACTCGATCGCTTCTGGCCAATCGCGACTGTGAATAAGAAACAACCCAACTCTATTTTCCCTTTATACGATCGCATCAACTGATCCGCGATCGCGAAGAACAAAGCCACGCACCAGAAAACTAGAACACACCAGCAAGGCCAAAATGGATGAAAATAGTCCGAACACAATCTGAATCACGCCCTAGCCCCTCGGGACCCCGTCTGAATATACCAACAAGTCCAACAATATACCACGTACCTACTCGAGGCTTCAAAACACACAAAACAACATCGGAACGATAAATCACAGCTCAACTCGGATTTAATGAACTTTGAAACTTCAACTTCCACAACCGATGCCGAAACCTATCAAATCACGTCCGATTGACCTCAAATTTTGCACACAAGTCACATTCGACATTACGGACCTGCTCCAACTTCCAAAATCAAAATCTGACCCCGATATAAAAAACTCCACTCCCAATAAAACTTTCCAAAATTTTAACTTTCGCAATTTCGAGCCAAATTTAACCACGGACCTCCAAATCACAATCCGGACGCGCTCCTACGTTCAAAATCACCCAACAGAGCTACCATCAAAATTCAAATCTGAGGTCAAATGCTTAAAAGTCAAACTTGGTTAGCTCTCCCAATTTAAAGCTTCAACAATGAAATCTATTCTTCCAATTCGATTCCGAAATACCTGAAAACCAAAACCGACGATTCACATAAGTCAAAATACATCATATGGAGCTACTCACACCCGTAAACTACCGAGCGAAGAGTAAATGCTCAAAATGACCGATCGAGTCATTACATCCCCCCCCACTTAAACATACGTTCATCCTCGAACATGTCCATAGTTGTTCTCAAAGCCATCAAATCGCCGTATAACCTTGCCATGCACTGTAACGACCCGATCAGTTATTTTGAGAATTTAAGTCCCGTTCAATAGCATAAGGCCTTGTGCAGCTTTCTATTATGTATATTGACTTACAGGCATGGTTGAATTCTGTTACTAGATGATTCAGAGTGATTTGGGACACTTAGTCCCTAAAACGAAAGCTTAAGTCTTAAGATTTTGACCGTAGTCAGAACTGTGTGAAGACGACTCTGGAATGGAGTTTCGTCGATTCCATTAGCTCCATTGGATGATTTTAGACTTAGGAGCATGTCTGGACTGTGAATCTAAGGTCTGTAGCTGATTTAGGCTTGAAATGGCGAAAGTCGAATTTTTGGAGATTTGGACCGGAAGTGGACTTTTTGATATCGGGGTCGGAATCCGATTCCAAAAGTTGGAGTAGGTCCATAATGTCAATTATGACTTGTGCGCAAAATTTGAGGACAATCGGACATGATTTGACAGGTTTCAACATCGATTGTAGAAGTTGAAGTTTCAAAGTTCATTAAGTTTTAATTGGGGTGCGATTCATGATTTCGATGTTGTTTGATGTGATTTGTGGTCTCGAGCAAGTTTGTATTATGTTATGAGACTGGTTGGTATGATTGGTCGGGATCCCGGGGCCTCGGGTGTGTTTCGGATTGGCTACGGGCCATTTTCTTCTATTTTTGAACTGCTGAATCTGTCATCTGGTTTCCTTCATCGCAATCGCGTCATGTCCTTCGCGTTCGCGAAGTGTCATTATGTAGGAGGAGTTATTTATTCTATGCGTTTGCGAGCCTCCATCCGCGATCACTAAAGTCTGCCTTTACCTTCTTCGCGTTCGCAGTTCCACATTCGCGTTCGCGTAGTATAAACTGTGAGCTGGGGACTAGTGATCATTTCCTCTACGTGTTCGCATTCTTCTATTTGCGAATGCGTATGTATGCCTTTCCCTCTTTTGCGTTCTCCTGCTTCTTTACGCGTTCACGTAGCTCAGTTCGTGGGCACCAGATTTTCCCTTCTTCGTGATCGCACAGATCTGTCCGCAATCGCGTAACACCTTTTGGGCAGTAGCCACTTTCCTTCTACGCGATCGCATTCGTTCTTCCGCGATCGCGATGAACAATCACCTGGGTAGAATATAAGATTACCAAATCGAGGGTTAAGCCATTTTTATCACATTTTGACTTATAGAGCTCGGTTTTAAGCGATGTCTTGTGGGGTTTTCAAGCAAGTCGATTGGGTAAGTGTTCTTCACCTAGAATTTATTTATTTCCATGGTTCTATCTTTATTTTTATCATTTAATTTGTGTTTTTAGTTGAGGAAAAGAGTGATTTTTGAAGAAAATGTTCAAAATCAAAAATCATGATTTGAGGGACGAAATGGTATCGGAATTTAGTAATTTTAGTATGGTTAGACTCGTGAGAGAATGGGTGTTCGTATTTTGTAACCTTCGCCGGATTCCGAGACGTGGGCCTCGCAGGCGATGTTTGGGTTAATTTCGGATTTTTATTGAAAACTGTAGTAATTTCTTATGGGATTGATTATATAAATATTTTTGACTGTATCGAATTAATTATGACTAGATACAAGCATTTCGGGGGTCAATTCACGTTGCAAAGGCACAACCGAGTAAATAATTTCACGGCTAGAGATAAGTATCTTGCCTAACCTCGAGTGGAGGAATTTCCTCTTAGGCATTGAGTCTTATGTGCAATTTGTGTAATTGAAAACCATGTACGCGAGGTAACGAGTACGTACTTGGTTTATATTTGCAAATTTCATTGATTAAAAATCCTTAAACGCCCTTATGTATTAAATTGAAAATTATTGCCACTTATTAAATCCTCTATTTGTAATGCCTAGATCCTTGTTTGTTGAAATTGTTTTTACATGATGATTTGGTGTGATTGTCACCTTGATTTTATGTGAAATATTATTTTGTTGAGTTGTTCACTTCCAGATATTTTGTTAAGATTTTGTGCACCTTATGGTCGAGCCATGGGCTCCTTATTGTGAAAAATAAGGTATTGTTAATTTTTATGGCAAGTTGTAATATTTGAGCACTTGATGTGCAATCTGTGATATATTATAATATTTGAGCACTTGAGGTGCAGTTTATGAGATGTGATATTGGCATGTTATTTTGTTGGGAAGTTTTGTTCGGTTGTTTGCACTAGCTTTCTGCTGTGCTATTATTACTATTGATTTATGCACATGCGGCGTGACAAGGCGGGCTATATATAAGGCGGGCTCTATATATATATATATATATATATGGGTTTGCGCATGTGGCGAGACAAGGTGGGAATACTATTGTGCGCGTATGGAGAGATAAGGCGGGCATTCACTTTACTATTGCACATGTGGCAAGACAAGGTGGGCTATGTCGGGGATTGATTTGTGATGGCCTGGGGGAATTGTTGTTGTTGCATATTTACTTTTGGGACTACGAGGCGGTACCTCGGGAGTGCCCTTTGTTGATATTTTTCTATGGTTGTACTTGCCTTTGGTTATTTTATTTTTCCGTGATATGTAAATTCGTGTGTTCTTTCGTGATGTATTACTTGATTTTATTATGTGTTTGTATTCCTTGTTGTAATGTGTTGGCTTTGGCTCTTGTACGAGACTCTGAGGATTTGTGTTTCTAGTTTTTATTAATTTTTAAGGTTAAGTTATTTTGAATAAAAGAAATTGTTGTATGCTTTAATTCTTATAATCTTTATATCCAAATCAGTAACTATCAGGTATTTCATTTTAATTGAAATGTTATTTTCTCCACCCAAATGATTTCTAAAATAAATTCATATCGTTGTTGATTTTCTACTTGATTTAAAAATTTTAAACTTACTTCATTGGGAATAAATTGATAATGTGGATCTTATATACATTGATATTATTGGCACGTGAATTGTCCGTGCAGTTGTGATATGAAAAGTGGGCACGAGGTGCCGGGGAAATATGATGATTTAATTATGGGCATGAATGACCGTAAAAAAATATGAAAATGGGCTGAGACCCGTATTTTTATGATTATGAAATGAGGTGTCACATGGTAACTTTTAAATTGAAGAATTATATTTTTTTAAAGATATTTATTTGAAAGAGTTTATATTCGAAGGATACTTATTTGAAGAAATATTCTTGGAGGGTATTTATTTGAAGAGATTATATGTAAAAGACTTGTTTAATTGGTTGTACTTGTGTTCTTTCTTATTTGTCAAAGTAAAAATTGTGGTGTTCTTGCTGCCTTACTGTTGCTATCACTGCTATTTGTTTTCGATTATTTTAGTGTGACGCAGGTTAATTGACTAGTGAGTGTCTTGACTGTACCTCGTCACTACTCCACTGAGGTTAGTCTTGATACTTACTGGACACCGCTGTGGTATACTCATACTACACTTTTACACATTTTTGTGCAGATCCAGGTATTTCAAAGTCAGTTGATCATTAGCTAGTTGTGCGGATTGTTGCTGTGAAGACTCAAGGTAAATCTGTTGCTGCGTTCGCAGGCTTCAGAGTCACCTTCTGTAATGACCCGGCCGGTCGTTTTGAGTATTATAACCCCATTTCCCCATTTACAGCTCAATTTATACTTTGCAGTTGTTTTACGACTTACCCGGTTAGTTGGTTCGGGTGAAACGAGACACTTAGTCTCATAATTAAAAATTTAAGTTAGAAAAGTTGACCAGATGTGGACTTAGGTGTAAACAACCTCGGATCTGGATTTTTATGATTTCAATAGCTCCATATGGTGATTTTGGGCTTAGGAGTGTGTCCGGAAAATTTTTTGGAGGTCCGCAGAGGAATTAGGCTTGAAATGCCGAAAGTTGAATTTTTAGGAAGTTTGACCGGGGGGTTGATTTTTTGATATCAGGGTCGAAATCCGATTCTAAAAATTTTAATAGGTCTGTTATGTCATTTATGACTTGTGTGCAAATTGTGAGGTCAATCAGACATGATTTGATAGGTTTCAGCGTTGTTGGAAGAAATGAAAAGTTTCAAAGTTCATTAGGCTTGGATCTATGTGTGATTCGTGTTTTTAGTGTTGTTGGATGTGATTTGAAGACTCGACTAAGTTCGTATGATGTTTTAGGACTTGTTGGTATATTTGGTTGAGGTCCCGAGGGCCTCGGGTGAGTTTCGGATGGTTAACGGATAAAAAAGTGGACTAAAATAGCTGCTGCAATTTCCTTCAGCTACAAATTTCTTCGCCAAGAATCGAGCCCAAAATCGAGCCCATAAGCGAGCCCAGAATCTCCTAAAATCGAGCTCAGAATCTCCATGATCGAGCCCAGTATCGAAGCCACGATCGAAGGCCAAGATCGAGGGTCATGATCGAAGCCACGATCGAAGGCAGGATCGAAGGCCATGATCGAGGGCCATGATCGAGGGCCAGGACCAAGGCCTAGGATCGAGGACCACGATCGAAAGCCAAGATCGAGGCTGTACCGAGGGTTGTCTGGGTAGAGATATAAAGCAGGGGACTTCGTCCCGTTCGCCATTTTTGACAATTGGAGCTTGAGGAGAGGCGATTTTTGATAGATTTTCAAGGAAAACTTGAGGTAAGTCCCTTGCGATCATTTCTACTCCATAATATTGAATTATCATCGAATAATCCGACTAGATTACATGTTTTTGAAGCGTAAATCGGAGATTTGAACTTAGAAATTTAGAAATAAGATTTGTAGATTTGAGGGTCGAGTTGAGGTCGGATTTTGGTAAAATTGGTATGGGTAGACTCGTGGTTGAATGGGCTTTCGGATTTTTTTAACTTTTGTCGGGTTCCGAGACGTGGGCCTCACATGCGATTTTTGAGCTAAATTTTGGATTTTTATGGAAAAATTATATTTTCATATGGACTTAATTCCAATAAATTTTATTGACTGAAACAAATTATTTGTGATTAGATTCGAGGCATTCGGAGGCCGATTTGCGAGGCAAAGGCATAGCAGAGTAACGAATTTTACGTTTTGAGGTAAGTAACAGTTTTAAATATGGTCTTGAGGTTATGCAACCCTGGATTTTTGTATCATGTGATTACTTTGGAGGTGACGCACATGTTAGGTGACGGGCGTATGGGCGTGCACCGAGGGGATTGTGACTTGATCCGTCCCGTGAAACTGTAAAGTTGAATAACTTGTTGTTATCTATATACTCTTTATGTGTTGTGGAAATTTGACTGTAAGACATGTTAGAAACCATGTTTAGGCTATATGTTGGTACTGCTAGGACACACAGAGGTCGTGTACATGTTGAATTTATTTGTTAAATTGTTGTTTGGTACTCAGTCACACTTTACTTGTTTATTTTATCTCAGTCTCTATTGTTCATTATTGATGTATCCTATCATTGTTGTTTGGGTTGATTTCATGATTATTGAGAGCCTGAGAGACTGGAGAGATTTATGACTGAGTGAGGCCTAGGGTCTGATTGTGAGATATTGATACTATAGCACGTGAGTTGACCGTGCAACACGTGAGTCGGCCGTGCGGATCTAGATATTGATACTATAGCATGTGAGTTGGCCGTGCAGATCTAGATATTGATACTATGACACGTGAGTTGTCCGTGAAACATGTGAGTTGGCCATGCAGTTTATAACGCTTTGGCTGTAGGAGCCCCTTCGGAGTCTGTACACCCAAGTGAGCGCGGGTGCCCATTGAGTGTGAGTGCTGAGGGCTGAGAGCCGAGTGGTTGAGCTGTTGTGACGAGTAGAGTATCTGTTGCCTGAGAGGCTGTACTTGCATTTCTTTTGTTATTGCACTTAGTTGTTATCTGTCATTGTTGTAAAATTCTCTGAAAGATTTTATATCCAGATTACATAAACTTGAACTGTATAAAATTGATTTGACTTAAACAGCCGAATTGAAAGCATGTCTATTCCTTGTTGGTATTACTAGAAATAAACTGTAACTGTGTAGCTCGTCATTATCTTTAGTTCTTTATTTATTATTGTTACTTACTGAGTTGGTTGTACTCATACTACACTCTGCACTTCGTATGCAGATCCAGGTGTTCCCGGACATAGCGGGTGTTGATTCTTTCGGGCAGTTGATTTTTCCAGAGATTCTGAGGTAGCTGCCGCATTTTGCAGACCTTGCCTCTCCCTCCCTATCTTCTTATTTACTGCATTTGGTCTCAGACTGTTACGGACCGTATTTTCCAGACTTATATTCATATTAGATGCTCATGTACTTAGTAACACCAGGTTTTGGGAAGTGTTCGTATAAGTATTTATGGGATTTTTGTAATGTATTTAATTATTGTATTTTTAAACTTAAAGAGAAATTGTGGTTTATGGAGATTATTGGCTTGCCTAGTATTGAGATAGGCGCCATCACGACAAGTTGAGATTTTGGGTCATGACAAGTTGTTATCAGAGCCTAGGTTACATAGGTATCACGAGTCATGAGCGGGTTTAGTAGAGTCTTGCGGATCGATACGGAGACGTCTGTACTTATCCTCGAGAAGCTGCAGAACCCTTAGGAAAATTTCACTTTCTTGTATTCTGGCGTGCGAATTTGTTGATTCTAGAAACTAAAATTCTATTATTCTATTCTCTCACAGATGGTGAGGACACGTACTACCGGATTGGATGGTCTGCCACCAGTGCCACCAGTTAGGGCCGCGAGAGGCCGGGGCCTTGGTAGAGGCCGGGGCCGAGGTAGAGTTCGAGGTGTAGCTCGTACCACAGTTGGACCCGTACCTATAGTACCACCAGTTGCTCCAGGTCAGGAGCAGATTCTAGATATAGCTGAGCCGACAGGACCAGCTCAGGCATCAGTTGTGCCCATTGAGATTCTAGGCCTTCGGGAGACTTTGGCCCAAATATTGGCAGCTTGAACTAGTCTTGCTCAGGTGTTTTCAGCTCAGTCCGCACCTGCCACTTCTCAGGCCGGGGGAGGTATTCATACCCCTGTTGCCTGTACTCCAGACCAGGTAGTACAGGGACTTCAGATACCGGGGGCACTACCAGCCCTGATGGCTGCAGCTACTCAGGCCCCGGTAGTTCCTGTTATGGCAGATGATGAGCAGAGGAGACTTGAGAGCTTTGAGAGGCTTCTACCTCCACCATTTAGCGGTACTGAGTCAGAGGATGCTCGGGGTTTTCTTGTTAGGTGTCAGCGGATGCTTCTGACAGCGGGTATTCTGGAGACCAATGGGGTCTCGTTCACTACTTTTCAGTTTTCTAGGGCTGCCTTCAGATGGTGGGAGGCTTATGAGAGGCACATGCCAGTTGGTGCAGTACCACTTACATGACAGGAATTCTCCGTTCTCTTTTTGGAGAAGTTTGTGCCGCAGTATCGCAGAGAGGAGCTGCACAGACAGTTTGAGTAGTTACGTCAGGATGGTATTTTTGTGACACAGTATGAGATGAGATTTTTTGAATTGGCTCGTCACGTAGTCTGGTTGGTTCCCACTGATAGGGAGAGGACTAGGAAGTTCATTGATGGCCTCACATATCAACTACGGTTACTTATGACTAGGGAGAGGGTATCTGGTGCTACTTTTGATGAGGTAGTTGACATTGCTCTACAGATAGAGATGGTTCGTAGCTAGGAACGTGGAGAGAGGGAGGCTAAGGGACCTCGTGGTCCAGGTGATTATAGTAGTGTTCCTTCAGGGGGTCAGTTTTACCGCGATAAGGGTCATTCTTACAGGCACGCTCAGACGGGTCGTCCAGCTCATCGTGGTGCATCATCTAGCCATAATTCATACAGTGCTCACTCAGGCCAGTCTTCATTCAGTGCACTACCAGCGCAGATTTCTCATCATGCCTTTTTTCGCTCAGGTTTCTACAGGTAATTCCTCGGGTTATCAGGAGCAGCAGTTCAGTCAGAGAAAGGGTTGTTTCGAGTGCGGAGAATTTGGTCATTTCAAGAGATAGTGTCCTAGGCTGTTGAGTGGGGCTCCACAACAGAGTCCTTGACTGACTGCACCAGCACCAGTAGTTACACCACCCGCCCAGCCAGCTCGGGGTGGGGGTCAGGCAGCTAGGGGTAGCCCAAGAGGGGGAGGCCGATCATGTGGCGGTCAGGCCCGATTCTATGTTTTTCCTGCCAGGCCAGATGGTGTTGCCTCAGATGCAGTGATCACAAGTATTGTTTCAGTGTGCCACAGGGAGGCTTCTATATTATTTGACCCTGGTTCCACTTATTCATATGTATCATCATATTTTGCTCATTATCTGGATATGCCCTGTGAGTCCTTAGTTTCACCTGTTTGTGTATCTACATCGGTGGGGTGATATTATTACTGTGGACCATGTGTATCGATCGTGTGTGGTAACTATTGGGAAACTGGAAACCGGATTTTATTTCTTATTACTCGGTATGGTTGATTTCGACGTGATCCTAGGAATGGATTGGTTGTCTCCATGTCATGCCTGTCACGCAAAAATCGTGATGTTGAGGATGCCGGGGTTGCCAAAGGTTGAATGGAGAGGTTCTCTAGAATTTGCTCCCAGCAGGGTAATTTCTTATTTGAAGGCCCAACGTATGGTTGGAAAGGGATGTTTGTCATATTGGGCCTTTGTGAGATATGTTGATGCTGATACTTCTATTATTGATTCAGTACCAGTTATGCGAGACTTTCCTGATATATTTCCTGCAGACCTGCCGGGTATGCCACCTGACAGGGATATTGATTTCGGTATTGACTTGGTGCATGGCACTCAGCCCATTTCTATTCCCCCGTATCGTATGAAACCAGCTGAGTTTAAAAAATTGAAAGAGCAACTTCAAGAACTCCTTGAAAAGGGGTTTATTAGGCCTAGTATGTCACCTTGGGGTGCATCAGTTCTGTTTATGAAGAAGAAAGATGGTACTATGCGGATGTGCATTGATTATAGGCAGTTAAACAAAGTGACAATCAAGAATAAATATCCTTTGCCGCGTATTGATGACTTATTTGACTAGCTTCAGGGAGCGAGGGTATTCTCCAAAATTGATTTGAGATCTGGGTATCACCAGTTGAAAATTCGGGATTCGAATATTCTAAAGACGGCATTCAGAACTCATTATGGCCACTACGAATTTCTTGTGATGTCTTTTGGGCTAACCAATGACCCAACAACATTTATGCATTTGATGAATAGTGTGTTCCATCCATATCTTGAATTATTTGTCGTAGTATTTATTGATGATATTCTGGTGTAGTCACTAGCCAGGAGGAGCACGCACAACACTTGGGTATTGTATTATAGAGGCTGAGAGAGGAGAGACTTTATGCCAAATTTTCTAAGTGTGAGTTCTGGCTTAGTTCGGTGGCATTCTTGGGACATATAGTGTCCAGTGTAGGAATTAAAGCAGATCCGAAGAAAATAGAGGCAGTTCAAAATTGGCCCAGACCATCTTCAGTTACTGAGATTCAGAGTTTTCTTGCCTTGGCCGGTTGTTATCGCACTTCGTGGAGGGTTTCTCGTCTATTGCATCGCCTATGACTAAACTGACCCAGAAAGGTGCTCCGTTCAGGTGGTCGGATGAATGTGAAGAGAGCTTTCAGAAGCTCAAGACAGCTTTGACTACAGCTCCAATATTAGTATTGCCTACGGGTTCAGAGTCTTATACTGTGTATTGTGACATGTCGCGTATTGGTCTCGGCGCAGTACTTATTCAAGACGGTAGGGTGATTTCCTATGCATCTAGACAATTAAAGGCACATGAGAAGAATTATCCGATCCACGACCTTGAGCTAGCAGCTATTATTCATGCCTTGAAAATTTGGCGGTATTACTTGTACGGTGTCCAGTGTGAGGTATATACCGATCATTGGAGTCTACAACATTTGTTTAAATAGAAGGATCTTAATTTGCAGCATCAAAGGTGGTTAGAGTTGCTTAGGGATTATGATATCACCATTCTCTATCATCCCGGAAAGGCCAATGTGGTGGTCGATGCCTTGAGTCGTAAGGCGGAGAGTTTGGACAGCTTAGCATACTTACCGGTAGTAGAGAGGCCTTTAGCCTTGGATGTTAAGGCCTTGGCTAATCAGTTTGTTAGATTGGATGTTTCCGAGCCGAATCGAGTTTTGGCCTGTGTGGTTTCTCGGTCTTTTTTATATGATCGCATCAGAGAGTGCCAGTATGATGATCCACATTTGCTTGTCCTTAAGGACACGATTCAGCACGGTGATGCCACAGAAGTCACTATTGGAGATGACGGTGTATTACGGATGCAAATTTGCATGAGCTGATTCTCCAGGAAGCTCACAGTTCGCGGTACTCCATTCATCTAGGTGCTTCGAAGATATATCAGGATTTGAGGTAGCACTATTGATGGATGCGGATGAAGAAAGATATAGCTGGGTTTGTAGCTCGGTGTATAAATTGTCAACAGGTAAAGTATGAACATCAGAGGCTGAGAGGATTACTTCAGAGACTTGAAATTCCGGAGTGGAAATGGGAGTGTATTACCATGGATTTCGTAGTTGGGCTCCCACGGACTTTGAGAAAGTTTGATATTGTTTGGGTGATAGTAGATCAGTTGACCAAATCTGCACATTTTATTCTAGTTGGTACTAATTATTCTTTGGAGTGGTTGGCTGGGATTTATATTCGCGAGATTGTTCACCTACACGGTGTGCCAATGTCCATCATTTCAGATTGGGGCACGCAGTTTACATCACAGTTTTGGAGAACAGTGCAACAAGAATTGGGCACACAGGTTCAATTGAGTACAATATTTCACCCTCAGACGGATGGACAGTCTGAGCGCACTATTCAGATATCAGACGATATGCTACGCGCTTGTGTCATTGATTTTGGGGGTTCTTGGGATCAATTTCTTCCACTCGCGGAGTTTGCTTACAATAATAGCTACCAGTCAAGCATTCAGATGGATCCGTATGAAAATTTATATGGGAGACGGTGTCGGTCTCCGGTGGGTTGGTTTGAGCCGGGTGAGGTTAGAATATTGGGTACTGACTTGGTTCAGGATGCTTTAAAGAAGGTCAAAGTGATTCAGGAACAGCTTCGCATGGCGCAGTCTAGACAGAAGAGTTATGCCGATAGGAAGGTCCGTGATGTTACTTACATGGTTGGGGAGAAGGTTCTGCTCAAGATTTCACCCATGAAGGGTGTGTTGAGGTTCGGGAAGAAAGGCAAGTTGAACCCTCGGTATGTTGGGCCTTTTGAGATACTTAAGAAAATTGGAGATGTGGCTTATGAACTTGCCTTGCCGCCTAGTATATCAGGTGTTCATCCAGTGTTCCATGTATCTATGCTCCGAAAGTATGTCAGGGATCTGTCTTACATTCTGGATTTCAGTACAGAACAACTGGACTGTAATTTGACTTATGATGTGGAGCCGGTGGCTATTTTAGACTGGCAGGCTCAAAAGCTGAGGTCAAAGAACATAACATCAATGAAGGTGCAGTGGAGAGGCCATCCAGTCAGAAAAGCTACTTGGGAGATTGAGAAGGAGATGCGGAGCAAATATCCACACCTATTTGAGACTCCAGATATGACTCTAAACCCGTTCGAGGACGAACGTTTGTTTAAGAGGGGGAGAATGTAACAACCCGACCGGTCGTTTTGAGTATTATAACCCCATTTTCCCATTTACTGCTCAATTTATACTTTGTAGTTATTTTATGACTTACCGGGTTAGTTGGTTCGGATCCGGAAGGAATTCAAAGTGAAACGAGATACTTAGTCTCATAATTGAAAATTTAAGTTAGAAAAGTTGACCGGATGTGGACTTAGGTGTAAACAACCTCGAATCTAAATTTTTATGATTCCAATAGCTCCATATGGTAATTTTGGGCTTAGGAGCGTGTCCGGAAATATTTTTGGAGGTCTGTAAAGGAATTAAGCTTGAAATGCCGAAAGTTGAATCTTTGGGAAGTTTGATTGGGGGTTGACTTTTTGATATCGGGGTTGAAATCCGATTCTAAAAATTTTAATATGTCGGTTATGTCATTTATGACTTGTGTGCAAAATTTGAGGTCAATCAGACGTGATTTGATAGGTTTCAGCGTTTTTTGTAGAAATGGAAAGTTTCAAATTTTATTAGGCTTGAATCTATGTGTGATTCGTGTTTTTAGTGTTGTTGGATGTGATTTGAAGACTCGACTAAGTTCGTATGATGTTTTAGGACATGTTGGTATATTTGGTTGAGGTCCCGAGGGCCTCGGGTGAGTTTCGGATGGTTAACGGATCAAAAAGTGGACTAAAATAGCTGCTGCAATTTCCTTCAGCTACAAATAACTTCGCCCAGAATCAAGCTCAGAATCTCCCATGATCGAGCCCAGTATCGAAGCCACGATTGAAGTCCATGATCGAATCCACGATCGAAGGCAGGATCGAAGACCAGGGTCGAGGGCCATAATCGAGGGCCGGGATTGAGTCCCAGGATCGAAGACCACGATCGAAGGCCAAGATCGAGGTAGTACTGAGGGCTGTCTAGGCAGAAGTATAAAGCAGGGGACTTCGTCCCATTTGCCATTTTTGACAAATTGGAGCTTGAGGAGAGGCGATTTTTGATATATTTTCAAGGAAAACTTGAGGTAAGTCCCTTGTGATCATTTCTACTCCATAATATTGAATTATCATCGAATAATCCGACAAGATTACATATTTTTGAAGTGTAAATCGGAGATTTGAACTTAGAAATTTGGAAATAAGATTTATAGATTTGAGAGTCGAGTTGAGGTCGGATTTTGGTAAAATTGGTATGGGTAGACTTGTGGTTGAATGGGCTTTCGGATTTTATAACTTTTATCGTATTCCGAGTCGTGGGCCCCACAGTCTATTTTTGAGCTAGATTTCGAATTTTTATGGAAAATTGTATTTGCATATGGAATTAATTCTAATAAATTTTATTGACTGAAACGAATTATTTGTGATTAGATTCGAGGTATTCGGAGGCCGATTTGCAAGGCAAAGGCATAGCAGAGTAAAAACTTTCACGTTTTGAGGTAAGTAACAGTTTTAAATCTAGTCCCGAAGATATGAAACCCCAGACTTTTTATCATGTGATTACTTTGGAGGTGACGGACATGCAAGGTGACGGGCGTGTGGGTGTGCACCGAGGGGATTGTGACTTGGTCCGTCCCGTGAAACTGTAAAGTTGAATAACTTGTTGTTAGCTATATGCACTTTATGTGTTGTGGAAATTTAACTGTAAGACATGTTAGAACCCATGTTTAGGCTATATGTTGGTACTGCTGGGACCCATAGAGGTCGTGTACATGTGGAATTATCTGCTAAATTATTGTTTGTTACTCAGTTACACTTTACTTATTTATTTTATCTCAGTCTCTATTGTTCATTATTGATGTATCGTATCATTGTTGTTTGGGTTGATTTCATGATTATTGAGAGCCCGAGAGACTGGAGAGATTTATGACTGAGTGAGGCCGAGGGCCTAATTATGAGATATTGATACTATAGCACGTAATTGGCCGTGTAGCACGTGAGTCGGCCGTGCGGATCTAGATATTGATATTATAGCACGTGAGTTGGCCGTGCGGATCCATATATTGATACTATATCATGTGAGTTATCTGTGCAGCACGTGAGTTGGCCGTGCAGATTATAGCGCTTGAGCTGTAGGAGCCCCTCCGAAGTCTGTACACCCCCAGTGAGCGTGGGTACCCATTGAGTGTGAGTGCTGAGGGCTGAGAGCTGAGTGATTGAGCTGTTGTGACGATTTGAGTATCTGTTGCCTGAGAGGCTGTACTTGCTTTTCATTTATTGTTGCACTTAGTTGCTATCTGTCATTGTTGTGAAATTGTCTGAAAGATTTTATATCCGGATTACATGAACTTGAACTGTATAAAATTAACTACTGGATTTGAAAGCATGTCTATTCCTTGTTGGAATTACTGGAAATGAACTGTAACTATGTAGCTCGTCATTATCTTCAGTTCCTTATTTATTATTGTTACTTACTGAGTTGGTTGTACTCATACTACACCCTGCACTTGGTGTGCAGATCCGGGTATTTTCGGACATAGTGGGTGTTGATTCTTTCGCGCAGTTGATTTTTTCGGAGATTCTGAGGTAGCTGCCGTGTTTCGCAGACCTTGCCTCTCCCTCCCTATCTTCTTATTTACTGCATTTGGTCTCAGACTATTATGGACTGTATTTTCCAGACTTGTATTCATATTAGATGTTCATGTACTCAGTGACACCAGGTTTTGGGGAGTGTTCGTATCAGTATTTGTTGGATTTTTGTATTTTATTTAATTATTGCATTTTTAAACTTAAAGAGAAATTGTGGTTTATGGAGATTATCGTCTTGCCTAGTATTGAGATAGGCACTATCATGACAGGTTGGGATTTTGGGTCGTGACACCTTCCTATTTTGTATTCACACTGTTTACATACTTCCAAACGGTTGTATTTAGAAATTTAAATCAAACTATGTAGGGCTTATGACTTGTACTACCGGTTTTGGAAATTTTAAGAGATTTCTATTTAACTTATTAGATGTTATTTAAATAATGTTGTTGTTTCAATTAATGTTAGGCTTACCTAGTTCATAAGACTAGGTGCCATCACGATACCAAACGGAGGGAAAATTGGGTCTTGACAAGTTGGTATCAGAGCTCTAGGTTCATAGGTGCTACGAGTCATAAGCGAGTTTAGTAGAGTCTTGCGGATCAGTACGGAGACGTATGTACTTAGAATCGAGAGACTACAAAACTATTAGGACAATCTCACTTTTTTCATTCCTATCGTTCAAGTTTATTGATCTCGGAGTTTGAACTTTTATCATTCCATTCTCTCACAGATGGTAAGGACACGAGGTGCAGTTATCGACGACACTGCTCACGGAGTAGGTATCGCTAGAGGCAGAGGCAGAGGCCGACGAGGAGTAAGTGCCACAACCATAGCACCTACCATAACAACAGTTGAAGATCTGCTAGTAATTCCAGTTGGGGAGCAGGTACCAGAGGCACCTGGTGTTACCTCATTTCAGGAGACTTTAGCACAGTTCCTGAGCATGTTTGGTACATTGGCTCAGGCGGGGTTGATTCCGGTTGCACCAGCTATTTCACAGACAGGGGGAGGAACCCAGACTCTCGCCGCCCACACTCCAGAGCAGCGAGTTAATTTTGGTCAGGTTCCAGGTGTCATGGCGACACAGCTTGTGGTTCTAGTTCAGCCCTTGGTCAGGGCAGCAGCATCGGAGGAAGAGTAGCTTAGACTTGCATGGTTCAAGAAATATGACCCTGCTACATTCAGTAGTTTGGCCTCAAAGAGTGCACAGGGTTTTCTGGAGGAGTGCCACCGCATTCTCAGTACTATGGGTATTGTGGAGACGAGCAGGGTTGCTTTTAAGACATTCCAGCTCAGGGGAGCGGCTTATCAGTGGTGGCGGGCATATGAGTTGGGTAGCCCAGCCGAGTTAGCTTCACTTATGTGGGTTCAGTTTTCAGAGATGTTCTTGAGAGATTTTGTACCTCAGTCTCTTCGAGATGCATGGCGCACGGAGTTTGAGCGATGCGCCAGGGCACTATGTCAGTGTCAGAGTATGCCATTAGATTAAGTGATTTAGCTAGAGATGCACCTGTTTTGGTCGTCACAGTTAGAGAGCGTGTCCGTAGATTCATTAAGGGACTCAGGCATGATATTTGATCCAGCATGGCTCGGGAGTTAAAGTCAGATGTTTCATTTCAGCAGGTAGTAGGGATCCCTCTCCGGGTAGAGAATGTGTGGGGTCAGGAGAAAGAGGACATGCGAGGCCATGAGAGAGAGTACAGGCGAGATCAGGAGAGACAGGGCAAGGAGGCGAGGAGGCCTCGTAGACCGGAGATATCTACTGGTCCTTATTTTGGAGGAAGGGTACGACATGGTAGAGGTTTTGTGGCTTAGCCAGTTCAGTTTGCACTTCAGGCTTCGCAAAGTGTTTCAGGTGCTCATGGGTCTCAGAGTACCCGTACCGCACAGTTCCCACAGCCACGCTAGCAGAGGGTTGCTTTGAGTTTGATGACACTAGGCACATTATGAGAGATTGTCCCAAACTTGGGAAGGGTGGATTTTATCAGAACACTCAGACTATGGGCCCCAGTGCAGCTACTACCCCACGTGCACAGCCAGTTAGGGGTGGAAGACAGACGGGTAGAGGGCGCCTAAGAGGTGGAGGCCCGACCTGTTGATATAATCGCTAAGATTTGGTTGAGGCCAATACACCAAATGGTGTCATTACAGGTACAATCCTGATTTTATTATAAAAGAATAATTTCCCTTAATTTGATTCGGATCTGAATATTGAGATGAGTCCTCCTATTATGCTCCTCTTATGGGTGAGCTTCGTCATTTTGTGACCCACTTATATGTTATCCCTGTTGGGAGAATTGAAGATGTGAGCCCGTGTCTGTCATTTTTATTTTGTGCACCATTGAGGGCTATAAGTCCCAAAAGTAACTTTTATTATTTATCACAGTGGGTTTAATGTGTTTCGGAATAATTGATTACATTGTTTTATGAATTATATGCTCTACCGGTATGAGGATTCATTATGTGTTGTGAAAACTGTTTATGAAATATATTGAAAAGAAGAAAGAAAGGGAATTGAAAATTTCAGTTGGCACAATGTGTAAAATACTTGTGATTCGGAGTTGAGGACGAGATCCTCACATTTTTTTATATGATGTGAAATATTTAAAGCGGGCTACAAGCCGCGGTGGAAGTTATATAAGGAAGAGGTCCTTGTGGTGAAATATTTATGAGTTTAAAATTCTCCCTTTGTGAAATTTAATTTGTACAATAATATTAATAAGGAGTCATGCATGTTAGGCTTATTTGATAATTCTTGTATATTTTCTGTTCATATTCAGCCATTTTCGTGCTGTAAATATTGAGTTTTAGCTTATGAGGTAGTGCCCAGGTGGCGTTAAATGTGACTCATTAACCCGAGTAAGTAATCATGAGGTCTTCATGCCTCACATTCTATTGTCAGTGTTGTGAAAATTTGAAATGATGTGGTGGTTAATATGAGATTAATTGATGATGATGGAATTAATTATGAACAACTTTTAAGACTAGAGATGTGGTGATGATCATACATATGATGTGCTTCATGTCCTGATACCATTATGATAGTGCAGTGAATGTAATGCTGAGATTATGTTATTGATGTATACATTGTGGTGCCTTGTTGGGTTGTGGATGTGTTGTTAGGAGTTGTTTTGGTGTTACTCTGGCAGATGGATAGGCCCAATTACAGGAAAGACTTTGCCGAAAATTCTGAAAAATTTGGGAGTTAGTGAAAATTTGGGGGATTAAGACGTGCAAAAAACGAGACAAATTATGTTATGTGTTTGAGGGCGAATGATCCTAAGCGGGGAAGAACGAAACATCCCAAATTTTTTTTGAAGTACTTCAACACTACCAAGAAAGTTGATGTGTGCGTAGGTACGAGTTGCTATAGCCAGTTGAGACCAATACCGCGCGTGGTTGTGAAAATCAGGCCTTTGAAATTGTTGGAGTGTAAGAAATTGATCTTAAAGTTTACAAATATGGATAGAAGAAATAATCTCAAATGAGATGGTGTTGTCGGGCTTATCTCCAATGCAGTAACATGGGATCAACCGTGAGTATATGTGTAAAAGTAAAATCATCAATTTGGTAACCTCAGAATAATTCTTAGCTCGTTCGAGGACGAACGTTTGTTTAAGAGGTGGAGAATGTAACGACCCAGTCAGTTATTTTGAGAATTTAAGTCCCATTTGGCGGCATAAGGCCCTGCGCAACTTTGTATTATGTGTATTGACTTGCAGGCGTGGTTGAATTCAAATACCGAATGATTCAGAGTGATTTGGGACACTTAGTCCCTAAAACGAAAGCTTAAGTCTTAAGATTTTGACCGTAGCTGGAACTATGTGAGGATGACTTAGGAATGGAGTTCTATCGGTTCCGTTAGCTCCGTTGGATGATTTTATACTTAAGAGCATGTCCAGACTATAAATCTGAGGTCTGTAGCTGATTTAGGCTTGAAATGGTGAAAGTTGAATATTTGGAGATTTGGACCGGAAGTGGACTTTTTGATATCGGGGTCAGAATCCGATTCTGAAAGTTGGAGCAGGTCCGTAATGTTAATTATGACTTATGTGCAAAATTTGAGGACAATCAGATATGATTTGATAGGTTTCGGCATCGATTGTAGAAATTGAAGTTTCAAAGTTCATTAAGTTTGAATTGGGGAGCGATTCATGATTTCGATGTTGTTTGATGTGATTTGAGGTCTCGAGCAAGTTTGTGTTATGTTATGAGACTGGTTAGTATGATTGGACGGGGTCTCGTGGGCCTCAGGCGTGTTTTAGATGAGCTACGGGCCATTTTCTTCTATTTTTGAGCTGCTGAATCTGTCATCTGGTTTCCTTCATCGCGATTGCGTCATCTCTTTCGCATTCGCGAAGTGTTATTGTGTAGGAGGAATTATTTGTTCTATGAATTCGCGAGCCTCCATCCACGATCGCGAAGGTCTGCCTTTTCCTTCTTCGCGTTCGCAGCTCCACATTTGCGTTCGCGTAGTAGAAACCGTGAGATGGGGACTGGTGATCATTTCCTCTATGCGTTCGCATTCTTCTGTTCGCGAACGCGTACGTATGCCTTTCCCTCTTTCGTGTTCGCCTGCTTCTTTACGCGTCCGCGTAGCTCAGTTCGTGGGCACCAGATTTTCCCTTCTTCGCGATCGCATAAATCTATCTGCGATCGTATAACACCTTTTGGGCAGTAGTCACTTTCCTTCTACGCGATCACATTCGTTCTTCCGCAATCGCGATGCACAATCACCTGGGCAGAATATGAGATTTCCAAATCGAGGGTTAGGCCATTTTTATCACATTTTGACTTATAGAGCTCGGATTTGAGCAATTTCTTGTGGGTTTTTGAAGAAAATCGATTGAGTAAGTGTTCTTCACCTAGAATTTATTTATTTCCATAATTCTATCTTTATTTTTATCATTTAATTTGTGTTTTGAGTTGAGGAAAAGAGTGGTTTTTGAAGAAAATTTTCAAAATCAAAAATCATGATTTAAGGGACGAAATGGTATCGGAATTTAGTGATTTTAGTATGGTTAGACTCGTGAGTGAATGGGTGTTCGTATTTTGTAACTTTCTCCGGATTCCGAGACGTATGCCCCGCAAGCGATTTTTGGGTTAATTTCGGATTTTTATTGAAAAATGTAGTAATTTCTTATGGGATTGATTATATAAATTTTATTGATTGTATCGAATTAATTGTGACTAGATACAAGGATTTTGGGGGCCAATTCGCATTGCAAATGCACAACAGAGTAAATAATTTCACGATTAGAGGTAAGTATCTTGCCTAACCTCGAGTGGAGGAATTTCTTTTTAAGCATTGAATCTTATGTGAAATTTGTGTAATTAAAAACTATGTATGCGAGGTGACGAGTACGTACTTGATTTATATGTGCAAATTTTATTGATTAAAAATCCTTAGACGCCCTTATGTATTAAATTGGAAATTATTGGCACTTATTAAATCCTCTATTTATCATGCCTAGATCCTTGTTTGTTGAAATTGTTTTTACATGCTGATTTGGTGTAATTGGCACCTTGATTTTATGTGAAATATTATTTTGTTGAGTTGTTCACTTCCGGATATTTTGTTAAGATTTTGTGCGCCTTATGGTCGAGCCATGGGCTCCTTATTGTAAAAAATAAGGTATTGTTAATTTTTGTGTCAAGTTGTAATATTTGATTACTTGATGTGCAATATGTGATATGTTGTAATATTTGAGCACTTGAGGTGCAGTTTATGAAATGTGATATTGGCACGTTATTTTGTTGGGAAGTTTTGTTCGGGTGTTTGCACGAGGTTTCTGCCGTGCTATTATTACTATTGATTTATGCACATGCGGCATGACAAGGAGATATATATATATATATATATATATATATATATATATATATATATATATATATATATATATATATATATATATATATATATATATATATATGGGATATGGAAACATTACTATGTGTGTGTGACGAGACAAGACGGGCACTCACTTTACTATTGCACATGTGGCGAGACAAGGTGGGCTATGTCGGGGATTGATTTGTGATGGCCTGGGGGCATTGTTGTTGCATATTTACTTTTGGGACTACGAGGCGGTACCTCGGGAGTGCCCTTGGTTGATATTTGTTTATGGTTGTACTTGCCTTTGGTTATTTTATTTTTCCGTGATATGTAAATTTGTGTGTTCTTTCGTGATGTATTATTTGATTTTATTATGTGTTTGTATTCCTTGTTATAATGTATTGGCTTTGGCTCTTGTATGAGACTCTGAGGATTTGTGTTTCTAGTTTTTATTAATTCTTAAGGTTAAGTTGTTTTGAATAAAAGAAATTATTGTATGCTTTAATTCTTATAAGTTTTACATCCAAATCAGCAACTATCAGGTGTTTCATTTTAATTGAAATGTTATTTTCTGCACCCAAATGATTTCTAAAATAAATTCATACATTTGTTGATTTTCTACTTGATTTAAAAATTTTAAACTTACTTTATTAGGAATAAATTGATCATGTGGATCTTATATACATTGATATTATTGGCACGTGAATTGTCCGTGTAGTTGTGATATGAAAAGTGGGCACGAGGTGCCGGGAAAATATGATGATTTAATTATGGGCATGAAGGGCCGTAAAATAATATGAAAATGGGTTAAGACCCGTATTTTTATGATTATGAAATGAGGTATCACATGGTGACTTTTAAATTGAAGAATTATATTTTTTAAAGATATTTATTTGAAAGAGTTTTATATTCGAAGGATACTTATTTAAAGAAATATACTTGGAGGGTATTTATATGAAGAGATTATATGTGAAAAACTTATTTAATTGGTTGTACTTGTGTTCTTTCTTATTTGTCAGTGTAAAAATTGTGGTGTTCGTGCTGCCTTACTATTGCTATCACTGCTATTTTCGATTATTTTAGTATGACGCAGGTTAATTGACTAGTGAGTGTCTTGACTGTACCTCGTCACTACTCCACTGAGGTTAGTCTTGATACTTACTAGGCACTGCTGTGGTGTGCTCATTCTACACTTCTACACATTTTTGTGCAGATCCGGGTATTTCGAAGTAAGTTGATCATTAGCTAGCTGTGCGGATTGTTGCTGTAGAGACTCAAGGTATACCTGCTGCTGCGTTCGCAGATTTCAGAGTCACCTTCCTATTTTGTATTCACACTGTTTACCTACTTCCAAACAGTTGTATTTAGAAATTTGTATCAAACTCTGTAGGGCTTATGACTTGTACTGCCGGTTTTGGAAATTTTAAAAGATTTCTTTTTAACTTGTTAGATGTTATTTAAATAATGTTGTTTCAATTAATGTTAGGCTTACCTAGTTCTAAGACTAAGTGCCATCACGATGCCAAATGGAGGGAAAATTGGGTCATGACATGCACATACTCGGGGATGATCTCACGTCACCCTATCCCATATAGGCCCGACAACACAACATAACTGTAGTTCCTTTATTTAACCTAGGCCATAAACCTTAGAATCCAATTTCCAACATCCACAATTTCTATTAGATCAGAATCTTGCATCTACACACTGTATAAGTCTGAACAAGTTGTACTAAGCCGTAACCGTAACCCAAGATACAGTCGCATGATATACCACATAACTCAAATACTCAAAGCAATAATTTCTAATCACAGTAGCTGCTCAAACAACCCAATTCCGGTAATAAACCTCATGTCAAACCAAACCTCATCCTAAAACCTTCGTACACTGCCGATGATGAAACTCATAACCATTCATCAGACTAACAAGTCATGGAGCTCCCTCTCCTTCTACAAGAATTATAGCCAATTTCTAAGCTGACTTCAGATATTATCCTTCCAAATATACCACAATCAAATCCGATAGCATCCATTCTAAGTCCAGTGACCTCATCTCATCCAACACGACCACTCTAGTGACATGACATACCCATACAATCTAAAGCAACACCCCGTGCAATCCGTGCACCAATAAGCAATATTCCAAATGTACTCAATCATGGAAAAAAAATAACTCAAACGAGAGAACCGTCCTGCAAGCTCATCAAGTACCACAACCACGAAATACTTAAACCTATCACACACCATAGAACCATAACACACGAATCTAACACAAAGGATCATATTTCCATATAACTCTGCTACAATGCGCGACCCTATCCAAATACTAGTCCATATGATATACCTTAAGCCACCCTACTAAAAATCAATAACCATGCGCACTTCGACATCAAGTACTCAAAGTACATTACTATAACCACGGAGAAGCAAATGACACCATGCCCCACAAAACCTGAAAGAACATAACCAATACGCCATCGACCAAGCAATACCCAATACTCTTCTCGCTCAAATTCTGCTATAAGCCCACAATTGAACCGCATCATGTGTGCATACAGCCAACGAATCACAACCCCTCATAGCATAGCAGAGTAACTCACAGAACCTATCAGAACACGAATAAGCTCAACACCAACCGAATGGTACATCCCTCAACAATACCAGTATGGAGCCAACCAATCCGGCTCGGTGCAGAATACACATCCTAATTGGGCCTACCAATGGACCCCCAAAATCGACTCTGGTCACCCACAAATAGTAAATAACCCTCCGAAGATCCACAATGACTGAATCGTAACACATACTATCATCTGGCTAGCTTATCCCAACTCCACCGCCAGAATGTCTAACACATCCCTCATACACGATCATCCCACGAGGAATACTTCTGAAATTCTTCCGTGCCACATAGCAAAATTTGAATATCAGAAGTCGATCAACCAGAAGAGTGCCGCAATACCAGTGAAGTATCTATAAATCAAACCACACTGCCCCTTCTGATATGTATACTCTCATCAAGCCATGCCAAATGGTAATATCATTTACCTAGTCATCTGAAACTGTCCATGCTTCCAAACAACACTATGATCCCGCTCACGTAAATCTCAATCCCACACAACACACCGCATATACCATGCCATAATATGAAAAATACGAGAACCTCATAGTCCGCTCCGTGTCACAAGCAACTACATACTCAATTAGCCAAGGACCTTCCATTTGATCTCACCCCGGAGAAAATCCCAATACGCAACATATTCCTCATGCCAATAGGAAATATACTCCTTAAACTGTGGTAAAAACCATTGAGAACTCTTCAAAACCCATTTGCACACAACCAAGCTATCAGAACCGAATCTCTCTAACTCAACCCAGGCACGAAACACCTGCAGAGACTAGCCACGTCATAAGTACCCAGAGAACCGATCATACCTATTACTATGCTAACCCAACCTACTACGACGCTGTACTATTTCTCCAAGTCCTTTCCAAATTGCCTTCAAATAGATACTTCTCCTTGCTAGAACACCACGCTCCCTAACCAAAATTCACCACACAAGAGACCCTAGTATAAAACCATAACTCCCTAATGCCCATAAGCCATTGACTCCCCTCTTAAGCACCACAACTGAAGCACCCACTCTAAAGAGACCTTATGTGAACCTAAAACTGTTTCCTTCACCTTCTTGATACTGAAATGCACAATCCACAATGATATAAAAAATGCCACAAGTTTCGATACCATCCAATGCAACTCCCAATTTCTAGCCATATATAAATCTTGAAAATTCCAAATCACTACATATAAACCTTGAATCCATTAGAACCATTCTCGAGAGTCATCCACTCTACTCAAATCTCAATTAAACTGACCAAACGGACCGAACGACCTATGCCCCATTAGCATACCAACACCCAAGGGAATAAAGACTAACCCCCCACTCCTAAGCAACCGAGCAAATTCCTACTCCATGTACACTACATCCTTTGCGAATAACCACTCAATTAGTTTATGATTTCCATATACCCATAAAGTGTAATACAACCCGTATCCAGAATTTTCTTACCCGAGTCATCCTCAATCTCAACTTCTGCAAGTCATAATCGATTTACCAGTATACCTCAAACTGAATCCAATACAATACATAATCGTGTAATCAACTCGCCGATAGCAGACTCCCCCACTTGGCTCAAAGCCATAGATCAAATCACTTAATCTTCCTGATTCTGAACTCATGACACGACATGAAATCTGCTGCACTCCACAACTAAACAACATGATAGGCCCTTCAACTCACCCATAACTCGAGGCCATACGCCAAATCAAGACATAAATTAAACACCCAATAGTTCTTGCTACATCTCAAGTAAACTCTTCTCGTCACATTCAAACCATATGAACACATCTCACAGTCATATCATTCTCATCACAAAGCTATTCAATTGCTCATCGAGCCACAAATTCCTCTCGTAGTGACATTACCGAACATTTAAATCCAAATGTATAAGTTACCATTGAAGCTACCGAGCTCAAGCTGCAGTCTAACCATGGCCTCAAGTCCTCCAGACTGACCCATAACCAAAACACAGAATACACATCTCGAACCTCGTTCATAGAATCATAAGTCGACGATGCACAGCTGATACTGAACGCTCACATGCGCATACAAATGCGTGGAAGGAATTCAAAGGGTTACACTTCAAGTTGAATTAATGTCGCACGATAAGGAAAGAAAAATGGGAAGAATATCCTAAATTTCCTGTAGCCTCTCAAAGATAGGTATGGGCGTCATCATACCGATCCGCAAGACTCTACTAGACACTTGCTCATGACTTGTATAACCTATGAACCTAGAGCTCTGATACCACCTTGTTACGACCCAAAATCTGACTAGTCATGATGACACCTAACCCAACTCGCTAGGTAAGCCAGTTAACCACTAACCAATTCCAATAACAATTTATAAAGCAATTAAGTAATGAAATATCTTAATCTTATATATTCCCTAAGAACTGGTAGTACAAATCATGAGCTTCTAAGAATAGAGTTTACAAAGCAGAAATGAAATAAATACATAGTCTGTTTGAATAGTACATAAATAGAGTTTTACAGATCTAAAGCTACCACGAACAAGAGGCAGCTACAACTGGGACGCAGGTATATCTTCAATCTAGTTCTTATCGGACATGGCAACAACAACAACCAACATCTACACGCAAGGTGCAAAAGTGTAGTATGAGTACAACCGACCACATGTAATCAATAAGTAACAAACTTAACCTTAGGTTGAAAGTAGTGACGAGCTTGTACCAAGGTCGAGTCTCAACTTCAATAACCAACAACAGTTCATAATAACATAAAACAAGTAATACCAGAAATAACCCAACAATCAAATGTTCAACAAAAACATGATTTCTAAAAATAGTTCTGCCTTTCGAGTACTTCAATGAAAACCAAAATCGTTTACCAGAGTTACCAAAAATATGAATAAGTTTGAAAACAATAATTTTCCAAAAATCCTTTCCATAATAATAAGATGTTTCATTTTCTTTCCAGATAACCAGTGTAAAACAAATGCATCACTATGCCCACCTGTCAACATGTGTGAGAAATCATGAATGAGGTGATACCGTACAGCATGAGAAAAATACATCTCTATGCTTGTATGTCATGTGTGCATGTCAATGCAATGCATCTCAGAGATAAACTCATGTACTCACACTCTCAGAGTACTCAATCTCACTGTCTCACATTCTCTCTCACTATGCTCAAGGCTCAGCACACTCAATCACTCATCGATGTATAATACCTGTAGCGGCGTGCAGCCCGATCCACATATATATATAGTCAACTGCGCTTACTGGGGGTGTGCAGACTCCGGAGGGGCTCTTTCAGCTCAAGCGCTATATCAAGGCGGTGTGCAGCCCGATCCAATATTGTTGCAGCGTGCAACCTGATCCAATATTGTTGCGATGTGCAACCTGATCCAATAATTAATATAAATATATATATATATATATATATATATATATATATATATATATATATATATAGTCAACTGCGCTTACTGGGGGTGTGCAGACTCCGGAGGGGCTCTTTCAGCTCAAGCGCTATATCAAGGCGGTGTGCAGCCCGATCCAATATTGTTGCAGCGTGCAACCTGATCCAATAATTAATATAAATATATATATATATATATATATATATATATATATATATATATATATATATATATATATTGCGGCGTGCAACCCGATCCATATAAAATATAATCAATATCATATGCTGCGGCGTGCAGCCCGATCCCAAAATGTCACTCTCACGCAGGCCCTCGGCCTCACTAGCCCGACAAAAATGATATGATGTATCAATAAATAACAACTGAGACGGAGATATGATATGAATTCATGAATATGACTGAGTATAATATATCAATGAAATCAGTGAGATGACAGCAAGAAACGACCACTATGGATCCTAAAAATATCAGCATAAAGCCTAAACATGATATTTAGCATGGTTGACAGCTTACCTACTTTATCACATGGTGATAACACAGATATCAACAAAATAGGGCCACTATACAGTGCTATGGAAACAACGGAACCACAATTTACACGGTGCACGCCCACACGCCCGTCACCTAGCATGTGCATCACCTCAATACCAATCACATAATACGTATTTCGGGGTTTCATACCCTCAGCACTAAGATTAGAAGTGTAACTTACATCGAAAAAGCCAATACCAATATCGAGCAAGCCAAACGATGCTCTAAAATACCATCCCGCGCGTTCCGACCTCCGAATGGCTCGAAACTAACCAAAAAACAACTCAAATACATCAAACAATTCTAAAGGAACCAATCCCGATCGAAAAAGATCAAATCTTGAATCAAAAGCCCAAAATCATCCAAAAGCCCAACTTAGGCCCGCACCTCAAAACCCGAAAAAATTTATAAAAACCAACAACCCAATCGATGTTCAAAACTCAAAAATTCATATTATGAATCCTTAGGCCAAAACCCCCAATTTCCTCCTTAAAAATTCATCAACCAAAAGCAAAACTCGAAGATAGATTCATGGAATATAACCGAAACCGAGTAGAGAACACTTACCCCAATTCATATGGTGAAAATTGCTTCAAGAATCGCCTCAATCCGAGCTCCATAGCTCCCAAAATGTAAAAATGGCCGAAACCCTCGAAATAGAGTACTTTGTAATCTGCACAGGCATAATACACTTCGCGTTCGTGGTAAAACACCTCGCGAACGTGACTCACAGCTGGCTCAGACCTTCGCGAACGCGTCTCCAACTACGCAAATGCGATGAAGAAGGCCTCCAGCTCCAGCTGGCAAACCTCAACACTTCGCGACCATAGTTCCTCATACGCGAACGCAGACAGTCTTCAACACAAAGCTACGCGATCGCGAATAAAAAACAGCCCAGATCCATTTTTCCTTTACGCAATCGCATCAACTGATCCCGATTGCGAAGAACAAATCCACACACCAGAAAACCAGAACACACCAGCAAGGTCAAAATGGAGGAAAATAGTCCTAACACAATCCGAATCACGCCCGTGCCCCTCGGGACCCCGTCTTAATATACCAAAATGTCCAACAACATAACACAGACATACTTAAGGCCTCAAAACACACAAAACAACATCGGAATGACAAATCACACCTCAATTCGGATTCAATGAACTTTGAAACTTCAACTTCCACAATCGATGCCGAAACCTATCAAATCACATTCGATTGACCTCAAATTTTGCACACAAGTCACATTTGACATTATGGACCTTCTCCAACTTCCGGAATCTGAATCCGATCCCGATATCAAAAAGTCCACTCCCAGTCAAACTTTTCAAAATTTCAACTTCCGCCTTTTCGAGCCAGATTCAACCACGGACCTCCAAATCATAATCCAGACGCGCTCATAAGTTCAAAATCACCCAACGGAGCTAACAAAACCATAAAGATTCCAACCCGAGGTCAAATGCTAAAAAGTTAAACTTGGTCAACTTCCCCAATTTAAAGCTTCAACAATAAAATCCATTCTTCCAATTCGATTTCGAAATACCTGAAAACCAAAACCGACGCTTCACACAAGTCAAAATACATCATACGGAGCTACTCACGCCCGTAAACTACCGAGCGAAGTGTAAATGCTCAAAACAACCGGTCGGGTAATTACATTGTTGAAATGCATGCGGTGAGATAAGGGTGGCTTGAAACACGTGGCTAGTAGGGGAACTACTAGAAGTCATGCGGTGTGATAAGGGTGGATAAAATGCGGGATGCTATTTCGGGAAAAATAATTTCTTTAAAATTAAAATATGAAGGCTCCCGCGGTGATATAAGAAAATGAGATATTGTGAATTTATTTATGATTTGGGACTATGAGGCGGTACCTCGGGAGTGCCCTGTTGATATTTCTTTATTTATGTTCTTATCTTTAGTAATTTTGTTTCATTTAATATGTAAATTGTTGTCTTCTTCCATGATATACTAATTGACTTTATTATTATGTGTTTTGTGCTCCTTGTTGTATTGTTGGCTTTTTAGTATGAGACTCTGAAGAATTATATTTTTTTGGTTTTTACTGATTTTCGATGATTGAGTTGTTTTAAATAAAAGAAATTACTATTATGTTTTAAATTAATAAGTTTTATATCCAAATCAGCAGCTATCGGGTGCTTTATTTTAATTGAAATGCTATCGGATCCTACTATTTGGAGGTTGTTGCCATCACTACTATTTGTTATTCTATTATTTTCGTATGTTATATTGCACATGTTATTTGACTAGTGAGTGTCTTGGCTGTACGTCGTCACTACTCCACCGAGGTTAGTCTTGATACTTACTGGGTACTGGCTTTGGTGTACTCATACTATACTTCTGTACATTTTTGTGCAGAGCCAGGTATTGGAGATATCGGATTCGGACAAAGATTAGAGTGTGATCGCAAGGATTCAAGGTAGAGCTGCTTGGTTGTCGCAGTCCCCGGAGTCTTTTTATTTTTATTGTACTGTCCACTCTTATTCGAACAATATTGTATATTCGATCCTTGGGGATCACTGCATGTACTTAGTTAGAGTTTGTGACTCAGTACTACCAGTCTTGGGAAGGTGTTATAATTACTTCCGTTGTTGGTTTCGATTAAAAAAAATGGCTTGAATTATAATTGTAATCGGCTTACCTAGTCTTAGAGACTAAGTGTCATCACGACGCCTGTGGTGGAATTTTGGATCGTGACAATAGCATACAAAATAATAAGAAATAAATAATAATAAGGGCAACACAAATCAACCAGTGATATGCACACCAGGGCAACAAGAACACAATTAATATTTCTCAACAAATAATAAATACAAGTATATCTAATTAAATCAAATCCTTCAAATATAAATCTTTCGCCTATATGCTTCTCAAATAATACTCTTCAGGATATAATATTTTTCAATAAATATATCTCAAATAAAATTCCTACAATAAATATTTTTCAAATATAGTTCCTTCAAATATATATCTTTTGAATAAAAGTCTTTCAAATAATATCCTTCAAATATAATTCTTTCAAATAAATGTCTTTCTAATATAATTCTTTCCAATAATATTTTGAATATAATCCTTTCAAATAAAAGTCACCTTGTGACACCTCATCTCATAATTATAAAATACTGGTCTCAGCCCACTTTCATATTTCTACGGCACCTCGTGCCAATATCTCTATCACAATCGCACGGACAACTCATGTGCCATTATCATCATCATATTTTTTCCGGCACCTCGTGCCCATATTTTATATCTGTTGCGGCGTGCAACTCGATCCCGTATAACATTAATTATACCTGTTGCGGCGTGCAACCCGATCCCATATAACATAATCCGCCTTGCAATAGCCATAGGCTCCCAATTTCAACATAGATCAGACTATTATCAAGTTTACCGAAACAATAAGACAAGTTACACAAGATATAAAAACAAACACAAGGAAAATCATAACATCACATGAAAATTACCAACGCAATAACCCTACATCATCACATAAAAATTACCAACACAATAACTCCACATCATCACATATCATCCCTGACAATAGCCACCCTTATCTCTCCTATAGCCACCCTTATCACTCCTATAATAGCCTCCCTTATCCCTTCACCATGACAATATCAATAGCCACCCTTATCGCTCTTATTGCCACCCTTATCTCTCCTATAGTCACCCTTATCACTTTGCCTAGACAATATCCTAACACACATAACAACAGTGAAATACTACCCTTATACCCACATAATATCAACAGTGGAATGCCACTCTTATATCCTCAAAATCATAACTCAAATAACAAAATAATTTACTCGGAATATTATCACGGCAACATAACAAAATAAATTCATATCACAATTTACCGAATGGCCACAACCAATTCCAAAGATATAATAAAATCAATTAATTTCACAACAAATAGCCTAAGGCTCCACACAATATGTATAAAACCTCAAAACAACAACAGGGATGGAAAATACTCAGTATAGGGTAACGCCTTCATTAATCCAAATTCTTGATAATTATATTAACGCCTCAGTTTAAACTTATTTTATTAATTATTCACAGATGGAAAATCCATAATATAATTATTTCCAGGAAATATCAAATCACCAAACTCACAAAATTCACATAAATATACAATTAATAATCACATCAAATTGTCATATAAAAACAAATTCAACAAATGCGAATTGAGGCATAGAAAATAGATGATTTAATAAATCCCAACAATTATCCAATTTACTATACAATATGCCTAAGACTTTAACCCAATAAATTTTGCACATATAAGGCTGAGTGCATACTCGCCACCTCGCGTACACGGCTTTTCACATTTCACAAATGGCACATAAGATTCGATGCCTAAGGGGTAATTCCCCCATTCAAGGTTAGGCAAGATACTTACCTTTTTGAAGTTATGCCGATATTCCAAAATCTTCTTCTTGCTTGAATTGACCTCCGGACAGCTCAAATCTATCCAAATTAATTGTATAACTTCATTAAAAATCATCGAAAATAATTCCGGATAATAAAACGTCGATTTAAAATTTTATTCTAAAAAATCAACCAAAAGTCAACGCGGGGCTCGCCTCTCGGAACCCGACATAATTTTCATGAAATCCAAATACACATTCCGATACGAGTTCAATCATACCAATTTTATCAAATTTCAATAACAAATCGTCCTCCAAATCTTGAATTTTCGTTTTTGGAAGATTTTGCAAAAGTCTTGATTTCTTCCATTTAAATACGAATTAAACGATGAATATAATCATATATTCATAAAATATAATCACTTTAGGATTTATAACACTTATACCAGTCGAAGTTGTGAAGAAATCTTCAAAATCGCCCAAAATCCGAGCTCTAAAAATCCCAATCGAAAATGAAGAAATGACAGAATTTCAATCCTTAAGTTGCTGCCTAGGTTTGCATTTGCAGACAAAAACTTCGCATTTGCAATTGAATAGTAACCTCCCATGAACATTGTTCGCAATTGCGAGTGAACAGTGTCACGACCCAAAATCCGTTAAAGGTCGTGATGGCGCCGGACACCACTGTCAGGCAAGCCAACACTAAATAGTTAATTAAATTCACATTTTAATATTTTTGAAATCATAAATTTACTTTAATTTATCTAGTAAAAGATGAATTTACAGAATAAATAATAATATTTCCAATTCCAATATTGAACATCCCATAATCATCCCAGAACCTGGTGTCACAAGTGCATGAGCATTTTTTAGAAATTTAAAATAAAATATAATAAATGTCTGGAGTACAACTTGGACAGGAAAGCAAATACAATACTCTGAAGGAGACTTTGCTGGCTGTGGTGCGTCGTATAGAATGCAGCTTACCTAAGTCCCCGCCATAATCATGCCTCTGCGCCCACAAAGCTGCTAAACATATGTGTACCTGCACAAAAATATGCAGCAAGTGTAGTATGAGTATGTAAATCAACGCGTACCCAGTAAGTATCCCGCCTAACCCCGAAGAAGTAGTGACGAGGGGTCGACTTCAACACTTACTATGGGCTATAAATGGGATGTCAATGATATAATTAAGTATGTATTATATGAACAGTTGCAAGCTCAATATTTTGAAGTAAGTAAGTAGTTCTTTCATAATTAAGAAATCTCCAAATTTATCTCCCATTATTTAACAATTTAACTCAGGCCGAGGAAGTAATATCATTATTTATACATTTCAAGGCAAGCAATACAAGCATGCGCAAATCATGTCGAGGTCGTACGTCCCGATCCAACAAATATTTAAACTGTGCACTGCCAGAGGGTCGAATGGCGCGAACCATAGATGCATCTATTTACTACCGAGGCGCTTGGACCGATCCACAAATAACAATTATTTTCAAGAAAACACAAGTTTCTCATTTACAGTCAAGTATCTTATACAAACCTTCAAGTAAGTGAATTTAACTTTATACAATTCTTTTATCAATTTCTATCATGACTAAGTGATTATATTAGCAAGTAAGGGCACAAACATTCCACGTATAGCATGCGGACTCTCGTCACCTCGTACGTACGTAGCCCCCATAATTAGGTACAAACATTTGTTTAATTCACCTATGGGGTTAATTCCCTCTTACAAGGTTAGAAAGGAGACTTACCTTACTCCGAAACTCCATAACCGGCTCCCAAGCCCTTCCAACAAATCAAACCGATGTCCAACACTCCAAAACTAGCCAAACAATGTGCAAACCAATGAAAATATACTCTAGTACTCATAACAATTCAATTTACAACCATTCCCAACTCCGTTCGAAAAGTCGATAAAATCACCCTCGGGCCCATGTGCCCGGGTTCCGAACATTTTTGAAGATAATCATTACCCATAACCTTATAAAGTAAAATATATGATTTATTCCCAATTCCATGCCCAAAATCGTGGTCAAAATCCAAAATACCAAATTCTAGGTTTCTCTTCAAAATTCCAAATTTCTACAAATTTTCATGTCTAAATCCATATATAATCCAAGTATTTAACTTGCAATAGGTGGGAATCACACTCGCGTTCGCGTAGGTTCCTTAAGATCTTCACCGCGTTCGCGTCTCAACCTTCGCGTTCGCGAAGACTAATCTCAACTTCCCTAAAATTTTCCTCTCGCAAACGCGGGACTTCCTTCGCATTCGCGAAGAAGGATACCAGACACCAGCAACAACAGTTCCCAAGCAGCTCCAAATGATCCGAAACCACATGGGGGGACACCCTAGGCCCCCGGGACCCCGTCCAATTATATCAACCAGTCCCATAACATAATACAAACTTGCTCGAGACCTCAACATTTCACCCCATTTCAAACTTAATGAACTTTGAAACTTCACTTCTACAATCGATGTCGAAACCTATCAAATTACGTCCGATTGTCCTCAAATTTTGCACACAAGTCATATTTGACATTACAGACCTACTCCAACTTCCGGAATCGAATTCCGACCCTGATAACAAAATGTCCACTTCCGATCGAACTTCTCAAAACCTTCAAATTTCTAGCTTTAGCCCAAATGACTCCAAAATGACCTACGGACCTCCGAATCCACTTCTGGACGCGCTCCCAATACCAGAATAATCGTACGGAGCTATTCCCAGACTCGAAATCCCAAACGAATATTGATAACATTGAAATGCACTTCAACCCAAATTTATGAAATTCTTCCAAAATGCCAACTTCCACAATAGATGCCGAAACGCTCCCGGGTCATCCAAAACCCGATCCGGACATATGCCCAAGTCCGAATTCATCATACGAACATGCTGGAACCTTCAAATCCCGATTCCGAGATCCTTTACTCAAAAATCCAACCTTAGTCAATTCTTCCAACTTAAAGCTTCTGAAATGAGAATTTTTCTTTTCAAATCAACTTTGAACTTCCGAAATTTCAATTTTGACCACGCGTACCAGTCATAATACCTGAAGTGAAGTTGCTCATGGCCTCAAACTGCTGAACGACGCACTAGAGCTCAAAATGACCAGTCGGGTCGTTACATTCTCTCCCTCTTAAACATACGTTCGTCCTCGAACGTGCTAAGAACTGCTCTGCGGTTGTCCGAAATCACTATTTAATACCGCGTGCACTTACCCGTACTGCCACAACTCAGTTGAGCACATTAGCTCGATCAAATCTGAAGATATTCTCTTTTTTTGCCAATAACCCTTAGAGCCCAGTTCCAACATCCGAAATTCTCTGCCAGCCGGCTTCCCACATAAGAACACCGTATCAATCACCACACGATGTACTAGAACATGACTGCATACCTTTGCTGAATTTACACCATGCACCGCAACATTCACATGACCATAATAACATTCTCTGATCATACTAGCCGAAATCTCACGAATCTGATGCTCACAATACACCTCATGACATATATAAGTCTTGTTTCAACTCTGGCAATACTGCCACGATGAAAGAGGTGTAGAAATTCATAACCAACTACCGAGTCAACAAACCATTGAACTTCTCCTCTTGACTAGAATCATCACCTCATTATGAACCAAATAATAGTATTTGCTTTTTAATATACTTCATATAATCTGATCGTACTGATCCCAGATCCAAAATCTCGTCTCACCCAGTATAAGATGCTCAGGCAACAAGTCACCTCAGACACGATCAAAAGTCTCATGTGATGCCACAATGTGCCAATAAGCTACCAACTCGAACGTGATACATAAGGAAAATGAAGTCTGGAAGGGATTACTCAACCCACGCAACTAATTAGACAACCGAAAAGGTGTTATGAACCTTCCCCAGAAAATGGAAAACAAAACACACGAAAATAGATATAGGGGACTGTAATCAACATCCCACTGTGTCAGCGTGCAACCCGATCCAAACAACATATCCATAGCGGCATGCCACCTGATCCACACATAAAATCTACATAAAGAGATACTTACCGAGCTAGAATGCTCATTACTACAAAATACCCGAATATCGGCCACAAGCACGGTAAGTGCATAATACCATCCCTGGGGAGATAGATAGCACCATACGCTACAAAACTCAAGCACAACTAAGGTGCGATATATGATTTGAATCTTGAGAGCCATCCTTCTCACATAACACTATCGCTATGCGGAACCTCAACACATAAGAAATTTACCAAGCCGTTTCACAACTCACACGGCACAATATAGTATTACATGAAATAGCCGACGACGAAAAGACATCCAACATCTGAATACTCCTGCATAAGGAGCGCTATGCTAAAATGAACACATCCGGCCTAATATAGAGCCCATATTCATATTTAAATCCATCCACAGGCCTCAAGCCGATTCTGATTGCACCGTACTAGGCTAATAACCTTTCAAGGATCCATAATAACCCTTTTTCCCATAACACACTAGAACAACCATCATAACCGGAACAAACTTCCACAGTCCACAACTAAGTGAATCGAGCGCCCTCCAGGCATAAATTCTCGAATCAGCAACATTACCACAATCTTCATACTTGGTTTCAATCTTTACTCAATCAAGTGACTACATGCCACTCTTACACAATCTTTCCGTGGGACACACTCCCATGACCTTCCGCACCAGGTAACAAGTTTGCACATCCATACCACCGGTCACACTAATGCTGTAAAGAATATCAAGAATCTGCAGTCAGTATGCAAAGCCTCTTACACAGGATACTGATCTCAGGTGACGCTGGAGACAATACCAGCTTATTCTAAACATCTAAATTCCTTTTCCTGCTCATCCTAGCTCGTGACATCCTTGTTAATACCGAACTGCAACTTCAATCCCTAATCTTTCAAATTCGTGCCGCTCACCGCACCTATCTTACCAATGTGCGAGGACCCAAGAATTGCATCATAGCTCCTAAACCACTAATAGGATACACACTTCACTTTGTAGAAACCTTTCGCTTTACTCATTTCAGGAGAATCATTGCAACACATGACTGAATTCTCATAACCGTAGAACACACAAATAGTGGTCTAAACTACCATAACCCTTCCGGGATCCGCCTACACATAACAGGCCATAATACTCGAATGCATCCAAATACAATCAATTATGGCAGCCGTCAAGCCTCGCACATCCCGCCACAAATCACATGCATAATCTAATCATGCTGGAGGAACTGATCACTGCCACCATTATGCTAATTCAATCATGGCTAACCGATCCGACTTCTTCTAACTTATCCTTAACTTGTCTTAGAAATAATAATAACTCCAGTCAACATATAATGAACTCAATCCGCATTCATCCTGAGCGGCCTTGAATCACGAGACCATGCTGTCTCAAATCCCACGAACCATCCCATACCCTCCTTGTGCGCATGTTCGCATCTTCAACTGGTGCACCTATTCTGGAAAATCCGTCTATGAATCCGAAGTTATTTTCTTCCATTCCTCCAATGCTACACCGCAACCTGAAGATAACGTAGAACACTCCAAGCCCCTTTCATAATTTGCTGCAAAAGCTCGATACTTAACCATACTACAAGCTCGAAATCCTTAGGCATTGCACTTTAACTTTTGAATCCACTAGGATCGTTATTGAGAGTCACCCACACTGACTTGGTCCTGAATATAATTAACTCCAAGGCTCCGCTGGCACATGAGTACCCTCTCAAGGAAGTACCTGGCTGAATCATCTTCCTTGTAACTCGCCTTTACATGAAGTATAAATCCTGAATCTTCCCAAAGCCTGAGCATGAATTGATATGGCCAACTATAGCACACATTCCTCAAATCGCATTGCTCAAATTACCACTGATGTTCTTTTTCCTTAGTCGTAATAACCCATCAATATGCCAATAACCAGAAATCTTACAAATAGACGGCCATGCAATCCAACTGTAGGTGGTGGGACTCTCCCACTTAGCTTGAAGCTACTATTGCATAAACCTGGAACCCACCAAGATTCTTCCTTCATCGACATGATCTAGCACAATCAATCCACCAAATTCCTCTAAATCCTTCTATTAACCTTTAATGAACACTCCGAACCACTAGCCATATTTATATATTCAATCTCTTACCGGGTAGCCAGTAGAATTATGCGCAGAAGCTTCATCAACACCGCGCGACCGCTAACCTGCTCACAGGAGATAACCCACCTGTGAAAATTACATGCCGACATATTCCCACAACGCTGCACCGAGAACAATTACCACGAAGCCAACAAACCATCCTGAGCCCGTGCTCATTCACCTGCTATACAAGCCCGTTCACTCCCCATTGGCATCAAATAAACGTGCGGCAATACATTCCAATCCAAAGTCATGTGGTATCCTTTTTCTTATTAAGCTACCCCCTCCTCCAATTCAAACTTAATAAACTTTGAAACTTCAACTTCTATAATCGATGCCGAAACCTATCAAATAACGTCCGATTGTCCTTAAATTTTGCACACAAGTCACATTTGATATTACGGACCTACTCCAACTTCCGGAATCGGATTCCGATCCCAATATCAAAAAGTTCACTTCCGGTCGAACTTCTCAAAAACCTTCAAATTTCTAGCTTTAGCCCAAATGACTCCAAAATGACTTACGGACCTCTGAATTAACTTCCGGACGCGCTCCCAATACCAGAATTACCATACGGAGCTATTCCTAGACTCGAAATCCCAAACAGACATTGATAACATTGAAATGCACTTCAACCCAAATTTATGAAATTCTTCCAAAATGCTAACTTCCACAATCGGCACCGAAATGCTCCCGGGTCATCCAAAACCTGATCCGGACATACGTCCAAGTCCGAATTCATCATACGAACCTGCTAGAACCTTCAAATCCCGATTCCGAGATCGTTTACTCAAAAATACAATCTTAGTCAATTCTTCCAACTTAAAGCTTCCGAAATGAGAAGTTTTCTTTTCAAATCAACTCCGAACTTTCGAAATTTCAATTCCGATCACGCGTACCAGTCATAATACATGAAGTGAAGTTACTCGTGGTCTCAAACTGCTGAACGACATACTAGAACTCAAAACGAATGGTCACGTTGTTACAAACAGTGTTTTCGTATTTGTGATAAATGGTTCGTAATTGCGAATGAACGGTGTTTTCTCAATTGCGATAAATTATTCGCAATTGTGAATGAAAAGTATCTTACCAGAAACCAGCAAACTCAAACTTCTCCGAAATGATCCGAAATCACCCTAAAACTGATCCGGAACCTCGCGGACACAAACCATATATGAATTTCAATCATAAACAATGCTACGGACCTGCTCGCGCACTCAAAATACTGAAAAGAGGTTATCTTGACCTGATATTGACCATGATCAAGCTCCCAAATTTTTTAGCTTTACTAGTCTCTCAACCAATGATCCAAAAATACACCCATGCCCCTCGGGACCCGTCATATCATACCAACAAGTCCCAAAATATGATACAAATTTAGCCAAGGCTTCAAATCACATCAAATAACGCCGAAACAACGAATCGCGCCTCGAATCGAATTATGAGTTATGAAATTTTTAAATTCTATAATTTGCGCCGAAGCGTATCAAATCAATCCGGAATGACTTCAAATTTTGCACACATATCATAAATAACATAATGGATCTGTTCTAATTTTCGGAATCGAATTTCGACCCCGATATCAATAAAGTTCCCGGTAAAACTTTCTAAAAATCTTCCATTTTTCAGCTTTCGCCAAAATGTGTCAAATTGTCCTATGGACTTCCAAATCCAAATCCGAACACATGCCTAAGTCCGAAATCACTAAACGAAGCTATTGACATCATTAAAATTCCATTCCGGAGTCGTTTGCTCAAAAGTCAGACTCTGGTAAAGTCTTTTCATTTTAAGGTTCAAAAATGAGAATTGTTCTATTAATTAAATTTTTTAATCTTCCGAAAACCAAACTCGACCACACACGCGGGTCATAATACATATTACGAAGTTGCTCGAGACCTTAAGTCGCTGAACAGAGTATTAATTATTAAAACGACAAGTTGGATCGTTACACAAATAATCACCCAAAAAAATGAAGAACTAAGTAGACAAAAATAGTATAATATGCAAGACGAGTTGACATTTAATTTTCGTCACATAGCAGATCCAGAGTTAGCTCAGCTATATTTCTTGAAGAATATTGCAAATTATTAATGGATGTGGTGGTCCTAAAATATGCAGTTTATTAAGTTATTTTGTGTGCCACAATTTAATAATAAATATTATTATTCGCACTCAGTATTTACATCAAATTAAGAAATTTAACTTTAAAAGTTAACTAATTAAAATGAGATTACGTCTCACTTAGTCATGGTGAACCGAAAAAAACTTAAGTACACGACTCATATCTTATATTAATTGATTTTGTGTAAACATATAGAACACAATCATAACTCCGTCGTTGCTTTTGGTTCTCCGTTAGAAGAAAAAAAAAGTTAAAATAAAGATAAAAATTAGCTGGTCATGCCCATGCCCGGACTGCTCATAATGTTTGTATTGGGGTAGGCTGTTTACATCACGGGTTCGAGCCACGAATGTTTGCATTAGAGTATGCTGCCTATATCATAAAATCATCGGGATACTTTGTGCATCGGGCCTTGTATGAATGTGATCCTTCCCCGAACCTTGTGTGAATGCGAGATACTTTGTGTATCGGGCTGCCCTTTCTGTTTATGCCGATGCATGGTTCATGCCCAACCCATACGTCCAGGTTTCTCTGCTAAATTTTTCTTTCTTTAAATAGAATGAAAGGTTTCGGACATGATTGAATTTATGCACCAAATGACCTAAATGATGTAGGGAGAAATTGCAACATGTATATGTTACATAGTCTTCAATTACTTAAGCACGTGTTATGTGGTGACAACATTCAGTGGATCTAAGAGAAAATTATACTTCTCTACGTTACGCAAAGAATGATAGAATCGCAGGACAAGGTTCAATACATACATAGGTTTTGTTTAGACTCAAATGTAGTGTCTAATTTTGTACTAAATGTACACAAAATCATCGTAATTTATTATCATAAAAAAACGTTAAAAGAATATTTTCAATATAATAATGACAAGACAATTATGTTTCAATCCTAAGTAAATTGGAGTCAGTTATATGAATTCTCATTGTCTATGTTGCTACCGAGGGCGACCATATGTGTACCGGTTCTATTTCGAGAATTTTAACTAAGTATCCAAAATTGGAACCTACCACAATTAGGGAGATTTGTACTTAATTACCTAACATGGTACGATTTTTAAGAATTAATTGACTACATTGACACTAAAATACTTGAAAGAGAAAATACTTCTAGTACTTAACTCACCGAAATCGAACCTTGCTTAAGCACAAGGGAAGACATATACAGAAACAGAGAAAACTGAATGGGCTAGCATCTTGCTGAAAGTCACATGAATTCAATAAAAATATAAAAAGAGGGAGAGACTAAGAAAATTGAACCTTATATAAATAAGTTGTATGTGGGTGTATATTATTTGTGTGACTAATGTATCACTGGATATATAGTGACATACGAAATACATAGAACATAATTGTATGCTTTGTATATGTAAGTTGTGTATTTTTACTATATTGTATACAACAACATAACTGTATGTTTTGGGTAGGAAAGTTGTATGTTTTCACTGGATCGTATACATTTGTTTAAAAAATGTTGCTTCTTTTTAAAAGACAGGCCTTTTGTTGACAATTAGGGCCCTGATTTTGTATCTCTAGGTAAAAGTCCTTTCTATTTTGGAAATCTTACATAAATGTCCCAAAAAAGTCTCAACTTACCAACCTCTAGCCATTAATTATAGATATACCAAAACTAGTCAAGCACATATAAAAATTAAAAACCCAAAGAAATAAGGTTTTTTCTCTCCAAGAATCACACACAAAGATCTCCTTTCATACTTTCAAGAGTGATTAGCAACATTAGATGCAAGACGGAAAGTAAATTTTATGGATGAGGTATCAAATAAAATGATGAAATACAAAGAAATTATATTTACAAGATCTCAAAAATCTAAGCAAAAATGGACTTTTTTCAATGGGTATGGTTGATATTCATTGAAAACATATAAGACGAGTCAATATACAAAATATGAGGCAGATTGGAGGTGATTTGGACTGATTTGGTATCAAAATTCGTAGTTAAAATCGAGTTAAAAAAAGTTCTTCTGCGACACATGTATCACGCATGTATCTCACACGCAGGTATACATGTGATACATATTTGATACAAATATGATACATATGCGATACAAAAGTGATAAAGAGTGTGATACACCAATTATTTTTTTTATGTTCATCTTTTACTTCGAATTTTTAATTCAAACCACCTCAAAACTCCACAAAATCATCCCAAAACTGAGATTCATGCTCCTTAAGATGTACCAAATCTATTCTAATAACACCCACTAAAAAAAAGTAAAAATTTGACCTTTTTTGGCTACAAATAGCTAATTGGCTAATATTAGTAATATTGTATGAATTGGCCAATTTTTATAACAAGCTACTTATAAATGTACATAGCTGGTATTTTTCCTTTTATTTTTGGGGCAAGTTCACATATAACCGTTCTTAGGAATGCTATTTAGGGATTAGTTTCGTCTTGAAATTTTACACTAAAAATAATAACTTCAGGATAACGCAGGACATTTTTGTTCTGAAAAACTAAAATTCAACTAATTCCTAAATAACAGTCCTTTAGAGTGAGGGGTATCTAACGTCATTTCTACTCTATTTTGTCTCATGTGATCGGGGATTTTGGTTTTCGGCCTCTCTTCATCTTCTTATTGATTGTTCCAAAAAAACAAAATCTGATGAAAAATTGGACCCCAATATCAGTGAATTAGGCGGAAAGGAGACTTTGCAAAGCTCTTATTTGATATACTAGCTTTGATATTGTCATGACCCAAAATCCACTAAAAATCGTGATGGTGCCTAATATCGCCGTCATGCAAGTCAACTATGATTGATCAACTTAATTACCCATTTTTGCATTTTGAAATCAAAAAAATTTCGTTAATTAAATCGTATGAAATAGAATTTACACAACTACAATAACGAACAACCCGTAGGAACCCCTAAAACCCGGCGTCACAAGTGCATGAACATTTTCTAAGGAGTACAATAATAATACAATATTTGTCTCGAATGTAATAAGACAAAAAAAAATAGTACAATGGAAACTCGGTGGACTGCGATGCGTAACTTGAAATGCAGCTCAAATAAAGTTTCCTCAACAGGTGCGCCTCGGCGCCAAGGTGATCATCGAGTGAACCTGTCAGATCCTGCACATTTAGTGCAGAAGTGCAGCATGAGTATGTAAATCAACGTGTACCCAGTAAGTATATAGCCTAACCCCGGAGAAGTAGTGACGAGGGGTCGACATCGACACTTACTAAAGGTCCAATAAAATAATGTAATAAAACATGAGCAGATATGAAGCATACGACAATAATGGAATAAATTTGTAAGTTACATAATCTTCCAATTTCTTCTTTTAAAGCAAGAATTTCTAAGTCTTGTAATCTACCTTAACGTCTTAGAAAATGTCTAGTGTCATTATCAAATCAATAAGGAATACCATATAAAGGCCGGGCATCAGTGGAGAGATTAGCTCATGAATATTCGGACTACTAGCGATATAACGCACGATTCTGCTGTTGTCATTCGGCCCGATCCAGAATAATGTGTACACTGCCGAGGGTCGAGCGGCACGAACCATAGACGCATCTCTATGCTGCCGAGGCGTTCGTCCCGCTCCACAAAAAAAGGAAGGAGGTTACCGAATCACGAGACACATATTAACAATAAAAAACATGAGCACAAAATGAATATAATCTTTACCATTCCTCAAATAACTCGCCCATAACTCAAAGTGTTAAGGCTTGGCCTAGTGTACATATATTTATTTCTAAATCAATTTCAATTATTACTTCAATTAATTAAGCCAGCAGAATGAGTTCAGATAATTCAAATGTTACATGATAAGGTCATAAGTCTATCCGGACATAAACATGCTATAGCTACATACAGACTCTCATCACTTCGTGCATACGTAGCACCCACAACTAGTTGCACATAACAACAAATATCACCTAAGGGGTAGTTTCCCCCTCAAAAGGTTAGACAGGAGACGTACCTCGGTCCGAAGTTCCATAACCGGCTCCAAAGCCTTTCTAACACCTCAAATTGATGCCCGTCTCTTCAAAACTAGTTACACAACGTGCAAACCAATCAAAATATACCCCAACACGTTTAATTTAACAATTTATAATGATTTCCAACTTCGCTCAAAAGCCAACAAGGTCAACCCTCAGGCCCACGCACCCGGATTTTGGAAATATTTGAAGATAAACTCTACCCATAACACCACGAACTCAAATAAATAATTTATTCCTAATTTCATGTCCAATTTCGTGGTCAAATTCTAAAAATACCAAATTCTAGGTTTTCTACTAAAAATCCCAAATTTCTACTAATTTCCATGTTAAAATCCATATACAGACCCTGCATTTAACTAGTAGTAGGTGGGAGTCACTTACCTTGTGTTGCTTGATGAAAACCTCCCCTTGAAGCTTTTTAAAATCGCCCCAACCAAGTAAAAATGAGAGAAAATGGTCCAAATCCCGTTTTTATAAAAACCTCACTGCCCATCGACATTTTCGCATCTGCTGAACATGAGCCGCTTCTGCGACACAGAGTCCGCCTCTACGGCTCCCTTAAGACCCCTCAACCTCCGCATCTGCTGCCCCTCCAGCGCTTCTACGCCTTCGCTTCTGCGGCTCTTCATGCGCAGGTGTGGTTCGGCTTCTGCGGAACTCGACCGCATTTGTAGTCCCAGCCTTCCCCAGCCATTCCGCTTCTGCACTCAAGGATGCCGCATCTGCGCCATCGCAGATGCGGAAATGGTCTCGCACTTGCACCACTGCACAACTCGCCCAGAAGCGCTCTTGCGACCCTCTTGGCTGCTTCTGCGGCTTCGCACCTGCGGCCAAAACTTCGCAGGTGCGGTTACACCAGATGCCAGCTGCATTAGCATTTCCCCCAAGCCCAAACTCGATCTGTTTCAATCCGATTCTCACCCGAGGCCCCCGGGACCCGATTCAAACATACCAATACATCCCAAAATACAATACGAACTCAGTCGAAGCCTTAAACCATGCCAAACAACATCAAAATCATGAATCGCGCCTCGAATCAAACTTATAAATTTTTGAATTTTCAAATTCTATATCTTGTGTCGAAACATATCAAATCAATCCAGCAATGACTTGAAATTTCGCACACGAGTCATAAATGACATAACAAAGCTATTCAAAGGCTCGAAATCCCAAACGGACATCGATAAGATCAAAATCCACTTCAAACCAAACTTATGAAATTCTTAAACCTTTAAAATGCCAACCTTCCATAATAAGTGCTGACATGCTCCCGGGCCATCCGATACTCGACCCGGACATATGCCCAAGTCCAAAATCATCTTACGAACCTATTGAAACCTTCAAATCCTGATTCCGAGGTCGTTTACTCAAAAGTCCAACCTTAGTCAATTCTTCCAACTTAAAGCTTCCGAAATTAGAATTTTCTTTCCAAATCAATCCTAAACTTCCCAAAATTCAATTCAGACCACACGTACAAGTCATAATACCTGAAGTGAAACAACTCAAGACTTCAAACCGCCGAACGACGCGCTAGATCTCAAAACGACCGGTCGGGTCATTACATTCTCCCCCACTTAAACATACATTCGTCCTCGAACGTGCTAAGGACTGCTCCAGAGTTGTCCAAAATTACTGTTTAACACCTCGTGCACCTACCCGTTCCACCACAATCCAGTTGAACACAATATCTCGAGTCAAACTGAAGATCCTCTCTTTTATTTAGTCAATAAACCTTAGGACCAAATTCCAACCTTCGAATTTCTCTACATGTCCTGATTCTAACATACGAACACCGTACCAATCACCACACACTGTACCAAAACATGATCATGTACCTATTTTGAAATCACACCATGCACCACATAAGTCTGTTGCCTAAAATAACATCCTCCGACCACTATAGCTGTAATTTCACGAATCTGATGCTCGCGATACCTCTCATGACGCATATAAATCATGTTCCAACTCTTGCAATACTGCCACAACGAAAGAGACGTGTAGAAACTCATAAGCACCTGCTGAATCAATAATTCATGGAGTCTCTCCTCCTGACAAGAACCATTACCTCATTTTGAACTGAATAAGTATATTTTCTCTTTAAATGCACCTTATATAAATCTAATTGCACAATTTCAGGTCCAATAATCTCGTCTAACCCCGTACAAACTGCTCAGGCAATGAGTCACCGCAAACATTGACCAAGATCTTATGCAGCACCATCAAAGCGCCAACAAGCTACCATTAGAATATAATTCATAAGGAAGAACGAACTACGACAGGGAATTACACAGCCTGTGTAACGAATAAAACGGCCGAATAGATGCTATGAACCTACCTCACGGATGAAAAATAAGGCACACAAAATAGGTGTAAGGAACTATACTCAACATCTCACTGTTGCGGCGTGCAACCCGATCTGTCATGATACTGTTGCGGCGTGCAACCCGATCCACATAACATGCCCGTGGCGGCGTGCCACCCGATCCAAACAATATACCCGTGGCGGCGTGCCACCCGATCCGCACATAACATCAAGAAGAAAACACACACATCAAGCCGTAACGCTTATACTTACGAAATGCCCGAATATCGACCACGAGCACGCTAAGTTCATAGTACAAATCCTGGAGATAGTACCATAAACTCTCTCATTAACGATAGTACCATAATTTTCATACTTGGTTTCAATCTTTAACAATCAAGTGACTAACATGCCATACTTGTACAAACCTCCTCATGGGTACACTCCCATTACCTTCCGCTCAGGTAGCAAAGCTTGCACATCCATACCACCAACCGTTCTAATTCTATAAAGCAAATCAAGAATCCGCAAATAAGTACACAATGCCTCTTTCACAACCATTCTCAGGCGACATTAAGATAATGCCCGCTTACTCTAAACATCTAAATTCTTCCCTGCTTATCCGAGCTCGTGACATTCTTGTCAACACCGAACCGCAACCTTGATCCTCAACTTTCAAATTCCTATGCCGCTCACTGCACCTATCATGCCGCTACGCGATAATACACGCATTCACCATAGCCCTTGAACTACTAGTAGAATGACCACATCATTGGCTAAAAACCTTTCACTTAGCTCATTTCAAGAGAACCAATGCACATGCAACTGAATTCCCAAACCGCAGAAAATACAAACCTCAAGTCGTGATCTACCGCCATGACTCTTCTGGAATCCATTCACACAACAAGGCCATTTGAATAAAATACCTCCCAATCTATCAAGTTACGGTGGCTGTTAAGCCCGTACGTACATCTACAAACTACATGTATAACTTCACATGCCAAAGGAACCGATCATTGCCACAATCAGGCTTGTTCAACCATTTCTAACCGACCCAACTTCTTTCAATTTACTCTTGACATGACTTAGAAATATAATAGCTCCATTCACAATATAACAAACTCAATCTGCACTTATCCAGAGTGACCAGAATCGCGAGACCACAACGTCTCAATACCCATGAATCATATCATACCTCCTTACGCGCACAATAGCATCTCCAACTGGTACACCCATTCTCCAAGACCTTCCGCGATCCGAAGCTATTTCTTTCTTTCCTCCAATACTGCACCGCATACCCGATGATAACATAGAACATTCCAAGTCTCGTTCGTAATCCACTATGAAAACTCGATCCTTAACCACACAATGGACCCGATATCCTTAGGCACTGCACCTTAATTCTTGAACCCACTAGAACTGTTGTTGAGAGTCACCCACTCTGACCTGATCCTGAATATCACCAAAATTCAATGCTCTGCTAGCACATGAACACACTATCACAGAAGCAACCTGCTGAATTCTTTTCCTTGTACATTACATCCACAAGAAGCATAAACTCGGGGCTTTCCCAAATCATGCACCTCAATCGTTAAGGCAAAGTATAGCACACATTCATCGAGTTCCTTGTTTGACTTACTCCTGACATTTCCTTTTTCTTAGTCATAAATGATCCACCAATACACCGATAACCAGCAACCGCACAAGCAGACACCTACACGATCCAATCGTAGACGGTGGGCTCCCTCACTGAAAACGATCGGTCGGGTCGTGACAGATATCCTCCAACAAATAGCTGCTTTCTCTTCTAATGTCTGGACCAACCACTACTAGAAAACTGCCAAAAATCATCCAAGAAAGCTGACCGAAATCGATCAAAAATATAGGAAAACCGACCGATTTTCGACCGATTTTATTTCATTGAAACAATAGTGGTCGCTAAGGTGTGGCGACCGAAGACGGTCACAATTTTCCGACCGAAGTTGGTCGGTTAATTCAACCTTTGGGTGACCACTTTAACTGATAATATTTGTTGGAAAAATAAATATACCGACCGAAATTGGTCAGTAATATATAAATTATTTTTCAAAATAGCGACCGATTTCGTTCGGAAATATAATTATTTGATAATTTTGCATTTCTTCTTAAATTTTAACAGACAGACCGAAATCAGTTGGAATAATAAATTAATAAATAAATAAATAAAGTTATTTTCGACCGACCGATTTCAAATTTCTGCATATTGCACATTGAAATTACCTACCAAAGTCAGTCGAAAATTATGAATTTCTGGGTTTTAATATGAGAATTCCGACCGAAATCGGTCGGTTTTCTGGTTAACAACATGGCAAAATATGCCTGCTTTTACGCTACACCACCTACCAATTACAACCAATAACCATCCTATAATGGCAGTATTACATTGCTGCCATTCAACCACAATTAACCACCACCACCAACAACAACAACAACAATTAACCAACTACAATCACAACAACAACGCTAATAACAATCACAACAACAACGCCAACCACAACAACAACAACAATGCTAATAACAACCACAACAACAACGCCAACCACAACAACAACAATACAAATGTTCAATAACAAAATAATATCAACAATAAAATCATCATTCAAAACTATTCCAACATAATATTCACAAGTTCAAGACTTTGTTTAGAAATACACACCATTCAATGAGTGTTTTGTAATGCATCATCTCCATCTTCACTACTAGAAGCTTTATCGTCAGCATGGTTCGAAGGATCACGGCGAGAAGGATTAACATCTTGTCACGACCAAAAATTCACAAGTCATGATGGCACCTAACCTGACCATTAGGTCAGATAATTAACTGTTAACACAATTCTAATAAAATAAATGTGATCAACAATTGATATATCTGGATTCCAAACAATGACCCAAGGTTTGGTAATACAAGACATGAGCTACTAAGACTGGATTATTACAAGAACTGGTATGAGGTAAATTCAACTTCTGTTTGAAATGTACTTAAACAGAATTCAACTCTAGAACTACCCAGGGACAAGTGGTAGCCTCATCCGGAAGGCACGAACATCTTCAGAGTCAGCTCCTGACATCACCCGCAGCTCCGCTCCAAAATCTGCATGCAAAGTGCAGAAGTGTAGTATGAGTACAACCGATCCCATGTACTCAGTAAGTATCTTATCTAACCTCGGTGAAGTAGTGATTAGGATCTTTAGTTAAAAAGTAAAAAACTCACTGATATAACCTGTACAAAAGACTAGCAATAGAACAATACTAGAACATAACAGAATAGAGTACGAGGAAACAATTATACGAAGCAGTAAATGAATTCTAGAAGAACCACAATTAGTATTCCTCAACATCACGGCCAATCCTTTCCTTAGAGTGATAACCAACAAGTCACAGTAATAAATCCATAACTTTCATAATGTGAGAAATATACTCAAGACATCAAATCCAATGGCACGATAACACCCTTTGTACATTTATCTCATCCTCACCAAATATACATGTAACAGTACCAACCGGGTGAAAAGAATGCCGATAAAAGTAATGACAAGGTAGGAAACATAGAAATGATGACATCGATTAGGTAAAAAGAACATAATTTTACCTAACTAGTAGGGTAGAAGGCATAGATGTAGAAATAACAAATAAGAGGGGAAAGCATGTTCTTTATAAGCTAACAAATAGAGGCATGAATGGCTAACATGGTAGAAGGCTTATACTAAAGTGCAACAAACTAGATATGACATGGATGTAGATATAACAATAGGAAGTAGGCATGATATTTACACGTTAAGGCATGGGCAACACAACAATAATTGAGATAGAGAACAAGGACAGAACATAGGAAGCATAGGGACGACAGTAACAACTCAAGGTAAAGGCATGAACGTATACACAAGGAAAAGATATCACAACATAATGCATGTCCCTCGTCCTCTCCTGCACGAAAACACCCTTCGTGCCATAAATTCGTGATAATATAAAATCATGATAATATAAATGAAATGGCACGGCATCACTCTTTGTGCGTTTACTGTCATCCTCACATGATAATCTAAATGAGATCAGGATAATATAAATGAAACGGCACGGCATAACCTTTCGTGCTTTTACTCTCAAATGAAATGGCACGGCATCACCCTTCGTGCTTTACACTCAAATGAAATGGAACGGCATCACCCTTCATGCTTTACACTTTTCTTCACATGATAAAATATATGAAATGGCACGGCATCACCCGTCGTGCTTTACACTCTTCCTCACATGATAATATATATACAATGGCACGACATCAACCTTCATGCTTTATACCCTTCCTCTCCAAGTATATGTATATCAATGACAAATAACGTAGAAAGCATAAATAACGTCAAGGAGAGTGGTTAAACGAATATTCCAAATGAACCACAATCACAACTTTCAAGCCAATACTAGTTCCATAAACCCTCGAGAACCTTATTATTCAAGTGTTTCAACAAATCTCAAGGATGATCTACAACACGAATATAGAATCTAATATATCAAGAATGACGGCCGTAGTGGTGTATTAGTGATTAAGCATAATGATGATCAAATTAGACACATCAATGTTTTTCAAAATTTCGTCAAACTTTAATCAAGTTATAATAAACTAAATCTTGGTTTCTAACATTTAATTCCATATTCTAGTGATCTAGAAGTCAAGTAAGACATGAAGCAAGAAGGTCACGTAATTCTACAAGGCGCACTTTATAGTATAATTTACCCCCGAGCATGATTAACCCTGGCACATGCATATATGCTCGTCACCTCATATATGTATCACCCCTGTATGTAGCAAATAATGTCAATTAGTAGGAAAACTTTCCTCAACAAAGTTAGGTAAGACACTTACCTCAAACGAGCCAAATCAATACCCTAGAAGTGCCATCTCGTTCAAATCATCATCTGAACGGCACGAAACTATCCAAAAGCAACTCAAAGGCGTCAAATAATACCTAAGGAAACAATTCCAAATGATAAAGGTCGAATTTTTGATCAAAATCCCAAAGTCAACTAAAAAGTCAAACCCGGTCTTGCACCTCGGAACCCGACAAAACTCACACTATCCGCAACCCATTCAATTACGAGTCCAACCATACTAATTTCACTCAATTCCGACTCCGAATCGATGTTCATAACTCAAAAATTCACTTTAGGTATGTTTAGACAAAAAACCCCAATTTCTCTTTTGAAACCTTCGATCAAATGCCAAAAACGAAGATAGAATCATGATATAAAATCAAAAATGAGTAGAAAACGCTTACCCCAATTCACATGGTGAAAATTGCTTCAAGAATCGCCTCAAATCGAGCTCCAAAGCTCATAATACTGCTCCGGCAACACCCTTCGCGAACGCGGGAAGACCATCGCGCTCGCGATGAACAAAATCACACCGGCACAAAAATACTCTACGCATTCGCGGCATAGTCCACGCGAACGCAATGCACAGCAGAACCAACCCTTTGTGAACGCGTCTGCTATTTTGCGAATGCGAAGACATTTCCTCCAGCTCCTCAACTACAACTCTATGTGAACGCGACACCACATCACGAACGCGGAACACAATCAGCTTACCTTTCACAAACGCATTCCATATATCGCTTCCTCGAAGAACAAATTTGCAGCAAACCAAATTATACTTCGTGATCGCGAAGAACACCAGAAGAATCAGGTAACAGCAGAAACCAACAACAACAACATGGCTCAAATTGGTCCGAAACCCGTCTGAAACTCACCCGAGCCCCTCGGGACCCCCGTCCGAATATACCAACAAGTCTCATAACATAACACGGACTCACTCGATGCCTCAAATCACATATAACAATGTCAAAACCACGAATCACACCTCAAATTGAACTAAATGAACTTTTGAACTTTCAACTTCCAAATCTCACGCCGAAACATATCAAATCAACTCGGAACATCCTCAAATTTTGCGCACAAGTTCCAGATGACATAACAAAGCTACTCCAACTCCCGAAACTAAAATCCGAATTCGATATCCTCAAAGTCAACTTCCGGTCAAACTTATGAACTTTCCAAATCTTCAAATTTCCAACTTTCGCTAATTAGTGTCGAATCCTTCCAGAAATATCCAAATGCAAATCTGGGCATACGCACGAGTCCAAAATCACAATACGGACCTAACGGGACCATCAAAACTCCAATCCGAGGTCAAATGCTAAAAAGTCAAACTTGGTCAAGTCTTCCAACTCAAAGCGTCAATCATGAAGTTCATTCTTCCAAATCGATTCCGAATAACCTAAAAACCAAAAATGACGATTCAACATCATGCAGAGATACTCGTGCCCTCAAACTACAGAGTGAAGTGCAAATTTTTCAAAACGACCGGTCGGGTCGTTACATTCTCCCCCACTTAAACATACGTTCATACACGAATGTGTCGAGAGTCATCCCAAAGCTATCAAACCACCGTGTAACCTAACCATGAACATACTTGGGGGTGATCCCATAACACCCTAATCCATATAAGCCTGACGATACAACATAACTGAAGATCCTTAATTAAACCTTAGACCGTAAGCCTTAGAACCCAAATTTCCAACATCCAAATTTCCTTACAAGGCCCGAATCTCGCATCTACACACCGTATAAGTCTGAACAAGCTGTATTAAGTCACAACCATAACCCAAGATGTAATCACTTGATATACCCCATAACTCAGATACTCATAGCAGTAACTGCTGACCACCATGGCTGCCCAAAAACAAATTTGGTATCGGTAGTAAACCTCAAATCAATTAAAAACTCGTTCAAAACCTTCATACACTACCGATGATGAAAGACACATGCAAAATCTATTAACCACTCATCTGATCAATAAGCCAAGAAGCTCATTCGTCTAACCAGGGCCATTGCCCAAATCCTTAGCAGAATTATAGTACCATCCTTCCAAACATTCCTCATCCCAATACGATAGTGCAAATCTCGGGTCTAGAAGCCTCATCTCAGCCAATACAAGCAGCCTAACCGACAAGTCTTAACAAAAAAATCATATGGAGCCCCACACAATGCGGTCCCGTACACCAACAAGTAATAATTCAGACATGACCGATAATAGTAAAAAAAATCAATAAGAAGGCTACTAAGCAAGCTAAGCAGACAGAGTAATTTTAACATTTTCTTATGAACTATTTTCAACAAGGTGAAAGCAAAATATACGAAATAAGCATAAGGAGTTACATTTCATCACAGTACTGTTGTGGCGCGCAACACGATCCCATCATATCAATCCACATAGGGTACCCATCGAGCCATAATACTCGAGCTCACTGATCACATGTGTGTCAACATCAAACACGATAGAGTGCAGCAATATAACTGTGGGAAGATGATTAGGCACAACAATACTAAGAGAGACAAGCACAACTATGGTGCAACAAGCAAGTCAACATCACGAGGGCCATCTCGCCCATAACACCATAAGGCCTAAATGGAATTACAATATGCGTGTGAAGAATCATGTAACCCTCACAACCCGTCATAGCATAATAGAGAAACACATAACATAGACAAAGGCGCTAATAACATCCATTCCGCCCGATAATATACCTGTGGTAATAGCTGTGCAGGAGCAAGCAAATCCGATCCGATGCAGAATACACATTCTCATTAGGCTCACAAATACTCCCTAAACAGGTAAATAACCTTCCTAAAGTCCATAACAACCTTTCCATAACACACACCATCAATCACTCAATCCTCAACATTCCTTCACAATTCGCAATCAAGGAATAGTCTGCCAACGAGAACATCTAGTGTCCGAACCTCGTGTATACTAGAATTTCTATATCCGATCTCAACACCGCTACTCAAATGGATGATATGTCACTCATACCCCATCATCTTATAGAAAAATACCCACAAGTCAAAACACAATGCACCTGCCAAGAGGCGAATTCTCCTCCGGCAAAATCAAAGAGTGCAAGCATAATCTTAAACACATGAAATCATCCGTGTCATCAAGAACTCATATCCTTCCCTCCAAAACTAAACCGCAACCTTGTACATGCAACTTTTCAACCCCACACGACGTGTCGTCTCTAACAAAAAATTCATAATCAACTCCGAACCATGAGCAAATTGAATATCTCATCAACCACGAACCTTTCATTTAACTCTATCCAGGAGAACATTAGCACACACAATATAACTTCTATACCTATAGAAAACACCAACTCCGGCCGTGGTCATAACCATGATGAATTCTTCGGAACTCATTAACACATAATCAAATCATCAGAACTGATCGCCTCTAACTCAACTGAGTCAGACAGGCTGCCAACCCAAAAATAGCTCGATCCTCTATGCTCGCTCTGAAGGAACCTTCTGCGAATTCGAAACCATTTTTTGTATCTCTCCAATATTTCCATTTAGATTCATTCTTGACATAGAAGTATCGAAGATCCGATCACCATTCACTACCAATCTCAACCCTACCCGTATATAAATTCAGAAGTCCTTAAATGCTACATAAGACCTAGAACCCCTCAAAACCTTCTCGATAACCACTCTCCTTACTCTGATTCTTCAATACACAGTTAATATACATGGAGCAACCTGTGCTTCACCAGCACATGACTATTCAAAGAAACAACCAAGCAATCCCTTGGCCCAAAAACTGATACAACGCATGATCTTACAATTCGATCGCCATTAGCAAACTACCCCACTTAGCCCGAAGCCATAGAACATATCATCGGTAATCTAAAGTACCATATCTTCATAGCTTCCTCGATCCTGCACGGCTATTTAGTTGAATACTTCAAAAATGCATGCAATACTGGTCATAAAACACTCCGAAAACTCTGCCAAGTGCTTACCCATCCTTGCAATAGTTAAACAACTTCCCAGAAATGCCCTGAAATGATAATACATGCATTCCACTGAATGGAAACCTCATACGAAACACACTATCCAAACTCATCATGCAGGAGATGGTCCACCGGCTGTACTCAAATTGACACATTACCATGAACCCACCTTAATCGCATCAGCTAGGCCACCAGCCAGTCTTTCCAAGTCTGTGCTTACCAACCCGATATAAGAACCTTCCTCGTACCATAAATGAACGATTGGAAGATTTAATACTGCATCTGCTTCTGAGACTAGACAACACATCGCGATGACAATCAAGCATCCATAGCCCTTCGTAATCCATTCACAGAATCACAGATCATCGGCTAAAAGCGAATACTGAATGCGCCACATCACATATAAACGAATAGAAAGAATCAAAATCGTAGGTTTCAAGATGAAACAAGGCCGCACGATAAGGAAAAAAGAAACGAAAATTTTCCTAGATGCCTAGTAGCCTCCCGAAGATAGGTATGGATATCATCATACCGATCTTCACGACTCTACTAGACACTTGCTCATGACTCGTAGAACCTACGAACCTAGTGCTCTGAAACCAACTTGTCACGACCTAAAATCCACAAGTGGTGATGGCACCTAACCCGACCCATTAGGTCAAGAAATTAACAGTTAACACAATTCTAATAAAATAAATGTGATCAACAATTGATATATCTGGATTCCAAACAATGATCCAAGGTCTTTTAATACAAGGCATGAGCTACTAAGAAAAGACTATTGCATCAGCTCCCGACATCACCCGCAGCTCCGCTCCAAATATCTGCACGCAAAGTGCAGAAGTGTAGTATGAGTACAACCGACCCCATGTACTCAGTAAGTATCTTGTCTAACCTCAGTGAAGTAGTGATTAGGATCTTTAGTTAAAAGATACTCACTGATATAACCTGTACAAAAGACTAGCAATAGAACAATACTAGAACATAACAGAATAGAGTACGAGGAAACAATTATGCGAAGCAGTAAATTAATTGTAGAAGAACCACGATTAGTATTCCTCAACATCACGGCCCATCCTTTCCTTAGAGCGATAGCCAACAAGTCATAGTAATAAATCCATAACTTTCATAATGTGAGAAATATACTCAAGACATCAAATCCAATGGCACGACAACACCCTTCGTACATTTATCTCATCCTCACCAAATATACATGTAATAGTACCAACCAGGTGAAAGGAATGTCGATAACATTAATGACAAGGTAGGAAACATAGAAATGATGACATCGATTAGGAAAGAAGAACATAATTTTATCTAACTAGCATGGTAGAAGGCATAGATGTAGATATAACAATTAATAAGGGAAATCATGATCTTTATAAACTAACAAATAGAGGCATGAATGGCTAACATGGTAGAAGGCTTATACTAAAGTGCAACAAACTAGATATGACATGGATGTAGATATAATAGTTGGAAGTAGGCATGATATTTGCACGTTACACAAGTAGAAGGCATGGGCAACACAACAACAATTGAGATAGAGAACAAGGATAGAACAATAACTACAAGTCACATAGGAAGCATAGGCACGACAGTAACAGCTCAAGGTAAAGGCATGAACGTATACACAAGGAAAAGATATCACAACATAATGTATGTCCCTCGTCCCCGCCTGCACGAAAACACCCTTCGTGCGATAAACTAGTGATAACATAAAAGGATGATAATATAAATGAAATGGCACGGCATCACCCTTCATGCTTTTACTCTCATCCTCATATGTTAATGTAAATGAGATCAGGATAATATAAATGAAACAGCACGGCATCACCCTTTGTGCTTTTACTCTCAAATGAAATGGCACAGCATCACCCTTCGTGCTTTACACTCAAATGAAATGGCACGACATCACCCTTCGTGCTTTACACTTGTCTTCACATGATAAAATATACGAAATAGCACGACATCACCTTTCGTGCTTTACACTCTCCCTCACATGATATTATATATGCAATGGTACGACATCAACCTTCGTGCTTTACACTCTTCCTCTCCAAAAATATGTATATCAATGACAAACAAGGTAGGAAGCATAAATAACGTCAAGGAGAGTGGTTAAACGGATATTCCAAATGAACCCCAATCACAACTTTCAAGACAACACTAATTCAATAAACCCTCCAGAACCTTATTATTCAAGTGTTTCAACAAATCTTAAGGATGATCTACAACACGGATATAGAATCTAATATGTCAAGAATGACGACCGTAGTGGTGTATTACTGATTAAGCATAATGATAACCGAATTAGACACATCAATGTTTCTCAAAATTTTGTCAAATTTTAATCAAGTTATAAAAAACTAAATCTTGGGTTCTAACATTTAATTCCATATTCTAGTGATCTAGAAGTCAAGTAAAACATGAAGCAAGAAGGTCACGTAATTTTACAAGGCACAATTTATAGTATAATTTACCCCCCGAGCATGATTAACCCTGGTATATACATATATGCTCGTCACCTCATATATGTATCACCCCCGCATATAGTAAATAATGTCAATTAGTAGGAAAAATTCGCTCAACAAAGTTAGGTAAGACACTTACCTCAAACGAGCTAAATCGATAGCCTAGAAGCTCCATCCCACTCAAATCATCCTCCGAACGGCTCGAAACTATTCAAAAGCAACTCAAAAGCGTCAAATAATACCTAAGGAAACAATTCAAATGATAAAGGTCGAATTTCTGATCAAAATCCCGAAATCAACTAAAATGTCAAACCCGGGCCCGCACCTCGGAACCCGACGAAACTCACAAAATCCAACAACTCATTCAATTATGAGTCCAACCATACTAATTTCACTCTAATTCGACTCCGAATCAATGTTCAAAACTCAAAATTTTACTTTAGGAAAGTTTAGACAAAACACCCCCAATTTCTCTTTTGAAACCCTCGATCAAATGCCAAAAACGAATATAGATTCATGATATAAAATCAAAAATGAGTAGAGAACACTTACCCCAATTCACATGGTGAAAATTGCTTCAAGAATCGCCTCAATCCGAGCTTCATAGATCTAAATATGAAAAAATGGCTGAAACCCTCGAAATAGAGTACTTTATAATACCGCTCCAGCAACACCCTTCGCGAACACGGGAAGACCATCGTGTTTGCGATGAACAAAATCACATCGGCACAAAAAGACTCTACACATTCGCGGCATAGTCCATGAAAACGCGATGCACAGCAGAACCAATCCTTCGCGAACGCGTCTTCTATTTTGCGAACGCTAAGACATTTCCTCCAGCTCCTCAACTACAACTCTATCTGAACGCGACACCACATCGCAAATGCGGAAAACAATCAGCTTACCTTTCGCAAATGCGTTCCATATATCGCATCCTCGAAGAACAAATTCGCAGCAAACCAAATTACACTTCGCGATCGCGTCTGGATTTGTGCGATCACGAAGAATACTAAAAGCATCAGGTAACAGCAGAAACCAACAACAAATCCTAGCATACTCCCGAGTCCAAAATCACCATCCGATCCTAACGGGACCATCAAAACTCCAATCCAAGGTCAAATGCTAAAAAGTCAAACTTGGTCAACTCTTCCAACTCAAAGCTTCAATCATTAAGTTCATTCTTCCAAATCGATTCCGAATAACCTGAAAACCAAAACTGACGATTCACACAAGTCAAAATACATCATGCGAAGATACTCGTGCCCTCAAACTACCGAGCGAAGTGCAAATATTCAAAATGACCGGTCGGATCGTTACACATCTAGGGAAGGCTCACGATACCGGGGAATGGGGAAAGCACCACTAGCAAGAAGGTTGGCCAGCTGACCATGAAGGAGATTAAATTGTTGGTCCCTCTTTTCTAGCTGAACTTGAAGGGTATCAAATTTTTTATATCTCTTTTGTTCTCTAGCCTTTGTCTCTTCAAGCTCTGCTGTCAGCTTTGCGATCTTCTTCTCCATAGACGAGAGAATTGACCTACCAATTGGCTCGCCCTGGGCAGAAATCCCTATACCTTGCAATCCAGCCCTGTAGCATTGAAATGATCTCTCTGGAAGGTCGTATGCTATCCCCTTTTTAGGATCACCGACAATATCCAACCATATCTTATGCGCTTCTTCGTCTGAAAGGGGTGGTCGCTCGCCTTGCTCATTTGATGGCAAGCTTTGAGTGTACTCCTCCACACTAATCTTGTAGTAGAGACCCTTTATTTAGAAGATAAAAAATCATTAACTATATAATATTATAAACATTAATTTCATGTTATAGTAGTTATGAAACTTACATATATAGTCTCCGCCCGGTCCTCGACCCATCTAGTTGGATATGTCGATGTCTTCTTCTTCTGGATGTGAGTCTCCTTCGACTTTTTGAGCGGAGTTGGGAATTGTTTAAATTGATTAACTATGGATATTTGAGTATATTTTGATTCATTTTCACCTTGTATGACTAGTTTTGGATCGAAGGGGATCGGTTTGAGGTGTTAGAGAGGCTTTGGAGCCAGTTAGGGAACTTCGGAGCGAGTTAAGTCTCCTGTCTAACTATGTGAGAGGGAAATTACCCCTAGGTGATGTGTTTGTTATGCTCTACTTGTTGTGGGGGCTACGTATGCACAAGGTGACGAGAGTCCGTATGTAGCTAGATTCATGTTATGTCCGTGTCACGACCCAAAATCCACTATAGGTCGTGATGGCGCCTAACGCTGCTGTCAGGCAAGCCAACGATGATTTACCAATTTAATTACTCATTTTAGTATTTTGAAACCATAATTTTCCTTAATTGAACAGTATAAAATAGATTTTACAGAGTAAATAAAATGTTTACACGAACCACCATAATGAATAACCTGAAGGAAACCCCCAAAACCCGGTGTCACAAGTGCTTGAGCATCAACTAGGATATATAATAAAATACATATGTCTGGAATACAAATTAAACACGAGAATATAAATAACTAAGATAGAGACTCTGCAGGCTGCGGATCGTAACATGAAATACAGCTCACGGTAAAGTCCCTATAATAGTCACACCTCTGTGCCCAAAAGACCACTAGACATATATGTACCTGCACGAAAAGTGCATCAAGTGTAGCATGAGTACGTTAATCAACGCGTACCCAGTAAGTATCTAGCCTAACCCCAGAGAAGTACTGACGAGGGGTCGACATCAACACTTACTAGTGGTCCAATAAGAAGGACGCAGTAGAAGTAAATGGGTGTGAAACAGAGTAAATAAGCAAAATAACAAGTATAATACGTGGTACAATCCTCCTCTCAGCAATAACTCAAATTCTCAGCTAGTAGCTACCTCATCAATCGGACTATATATATAATGGACCTTACCAGTTAGGTCATCACAGTTCAATGAGGAAAAGCTCACAGATATGCTGGCTTCTTGCCAATTATTATGCATGATTTCATAAGAGTATTTTATAGAAATGCCAAGGCGTACGACCTGATCCATCATAACATTTTCGAACCATAGATACATCTATTTTATTGCCGATGCAAACGATCCGCTCCCATGAGAGTGTGGTATATAATTCTGCCGAGGCGTACGACCCGATCCATCATAGTGTGCGCACTACCGAGGGTAGAACAACACGAACCATAGATGTATCTATCCTGTCGATGCGAACGGCCCGGTCCAATTAGAATAGGATGCTTTGACGGGTCCTTGACCCCACTCACTAGTAGACGTGTCAGTTATGTATTTTAAGGGAAACCTTTCGGTGAAACGTAATACGCGGATAAAGTTCGTAAGAGGGGTACAATCATTTCACGACTAATCATGAAGCTCGTTCAATCTCTACCATATCGAGTCTATCACTCTACACAAGTCTAGTCTCAAGTCATAACGTAAAATAAAGGAATTTAATAGGTAGGAGACAACTCAAGTAGTACAACTATAGCATGGTGTGAACCTAAGTTTACTCGGACATAACATGAATCTAGATACACACGGACTCTCGTCACCTTGTACGTACCTAGGCCCCGTAATAAGTAACACATAACAAATCCATCACTTATGGGTAGTTTCCCCCTCACAGAGTTAGACAGGAGACTTCCTCGCTCCGAAGTTCCAAAACTGGCTCCAAGGCCTCTCTAATACCTCAAACCAAATCCCGTCGATCCAAAACTATTCAAAGAACGTGCAAACTAGTCAAAATATATTCTAATACCCATAATTAATCAATTTAAACAATTCCCAACTACGCTTAAAAAGTCGATGAAGACAACCCTCGGGCCCACGTGCCCGGGTTCCAAAACTTTTCGAAGATAAACATTACCCATAACCTTACTAACTCAAATATATAATTTATTCTCAGTTCCACATCCAATTTCGTGGTCAAAATTCAAAAATACCAAATTCTAGATTTTCTACCAAATGCCCCACAATTTCTACAATTTCGCATGCTTAAATCCACATATAAATCATGTATTTAACTCACAATATGTGGGAATTACTTACCTTGACATAGATGGTGAAAATATCTTCTTAAAGCTCCCCAACAATAGCCCAAACCATGTGAGAAAATGAGGGAAATGAGCAAAAACCCGATTTTAAAACAATCTGCCCAGCCGACCTTCCACACATGCAGAAATTTCAACGCAGGTGCGGTGCTCTCCAAGCCAGGCAAAATCTGCTTCTGCGGACCACTTTCCGCTTCTGCACGACCGCTTATACGGTCCACCACACACTTCTGCGCCCCCGCACGTGCGTAGATCTTCCGCTTCTGCGACCATAGTTGCCCATCTCGTTTTCTGCTTCTGCAGAGCACCCTTCCCATCTGCAGGCTAGCAGATGCGGAAATACATTCGCATCTGCAGCCATCCCAGCTTAGTCCAAAGGTTTCTTATGCGGCCACAATGCCGCTTCTGCGGCTCCGCACCTGCGGCCAAAACCTCGCAGGTGCAGTTACACCAGATGGCAGCTGCTTTAGCCTTCCTCCCAAGTCCAAACTCGATCCGTTTCCAATCTGATTCACACCCGAGGCCTCTATGACCCCATCCAAACATACCAATACATCCCAAAGTACAGTACGAACTTAGTCGAAGCCTTATACCACGCATAACAACATCAAAATTACAAATCGACGGCCAATACCTTTCTATCAACTTTCCAACCTTAAAACTTTGACAAACGCATACGACTCTTATCAAAACATTCCAGAATGACGCCAAACTTTGCGTGCAAGTCATACATCACAATACGAACCTATTCCAAGGCTCGAAATCCCAAATGGACATTGATAACATTAAAATCCACTTCAAGTCAAACTTAAGAATTTCTTAAACTTTTAAAATACCAACCTTCCATAATAAGCGCCGAAATGCTCTCGGGTAGTCCGATACTCAACCCGAACATACGCCCAAGTCTGAAAGCATCATACAAACCTATTGGAACCTTCAAATTATGATTCAGAGGTCGTTTACTCAAAAGTCAAACGTTAGTTAATTCTTCCAACTTAAAGCTTCCGAAATTAGAATTTTCTTTCCAAATAAACTCTGAACTTCCCGAAATTCAATTCCGATCACACGTACAAGTCATAATATCTTAAGTGAAGCTACTCAAGGCATCAAACCTCCGAATGACGTGCTGGAGCTCAAAACGATCGGTCGGGCCGTTACATTCTCCCCCACTTGAACATACCTTCATCCTCGAACATGCTAAGGACTGCTTCGGAGTTGTCCAAAATCAATGTTTAACACCTCGTGCACCTACCCGAGCCACCACAACCCAGTTGAGCACATTAGCTCAAGCCATATTAAAGATCCTCCCTATAACATTAACTAACAAGGTTTAGAACAAAATTCCAACATTTGGAATTTTCCACGAGACCCGATTCTAACATACGAACACCGCATCGATCACCAGACACTGTAACCAGCATGACCATGCTCCTCCGCTGAAATCACACCCTGCACCACATAAGTTGCTGGACCATAATAACATCATTTGACAACAATAGCTGCAATTCCACGGATCCGATGCCCACAATATGCCTCATAACACATGTAAGCCATGTTCCAACTCTCGTAATATTTCTACGACGAAAGGGATGTGTAGAACTCATAACCACTTAACCAAATCTATAAATCATGGAGTCTCTCCTCCTGACAAGAACCATTACCTTATTTTGAACTGAATAACAATATTTGCTCGTTAATATACCCTACATAACTCCGATATCATTGATCCCAGGTCCAATAACCTCATCTCACCCAGTACAAGCTGCTCAGGCAATAAGCTATCTCAAACACTGCCAAAAATCTCATATGACGCCAACAATGCGCCAACAAGATACAAACCCAAATGTGATACATAAGGAAAAATGAACTCTGGAAAAGAACTACCCAACCCGTGTAACGAATAAAACGGTCGAACAGATGTTACAGACCCTTCTCAGAGAATGAGAAACAAAATACACAGAAGTAGATATAGGGAACCGTACTCAACATATCACTATTGCGGCGTGCAACCCGATCCACACATGATACCGTTGAGGTGTGCAACCCGATCCAAATAACATACCCGTGGCGGCATGCCACCCGATCCACACATAATAATAAATAAGGAATTACCCATCAAGCCATAATGTGTATACCTATAAAATACCTGAATATCAACCACAAGCACGCCAAGTGCAAAAATACAACCCTGGGGAGACGGATGCGCCATACGTATAAAACCCAAGCACGTCTAAGGTGCAATAAATGACCTGTATATAGCAAGCCATCTCGCTCAAATAATACCACAAGCTACACGGGACCACAACACTTGTGCGAATAATCAAGCCGTCTCACAACCCACATAGCACAATAGAGTATTACATGGAATTGCTAACGACGGAAATAACATTTAACACCCGAAGACTCCTCTGTAAGCAATGCTATGTCGAATGAACATAGTAGGCCAATAACCTTCCAAATATACACAATAACCCTATTCATGACACACACGAACAGTCGTCCAATCCAGAACAAACTCCCATAGTGCACAACCAAAGGAATAGAGCGCCCTTCAGGCATAAATTCTCACATTAGCGACGGTGCCAGAATCTCCATAATTGGTTTAATCTTTAATAATCAAGTGATTAATATGCCACACTTATAAAATTTTCCCATGGGATACGCTCCCACGACCTTCCGCACCAGGTAACAAAGTGTGTACCCCCACACCACCAACCGTACAAATTCTGTAAAGCCAACCAAGAGTCCGCAAATCAATACACAAAGCCTCTTACACATGACACCGTTCTCAGGTGACACTAAAGAAAATGACAACTTACTCTAAACATCTGAATTCTCCCCTGCTCATCCGAGCTCGTGACATTTTGTCAACACCGAACCGCAACCTTGATCCTCAACTTTCAAATTCCCATGCCGCTCACTGCACCTATCATGCCACTACACGAGAATACACGAATTTGTCATAACTCCTAAACCACCAGAAGAATAAACACTCTATTGGCTAGAAACCTTTCACTTAGCTCACTTCAGAAGAGGCAATGCAACACGCAACTGAATTCCCAAACCGCAGAAAATACAAACCTCAAGTCGTGATCTAAACTGCCATAACTCCTCCGGAATCCATTTAGACCACAAGGCCATTTGAATCAAATACCTCCCAAATCAATTAAGTTGCGGTGGCTGTCATCGCCATAATCATGTTGATTTAATCATTACAAACCGACCCTAACTTCTTTCAATTTACTCTCGACTTGCCTTAGAAATAATAGTAGCTCCATTACCAAATGTAACAAACTAAATCTACACTCAACCCGAGTGACCCGCATCACGAGACCACATCGTCTCAATATTCTTGAACCATCTCTTACTCTCCTTATGCGCACAATAGCATCTCCGACTGTTACACCCATTCTGCAAGACCTTCTGCGGATCTGAAGCTATTTCTTCCTTTCCTCTAATACTGCACCGCATACCCGATGATAACTGCGAAAACTCGATCCATTTGTAATCCACTGCGAAAACTCGATCCTTAACCATACAACGGACCCGAAATCCTTATATACAGTGCTTACATCCTTGAACCCATTAGAACCACTATTGGGAGTCACCAACTCTGACCTGGTCCCGAGTATAATCAAACTCCAACATTCTGTTAGCACATGAACACTCCCAAAGAAGCAATCGGATGAATTCTTTTCCTTGTACATCACATCCACAAGAAGCATAAACTCTGAGTCTTCCCAAAACCTGCACATGAATCGATGAGGCGAAATATAGAACACATTCATCAAGTTCTTTGCTCAAATTACCTTGACGTTTTCTTTTCTTAGTCATAATTAGTCAACCAATGCACCGATAACCAGAAACCGCACAAGCACACAACCACGCAATCCAATCATAGGCGGTGGGGCTCCCCCACTTAGCTTTAAGCTACCATGACATAATATAGAGCCTAAAATGATTCCTCCTTCTCATTTACTATGATCCCGTACCGTTAACCCGCCAAAATTTCTCGAAGTCTTTTGTTAAGCTTTTCATGAACATTCTGAATCATCTGTCACAGTCCCATACTCGACCTCTTACCGGGTAGCAAGTAGTATTCTTCGTAGAAGCTTCATCGACATCACGCAACCGATAACCTGCTCACAGGAGATAACCCATCTATGGAATTCCTTACCGACATCATCCAACGACGCTTCACTGGGTACAACTACTACTAGAAAATCATCTTTCTCGAGCCATCGACATTAGAAACACTCCTTCGATTCTGAAACTGCTACACCCCGCTATCTCTGACAACCACTTCCCAGGTACCATTTCATAACACTCTGCCCCGAAAGCAAAATCAAAGGAGACCATATCATCGGCGAACCGTAATGCATTCAAACAAGGACGACGGTACCGCATCACAATGAAAATTCCACCACACTTGAAAATCTCAAGTCTCGTTACTCCATCAACCAAAGCCTGAACATCCATAGTCTGATTGCCTTCCCTTTGCTGGAATTAAATGTTGAACCTCTAAATCATGCACTGAGAAATCCTCCTTTCAAGTCATTCACTGCCTCGACACATAAATAAGCACCGTACCATTACACCAACACCGTGAGATAACAATGCATGAACATCATAACAATCTTTGCATAGCCTCAAAACCATCGGAAATATATATATTGAGCTAAAATGACAAAACATCCTTCCACAAGGAGACGATAATAGCCTACCCGAATACGCAAGGAAAAATATCCGGCACCACGTCTACAGTACCACTACAACTCCTCGATGCCCAAGGGATAACAAGAGCTTCACGTCACATAAGATTGAGTAGGAAGGAAATAAAAACATATGCCTCAAAAGAATCAAATCGCACGATGAGGAATCAAGAAGGGAAGTGCTCCTAACAGCCCTGTAGCCTCTCGAGGATAAGCACAAACGTCTCCGTACCGATCCGCAAGACTTTACTAGACTTGATCATGACTCGTGAGACCTAAGTGAACCTAATGCTCTGATACCAAGGTGTCATGACCTAAAATCCACTATAGGTCGTGATGGCACCTAACGCCGCTGTCAGGCAAGCCAACATTGATTTAAAAAATTTAATTACTCATTTTAGTATTTTGAAATCATAATTTTCCTTAATTGAACAGTATAAAATAGAATTTACAGAGTAAATAAAATGTTTACACGAACTACCATAATGAATAACCTAGCGTCACAAGTGCGTGAGCATCAACTAGGAAATATAATAAAATACAACAACTGTCTGGAATACAAATTAGACAGGAGAATATAAATAACTCTGATGGAGACTCTGCAGGCTGCAGATCGTAACATGAAATGCAGCTCACGGTAAAGTCCCTGCAATAGCCGCGCCTCTGCGCCCAAAAGACCACTAGACATGTATGTACATGCACGAAAAGTGCAACAAGTGTAGCATGAGTACGTAAATCAATGCGTACCCAGTAAGTATCTAGTCTAACCCCAGAGAAGTAGTGATGAGGGGTCAATATCAACACTTACTAGTGGTCCAATAAGACATATGCAGTAGAAGTAAACAGGTGTGAGACAGTGTAAATAAGAGAAATAACAAGTATAATACATGGTACAATCCTCCTCTCAGCAATAACTACATCTATTATATTGTCGGGGCGAATGACCCGCTCCCATGAGAGTATGGTACATAATCTTACCGAGGCGTACAACCCGATCCACCATAGTGTGCACACTGCCGAGGGTCGAACGACACAAACCATAGATGTATCTATCATGCCGAGGCGAACGGCCTGCTCCAATTAGAATAGGAAGCTTCGACGGGTCCTTGACCCCACTCACGCATAGGCATGTGAGTTATGTATATTAAGGGAATCCTTTTGGTGAAACACAATACGCGAAAAAATTTCATAAGAGGGGTACAATCATTTCGCGACTAATCATGAAGCTCGTCAAAACTCTACCATATCGAGTCTATCACTCTACACAAGTCTAGTCTCAAGTCGCAACATAAAATAAAGGAATTTAATAGGTAGGAGACAACTCAAGTAGTACAACTATATCATGGTGTGAACCTAAGTCTACCCGGACATAACATGAATCTAGATACGCACGGACTCTCGTCACCTTGTGCATACCTTGCCCCGCAATAAGTAACACATAACAAATACATCACCTAGGGGTAGTTTCCCCCTTACAGAGTTAGACATGAGAGTTACCTCGCTCCGAAGTTCCAAAACTGGCTCCAAGGCCTCTCTAACACCTCAAACCAAAGACCGTCGATCCAAAACTATTCAAACAACATCCAAACCACTCAAAATATATTATATTTACCCATAATTAATCAATTTAAACAATTCCCAACTCCGCTCGAAAAGTCGATGAAGACAACCCTCAGGCCCACGTGCCTGAGTTCCGAAAATTTTCAAAGATAAACATTACCCATAACCTTACGAACTCAAATATTTAATTTATTCTCAGCTACACGTCCAATTTCGTGGTCAAAATCCAAAAATACCAAATTCTAGATTTTCTACCAAAAGCCCCATAATTTTTACAATTTCGCATGCATAAATCCACATATAAATCATGTATTTAACTCACAATATGTGGGATTTACTTACCTTGATATAGATGATAAAAATCTCTTCTTAAAGCTCCCCAACAATCGCCCAAACCATGTGAGAAAATGAGGGAAATGAGCAAAAACCCGATTTTAAAACAATCTGCCCAGCCAACCTTCCGCACATGCGGAAAATTCAATGTAGGTGCGGTTCCCCGCAAGCCAGGCCAAATCCGCTTCTGCGCGACCACTTTTCGCTTCTGCACGACCGCTTATGCGGTTCGCCGTGCGTTCTTGCACTCCCGCACGTGCGGAGATCTTCCGCTTCTGCGACCCCAGCTACCCATCTCGTTTTTCGCTTCCACAGAGCACCCTTCACATCTGCGGGCTAGCAGATGCAGAAATATATTCGCATCTGTGTCCATCCCAGCTTAGTCCAAATATTGCTTATGCGGCCACAGTGCTGCTTCTGCGGCTCCGCACCTGCGGCCAAAACCTTGCAGGTGCAGTTACACCAGATGCCAGCTGCTTCAGCCTTCCTCCCAAGTCCAAACTCGATCCGTTTCCAATCTGATTCGCACCCGAGGCCCCTATGACCCCATCCAAACATACCATTACATCCCAAAGTACAGTACGAACTTAGTCGAAGCCTTAAACCATGCCAAACAACATCAGAATTACAAATTGACGGCCAATACCTTTCTTTCAACTTTCCAACCTTAAAACTTCGACGAACGCGTCCGACTCTTATCAAAATATTCCAGAATGATGCCAAACTTTGCGCGCAAGTCATAAATAACAATACATTAAAATCCACTTCAAGTCAAACTTAAGAATTTCTTAAACGGACATTGATAACATTAAAACGGACATTGATAACATTAAAATCCACTTCAAGTCAAACTTAAGAATTTCTTAAACTTTTAAAATACCAACCTTCCATAATAAGCGTCGAAATACTCCCGGGTGGTCCGATACTCAACCCGAACATACGCCCAAGTCTGAAATCATAATACGAACCTATTGGAACCTTCAAATTATGATTCCGAGGTCATATAATTAAAAGTCAAACCTTAGTCAATTCTTCCAACTTAAAGCTTCCAAAATTAGAATTTCCTTTCCAAATAAACTCTAAACTTCCCGAAATTCAATTCCGACCACACGTATAAGTCACAATATCTGAAATGAAGCTACTCAAGGCCTCAAACCGCTGAAAGATGTGCTAGAACTCAAAACGACTTGTCGGGTCGTTACACACCGTTTAGACTTAGGTTCCCGCCATGCTATAACTGTATTATTTGAGTTGTCTATTGCTTATTACATTCCTTTATTTTACATTACGACTTGAGACTAGACTTGCGTAGAGTGATAGACTTGCTATTGTAGAGATTTTACGGGCTTCATGATAAGCCGCAGATTAATTGTACTCTCCTTACGAAATTCTCCGGCGTTATGCGTTCTCATCGAAAAGTTCTCTTAAAAATCTATAATTCACACGACTATTCGTTAGTGGGGTCAAGGACCCGTCAAAGCATCCTATTCAAATTGGATCGGGTCGTTCGCCTAGGTATGATAAATACATCTATGGTTCGTGTCATTCTACCCTCAGCAGTGCACACACTATGATGGATCAGGTCGTACGCCTCGCAGGATTATGTTCCACACTCTCATGGAAGCGAGTCATTCACCTCGGCAATAAAATAGATGTATCTATGGTTCGAAAATATTATGATGAATCGGGTCGTACTCCTTGGCATTTCTATAAAATACTCTTATGAAATCGTGCATAATAATTGGAAAGAAGCAGCATATGTGTGAGTTTTTCCTAAATTTAACTGTGATGACCTATCTAGTGAGGTCCATTATATATATACTCCGAATGAGGAGGTAACTATTAGCTGAGAGCTTGAGTTATTGCTGAGAGGAGACTGTACCACGTATTTACACTTGTTATTTCATTTATTTACTCTGACTCACATCTATTTACTTCTACTGTATCTGTCTTATTGGACCACTGGGTACGCATTGATTTACGTACTCATGCTACACTTGCTGCACTTATTATGCAGGTACATATATGTCGGGTGGTCTTTTGGGCGCAGCGGCACGGCTATTGTGAGGATTTTACCATGAGCTGCATTTTATGTTACGATCCGCAGCCTGCAGAGTCTCCATCAGAGTTATTTATATTTCTTCGATCTGATTTGTATTGCGGATAGATGTTGTATTTTATTATATTCCCTAGTTAATGCTCATGCACTTGTGACACCGAGTTTTGGGGGTTCCTACAGGTTGTTCATTATTGTAGTTCGTGTAAATATTATCATTCACCTTGTAAATTCTATTTCATGCTATTTAATTAATGAAAAATTATGATTTCAAATTATAAAAATGAGTAAGTAAGTTGATAGATTACTGTTGGCTTGCCTGACACCGGTGTTAGGCACCACCACGACCTTTAGCGGATTTTTGGTCGTGACATCTAGTCACTCATTATACCGGAGCATCTAGTCACTTAAACTCTAAGATTTGTTTTCCTATTTAGTCACCGATCAAGCATACGAGTATGAACAGTTGACAATAAATCATCAACGCTAGTCATATGTATGTAAGTGTAAATTATCATAAATAAAATAAAATCATACACTCTATTAGAATATGTTACACGTATACGGATATGAAGTGTAATTTATACGAAAGCAGATGGATGATAAACATTATATATATAATAGATCGAGTTTAATTGATATAGTCGTTGTAGCCAATATATATATATATATATATATATATATATATATATATATATATATATATATATGTATGTATGTATGTATATGTGTGTTACGACCTGATTGGTTGTTTCGAGCATTTGTACTTCGCTCAGAGGTTTAGGGGCATGAGTAGCTCCGTATGATGTATTATGACTTGTGTGAATCATCGGTTGTGATTTTCAGGTTATTCCAAATCGATTTGAAAGAATGAATTTCATTGTTGAAGCTTTAAGTTGGAAGAGTTGACCAAGTTTGATTTTTGTGTATTTGACCCCGAATCGAAGTTTTGATGATTTCGTTAGGTCTGAATGGTGATTTTGGACTTGGGCGTATACCTAGATGTCATATGTTTGACCAGAAATTGACTTTAGTGATATCGGGTTTGGATTTTGGTTTCAGGAGTTGGAATAGCTTCGTTATGTCATTTGAAACTTGTGTGCAAAATTTGAGGTCATTCCGAGTTGAATTGATATGGTTCTGCACGAGTTTTGGAAATTGAATGTTCAAAAGTTTATTAAGTTTGATTTGATGTACGATTCGTAATTTTTATGTTGTTTGATGTGATTTGAAGCTTCGAATAAGTTTGTATCATATTTTAAGACTTGTTGGTATAATTGAATGGGGTACCGAGGGGCTCGAGTGTGTTTTGGATCATTCGTTAAGAAATTAGTTAAGTTAAGGATTTGGACTTTGACCATGGTCAATATCGGGTCAAGATGACCTTGTTTCGGTGTTTTGAGTGCGCGAGCATGTTTGTAGCGTGTTTTATGATTGAAACGCATATACGATTTGTGTCGGGGAGGTTCCGAATGAGTTTTGGGTGCTAAAACGAAAATTCTTTTGTTGCTTATTTTATGGTGTAAAATAATTACGAAAATGTCATATTTTTATCCCTTAAATTTCCAAACTTTATTTAAAACTTCAAAACATCATATCTCCCTCATTTTAAGGTCAAATTGGGTGATTCAAATGTCTAACTTGGCTGAAGTTTCACAAGGAATCCATTGGTGTCATCAAAAGTGACTTTCGAGATTGTTGGCACATAAAACGAGGAAATATAGCTGAACAAAAATATTTAATATCGAGGGTTTGTTCATTTGGTCATATTTTGAGTTGGGGAGCTCGAATTTGGGCAATGTTTGAGGCAATTTTCACCATATGAATTGGGTTAAATATTCTCTACTTGGTTTTGGTTATATTTTGTGAATCTATTTTTGTTTTTGGTAATTTAATTTTGAATTTTAAAGAGAAAATTGGGGGGTTTTGTCCAATGTTTCATAGAGTAAATATTTGAGTTTTGAACATCGATTCAGAGTCGAATTTGGGTGAAACTAGTATGGTTGGACTCATAATTGAATAATTTGTTAGATTTTACAAGTTTCATCGGGTTTTGAGGTGCGGGCCCGGTTTGACATTTTGGTCGATTTCCGGATTTTGATTAAAGATTCGACCTTTATCGATTGAGTTTGTTCCCTGTGGTATTATTTGATGTATTTGAGTGGATTTTGGCTTGTTTTGAGCCGATCGGAGGTTTGTACATGCGGGATGGTATTTTGGAGCATCGTTTGGCTTGCTCTGTATTTGATTTGTCTTGTTCGAGATAAGTAACACTTCTAAACTTGGTGCTGGGGGTATGAAACCCCGAATTGCATGTTATGTGATTGATGTTGAGGTGACACGCATGCTAGGTGACGGGCGTGTGGGCGTGCACCATGTGAATTTTGATTTAGTCGATTACGTGGAACTGTGTAGCTATCTTCTCTGGATATTTTCACTGTACTCTATGTGTTAGAACACCTGAGCTGTAATTCATGTTATAAATCATGCTTAGACATATGTTGGTATTATTGGGACCCACTGAGGTTATTTCTATTGTTGAATTATATGTTTAAATTGAAGTTTCGTACTCAGTTATATTTATTCATTGCATATCATATCTCAGTCTCTGGTGCTATTTATTGATACATCATATCATCATTTTTGGGCTAGTTTCATGATATTGTGAGCCCGAGAGACTGGAGAGTTTGATGACTAAGTGAGGTACAGGGCCTGATTGTGAGTGATATTTATGGGATCGGGTTGCACGCCGCAGTATGCTTTATTGATTTATGCCTGGATCTGGTTTATTATAGCGCTTGTGTGGAAGGAGCCCCTTCGGAGTCAGTACATACCCCCAGTGAGCTCAGTTGATTTATATTTGGGGATGGATCTTCCCCTTGGCTGGATTAGCCTTATACAGTACTGAGTGACTGACTGTCAGTTGATATATATATATATATTTGGGATGGATCTTCCCTGGGCTGGATTGGCCATATACAATACTGAGTGACTGAGCATGTCGAGTGATTGAGCATGATGAGTAGAAAGTGTGAGACAATGAGATTGAGTACTCTGAGAGTGTGAGTACATGAGTTCATCACTGAGATACATTACATTTGACATGCGTACTTGAGATACATGCATAGAGATGCATTTCTTTTTGCTAACCGGTTTTGGTGACATTCATGATTCCATCTGCATTGTGACATGTAGGCATAGAGTTGTACTTTCCTCATGCTATCTGAAAAATAAAACATCTTATTTATTGTTGAAAGGTTTTGGGGAAAAATCACAGTTTTACAAACCTATTCATATTTTGGTGATTTCGGTAAAAGAATTAGATTTTCACTGATATACTTGAAAAGCATGCCTATTTTTTGGAACTGTGAATGAGATGAGCATCTTATATCTGAGTATGTTTCTTGTATCGTTATTATTATATGGTTATGAATTGTTGTTGGCTATTGGTGTTGGACTCTGATCTCTGTTCCAACTCCTCACTACTTTTAACCTATGGTTAGGTTTGTTACTTATTAAGTACGTGGGGTCGGTTATACTCATACTACACTTCTGCACCTTGCATGCAGATGTTGGATGCTAATATTGCTGTGTTCGACGGGTGCTGGATTTGAAGATGTACCTGCGTTTTGGTTTTAGATGCTTCTTATTAATGGTAACTCTAGACTGATGAAAGATCTGTTCATGTATATTTCAAACAGATGATGTACTTTATTTCATACCAGCTTTGTAAATTCTAAATCTTAGATGCTCATGATTTGTACTACCAGTCCTTAGGAAATGTATAAGATTCGGATATTTTCTTTAACTTAATTGTCTTATTAAATTTTATTGGAATTGGATAGTTATTAATTGGCTTACCTAGCGGGTTGGGTTAGGTGCCATCACGACTATTTGGATTTTGGGTCGTGACAAGTTGGTATCAGAGCTCTAGGTTCATAGTTCTACGAGTCATGAGCAAGTGTCTAGTAGAGTCTTGCGGATCGGTATGATGACATCCATATCTATCTTCGAGAAGCTACATGGCATTTAGGATAAACTTTCCATTTTTCTTTCCTTATCATGCGACATTAATTCGGCTTGAAACATAGCTCTTTGAATTCCCTCCATGCATTCGTGTGCGCATGTGAGCGCTCAGTATCATCCGTGCATCACCGGCTTGTGATTCCTTGGATAGGGTGCAAGATATGATTTATGTGTGTTGATGATGGACCAGTCAGGAGCACTTAAGGCCGGGTTTTAACTGTAGCTCGAGCACGGGTTTTTCGGTTGTGGGAGCACGTGCTTTTGGACTTATAAGTCCATTAGTGTCCCTATTAGTGGAATTTGTGGCTCGATGAGTGATTGGATGGCTATATGATGAGTATGATATGACTGCGGGATATGTTCGGATGGTTCGAAGGTGTTGAGAAGAGTTTGCTTGAGATGTAAAAGGACCATTTGGTGTTTGATTTCTGTCTTGATGTGACGTATAGTCTCGAGCCATAGGTGTATTGAAGGATCTTTCATGTTGCTTAATTATGGAACGAATTAGATTCTCATGGGCTTATCGATGGGTTCAGACTTAGAAAGATTAACTGATTGTGTAGTAGTTGTGGCTGTGAAAGGGTATAGAGAGATATTAGTTTGAGACTAAGTAGGTGGGTTATGACCTGCAGGGTAATCTACGGGGGTGTGACCCTTATGATGGTTGTGTGGAGAGTTTCTTGCTACTAGTGGGTTATATGTGTTGCGATGTGGTTTGGATCACTCAAGGAAGTTGACCTGAACGTCACGAGGATGAATGCGAGCTTAGCAGACAATTTGAGGTATTATATGGTTTGTGTTATATGATCTTATGAAGTATTTAGTTGAATTTCAGTGCGGGATTATGGCAGTAATAGAGTATGGGTATTGTGAGTTATCGACTGTTTTGTTCTATGGCTTTGAGCCAAGTGGGGGAGTCGGCTATCGATGATTTGATCGCATGGTTATGTGTTGTATTGGTTTCCGTTTGAGGCATACTTGTGAATCAGTTATGACTTGCAAAGGTTGAGATTGAGGATGACTCGAGTAAGGGAATTTATGGATACTGGTGTATTACACTTTATGGGTATATGGAAATCATGGAATGATTTGAGTTGTTATTCGTGACGGATGTAGTGTGCATGGAGTAGGAATTTGCTTGGTTGCTTTAAGGTGGGGTTGCTTCTTTGGGTGTCGTCATACTAATGGGGCACAGGTCGTTCGACCCGTTTGGGTGGCGCAATTGAGATTTCGGCAGAATGGATGACTCTCGAGAAAGTTCTAATGGATTTAATATTTATGCATAGCAATTGTTAGTTTTTTCGAATTGGTATATGGCTAGGATATGAGATTTACATTGGATGGTGTCGAGACTCACGATATTTATATGTCATTATGGATCTTAGAGTTTGGTATCAGGAGGGTGAATGAAACGACTTTAGATTCACAGAAGGTCTCTTCAGAATTAGTATCTCAATTATGGTGCTTTTGGGGTATTTAAGAGGAAATTCAGCGGCTTATGAGCCTTAGGGCGGTGTGGTTCTATGCTAGGATTTATGGGGTGAGTTTTGGTTAAGGATCATGGTGTTCTAGCAAGGATGAGTATTAACTTGAAGGCAATTAGAAGAAACTCGAAGGAAACATGACAACTTGGCAGTAGGTTCGATCAGTATGGTAATGGTATGCTCGGTCTTTTTGGCTCTTGCTATGTGGTGCGTCTCTACATGTGATTGGTGGAAATACTCTAGGGTTGGGCGACCTGCATGACTTGGTTGAGTCGTGTTAATGGGTTTCGAAGAGTTCTCGATTGTTTCTACCACAGTTTGAGATGGATATTTCCTACCGTCGTGAGGAGCATGTTGCATATTGTGATTTTCTCCTGGATGGGATCAAACAGAAGGTTTCTGGCTGATTGGGTATGTGTTGGTGACTCAGAGATTGATTATGAGATTCTCGTACTTTTCATATAATGGCATGATAGATGCAATATGTTGTGTAAGATTGAGATTTGCATGTGCAAGGTCATGGTTCAGTTTTGAAGGGAAGGTTATGAATTCTTAGACAACATGGTCGGTTTCAGATACCTAGATGATGCTATTACTACTTGGTATTTCCTGAGGAGAGTGTATATTCAGAAGGCGCACTAAGTTTTGACTTACGGATGCTTCATGGGTATTGCGGTACTCGCCTGTCTGATCGACTACTAATGTTCAGATTTTGCTATGTGGCATAGAAGAATTATAGGTGTATTTCTTGCGGGGATGATTATGTATGAGAGATGTGTTAGTCATTCGGGCGGTGGAGTTGGGATCAGATATGGTGGCTCATGTGTTCTGCGGATTTGGAGACCGGGAGTTCTCAGAAATAGATTGTTTCGTGGTTGTGGACTGTGAAGATGTGGCCAAAGTTAGCTAGATGGTGATACATGTTAGGGTTAGATCATTGAGGACTTTGGAGAACCATTTATCTATTTGTGGATGACCAGAGTTGATTCGGGGCCCATTGGTAGGCCTAATGAGGATGTGTATCCTACATCGGGTCGGATTTATTGACTCAACACGGTTAGTGTCGAGGGGTGAGTCAGTCGGTTAGGGTTAAGCTTATTCGTGTTCTGATATATTCTATGAGTTACTCTTCTATGCTACAAGGGGTTGTGATCCGTTGGTTATATGCACACATGGTGCGGTTCTATTTGGGCCTTATAGAGGAATTTGAATGAGATGGGAATTAGGATGTTGAATGACTGATTGCGCATTTAGTTATGTTATTTCAGGTCTGCGGTATTGTGTTATTGGTTCCTCCGTTGTTATGGTCATGCACCTTGGGTACTGGATGTCGAATTGCGCGTGGTCGTTGATTTTGAACATTTTGGCTGGAGGTATTTCATATGGAGCAGTGTTTGGATGGGGTCACGCATTGCAGCTGTGGTATGTCGAGATATGATCCTTTGTGATTGATTCATGTATTTTGGTTCTACGGTGTGATGGGTTCTTAGCATTACGTTGTGGTGGTACTTGGTGAGCTTGCGGGACGGTTCTCTCATTTGAGTCATTTTCTATGAGTGAGTACACTTGAATTGTTATGTATTGGTGCACAGATTGCACGGTTTGTGGTTTAAGGTTTTATTGGTGTGGCATGTCAGTAGGGCGGCTGTATTTGATTAGATGAGGTCGTCGGACCTAGAATGGGTGCTATTGGATTTTATTACAGTGTGTTTGGAGGAATAATATCGGGAGTCAGCTAAGGATTTGGCTTTGGTTCTGATTGGCGAGAGAGGACTCCATGACTTGTTGGTCTGATGAGTGGTTATTAGTTTCTGCGTGTTTCTTTTATCATTGGTAGTGTACGAAGGTTTTAGAATGAGGTTTTGTTTGATATGAGATTCATTACCGGATTTGGGTGTGTTTTGAGCAGCTACTGTGGTCAAAAGTTATTGCTATAGCATCTGAGTTATATGGTACATCATGTGATTACATCTTGGGTTATGGTTATGGTTCGATACAACTTGTTCAGACTTATATAGTGTGTAGGTGCGAGATTCGGGTAATGTAAGGAATTTCGGATGTGGGGAATTGGATCATGTGGTTTGCGGGCTAAGGTTGAAGTAATGATCTTAACTCATGTTGCGTTGTCAAGCCTATATGGAATAGGGTGATGTGAGATCACCCCCGGGTATGTGCATGGTATGGTTACACGTCGGTTTGATGGCTTTGAAACAACTATCGGCACGTTCGAGGACGAACGTATGTTTAAGTGGGGGAGGATGTAACGACCCGACCGGTCGTTTCAAGCATTTCCACTTCGCTCGGAGGTTTGGGGGCATGAGTAGCTCCGTATAATGTATTATGACTTGTGTGAATCGTCAGTTGTGGTTTTCAGGTTATTCAGAATCAATTTGGAAGAATGAATTTCATCATTGAAGCTTTAAGTTGGAGGAGTTGATCAAGTTTGACTTTTGTGAATTTGACACCGGATCGGAGTTTTGATGGTTTCGTTAGGTCCGTATGGTGATTTTGGACTTGGACGTATGCCCAGTTGTGCATATGGATGTTTCTTGAAGGTTCTAATGTTAATTGGCGAAAGTTGGCAATTTGGAGTTTTGGAATGTTCATAAGTTTGACCGGAAGTTGCCTTTGGTGATATCGGGTTCGGATTTTGGTTCCGGGAGTTGGAATAGTTTCGTTATGTCATTTGAAACTTGTGTGCAAAATTTGAGGTCATATAGAGTTGATTTGATATGGTTCGGCACGAGTTTTGGATGTTGAAAGTTCAAAAGTTTATTAAGTTTGGTTTGAGGTATGATTCGTGGTTTTTATGTTGTTTGATGTGATTTGAAGCTTCGAATAAGTTTGTATCGTATTTTAAGACTTGTTGGTATGATTGAATGGGGTCCCGAGGGGCTCGGGTGTGTTTTAGATCATTGGTTGAGAAACTAGTTAAGGATTTAGAATTTGACCATGGTCAATATCGGGTCAAGATGACCTCTTTTCGGTGTTATAAGTGTGCGAGCATGTTCGTAGCATGTTTTATGATTGAAATGCATATACGGTTTATGTCTGGGAGGTTCCGAATGAGTTTTGGGTGCTAAAACGAAAATTCTTTCGCTAATTTTCTGGTGTAAAATAATTACGAAAATGTCATTTTTATCTCTTAAATTTCCAAACTTTATTTAAAACTTTAAAACATCGTATCTCCCTCATTTTAAGGCCAAATTGGGTGATTCAAAAGTCTAACTTGACTGACATTTCACAAGAAATCCATTGGTGTCATCAGAAGTGAGTTTCGAGATCATTTGGCACATAAAACGAGGAAGAACATCTGGACAAAAAATATTTAATATCGAGGGTTTGTTCATTTGGTTATATTTTGAGTTAGGGAGCTCATATTTGGGCAATATTTGAGGCTATTTTCACCATATGAATTGGGGTAAGTGTTCTCTACTTGGTTTTGGTTATATTTAGTGAATCTATTTTCATTTTTGGTAATTGGATTGTGAATTTTAAAGAGAAAATTGGGAGGTTTTGTCCAAAGTATCATAGTGTGAATTTTTAAATTTTGAACATCGATTCGGAGTCGTATTTGGATGAAACTAGTATGGTTTGACTCGTAATTGAATGATTTATCAGATTTTATAAGTTTCATCGGGTTCCGAGGCGCGGACCCAGGTTTGACTTTTTTTTATCGATTTTGGAATTTTGATTAAAGATTCGACCTTTATCGATTGGGTTTCTTCCCTTTGGCATTATTTGATATATTTGAGTTGCTTTTGGCTAGTTTCGAGCCGTTTGGAGGTCGGTACACGCGTGATGGCATTTTGGAGCATCGTTTCGCTTGCTTGGTATTGGATTTGGCTTTTTCAAGGTAAGTAATACTTCTAAACTTGGTGTTGAGGGTATGAAACCCCAAATTACATGTTATGTGATTTATGCTGAGGTGACATGCATGCTAGGTGACGGGCGTATGGGTGTTCACCGTGTGAATTGTTATTTAGTCGATTCCATGGAGCTGTGTAGCTATCTTCTCTGGATATTTTCACTGTACTCTATGTGTTAGAACACATGAGCTATAATAATGCTAGAAATCATGCTTAGGCATATGTTGGTATTATTGGGACCCACTAAGATAATCTATGTTGTTGAATTATATGTTTAAATTGAAGTTTTATACTCAATCATATTTATTCAGTGCATATCATATCTCAGTCTCTGTTACTATTTATTGATACATCATATTATTATTTTTGGGCTAGTTTTATGACATTGTGAGCCCGAGAGACTGGAGAGTTTGATGACTGAGTGAGGCCGAGGGCTTGATTGTGAGTGATATTTATGGGATCGAGTTGTACGCCATAATATGTTTTATTAATTTATGCATGGATCCGGCTTATTATAGCACTTGGGCTGAAGGAGCCCCTCCGGAGTCTGTACACATCTCCAGTGAGCGCAATTGATTTATATTGAGGGATGGATCTTCCCTTGGCATGGATCTTGACCGAATCATTTATATCTGGGGATGGATCTTCCCCTAGGCTGGATTGGCCTTATACAATATTATACAGTACTGAGTGACTTAATGTCAGTTATTATATATATATTTGGGATGGATCTTCCCTAGGCTGGATTGGCCATATACAGTGCCGAGTGATCGTGCTCAATATGTCATACATATTTGACTGGATTGTGGGTACATGAGTTCATCACTGAGATGCATTGCATTGACATGCGTACTTGAGATACATGCATAGAGATGCATTTCTTTTTGCTACTTGGTTTTGGTGACATTCATTGATTCCACCTGCATACTGACATGTAGGCATAAAGATGTACTTTTCTCATGCTATCTGAAAAATAAAACATCTTATTTATTGTTGAAAAGGTTTGGGAAAAAATCACAGTTTTACAAACCTACTCATATTTTTGGTGATTTCGGTAAAAGAATTGGATTTTCACTTATATACTTGAAAAGCATGCCTAATGTTTCGGAACTGTGAATGAGATGAGCATCTTATATCTGAGTATGTTTTTTGTACCATTATTATTATGTTGTTATGAACTGTTGTTGGATATTGGTGTTGGACTCCGACCTTTGTTCCAACTCGTCACTACTTTCAATATAAGGTTAGGTTTGTTACTTATTGAGTACATGGGGTCGGTTGTACTCATACTATACTTCTGCACCTTGCGTGCAGATGTTGGATGTTGATGTTGCTGTGGTTCGACGGGAGCTGAATTTGAAGATGTACCTGCGTTCCGGTTATAGCTGTCTCTTGTTCATGGTAGCTCTAGACTTATGAAAGATCTGTTCATGTATATTTCAAACAGATGATGTACTTTATTTCATACCAGCTTTGTAAATTCTAAATCTTAGACGCTCATGATTTGTACTACCAGTCCTTGGGAACTGTATAAAATTCAGATATTTTCTTTTACTTAATTGTCTTATTAAAATTCATTAGAATTTGATAGTTGTTAATTGGCTTACCTAGCAGGGTGGGTTAGGTGCCATCACGACAAGGTGGATTTTTGGTCGTGACAAAAATCATTGGAGACTTAAAATTATATGGTGATGCATAATTATGATACATATAATAATATATAATTTATATTTATATATATATATATATATATATATATATATAGATTGTAAATAACAATAATTTATAAGTGGTTGACTATTTTTGACCACTAATACTGACCGAAATCGGTCAGTATATTCATAATAATTTTAAAAACTTATTTTTGTTATGGAAAAAAATAATTGAGCCTGGGAGGGAAAAAATGAATCAAAATTTCCAACTGAATTCGGTCGGTATACTTGAATGTTTTTAATTAAACTTTTTTTGGGTAGATAATATGCAAATGTGACCATGACTTGGTCAAATATTGACCAATTTCTGACCGAAATCGGTCAAAATGTTTATATGTGTCAGACAAAGCATTGTTTCTTTATTGTGGGACCACTTTTTCCGCCCGAAAGTGGTCGATATTTTTTAGTAAAAACTTTTATTTGACTTTGGCGACCGATCTAGATATTTTCCGACCGATTTCAGTCGGTTTCCTCTTTCGACCTATTTCGGTCGGTATGATTTGGACGGATTTTGCCAGATCTCTAGTAGTGAACAAAGATCCAACAAAGAGGCAAAAAAAAAAGAAGTGAAGATGGAAAAAATAAATTCAATTTTTGGCACCTTATTTTGCATATCAAACAACTCTTAAAAGAGTTAAAAAAAAATCCATATTATCATACGAGAAAAAGAAAGAGAGAACAAACAATTAAAATATGCTTGCCTAGAGAAAGGAGAAAGAAACAACACATTTATAAGTAGAACTTTCTGTTAAAATGGAGAAAATCTTACTTGAGAACGTGATTAATTTATACCAAAAACCATATCCATCATATGTCGGAAGAAAATAATCGGTATTCGAAAAATATATTTGTTTACCCTTAAAATTGGATAACAATTAAACTTATAAAATAGTTCTAAGGATACATGATTCCACCCAATACCAATTGATAAATGTGAGGATGAATGATAGAAATTAACAATAAAGTAAAGCAAACTAGTGTTAGAATGAAACTCACCCCTTGAGTTTGGACACCCTTGAACTGGTTGATGCAAGAACTATGAAAGTATAACAAGCTTAATAACAATGGTGAGAACAATAAAGAGAATTATATTGCTTTTTCTGTCTGTCGAAAATGTGTCCTATAAATGATTAGAACCCCCATTTATATAGTAGTGGAGTTCCACTTATGGTACAATTTTAATTACAGAAAGAAACACCATGATTAGCTAATTAACCATTTCTGATTTGATCCGTTCCGAGATTTACGCCATGATCCTCGATCAGTCACCGCGATTTACACCATGAACCTCGGTCAGCCACGGATATCTTGCCTTTATGCTATCTTCGATCTTGCTCGATGTCTTTCTCATTTGATTCTGATCGCTACTAGCCTCGATCTCGACAGGTACCTCGGTTTCGAGTTCGGCACCTTATCCTCGTAATATGGCCTATTCCGTTACGAGACCGTCCTTTGATGTGGTCAAACAGTAAAATCGGGTGGACCTGGTTTTAACCGTATACAGATAGTCCCCTCATTTTTTTGGAGTGTAATGATAAGAAATAAATTGAGCCTTCGATTTTCTACCTCGACCTGTCATGGAATCATCCTTGTGATGTAAGCGACGGAAGTGACTCAAATGTCCCGTCTGTATAGTTACCAAGGCATTAAATGTTCGTCAGTTGATGGTCGGCCACCACCAATATTGAACCGTTATTGTGAAATTTATAAGTAGCCCCTCTCTCCACTATTTCAAACTTTTACTTTTAGATTTCTAATCTCCAAAACTTTTTATACCTTCTAATTTCTTTATCTGCAAATCTACGATTTTCACTGCTACCATCTTCTCAAAACACCAAATCTTATCATCTCAATCTATTTTTAACTTCAAATCCATACAAAAATGGCAAAAATATAAAAAATTGTTCCTCAAAATGAAAACTCTTCTTCATTGCGGCCGGCCGGCGACAAAACACCGGTGGAGCCATGACCTGAAAAGTGTGTTCCCGGGGGTGTGTTCTCACTTCTGACTTCAAGATCGATAAAGCCTCGTCGATTCCTGGTCGATGTGAGCCAGTGTCGAGGTATATATGCTCGATAACCGAAGGGTACCTTAAGTAGGTAAAGAAAGACTACAGCTGGAAGGGCGAAGAAGTGGTGATCCCGGACCATGGAAGAAGACATTACCACCCATGTGGAAGGGTTTTTTAAGTGTTTACACTTACCTTTTCACGCTGGGCCCCCTCGACCCCGCCTTCATTGATTTTTGTCGTCAGTATCAAATAACCCTAGGCCAAATCCATTCTTCTTTTTGGCGAATTGTCATTCTACTCCGATTTTTTGTGAGCAAAGTCAAGGGGATGCCTTTCACCCTCGATCACCTCATCAGGTTATACAGCCCCCGCCTCTATCGAGGCGGGTTAATAAAACTCCAATGTCGGGCCACCAAAGTGCTGTTCTATAGCATAAATGAGGACAAGGACCGAGGCTAGATGGGCCAGTTCATTCGAGTGAGGACTTTCGACCTAATCCCAGCCGAGAAGATGCCATTTCCTGAGAAATGGAATATGAAGTGTAAGTATAATCCCACTGTTAGTTCTTATTTATTGTTTTGCCCCTTTGCTTCTTCTCATCGATATCTCCTTCCGTGATGTAGCGGTCGCTTGGATGCCCGGTGCAATTCCTAACCTCAAGAGCTGGGTTCGGGACCTGACCTCGACCTCTTCTTATGTCGAGCACTCATGGCGTGTCATGACCCAAAATCCCACCACAGGCGTCGTGATGGCACCTAGTCTCTAAGACTAGGTAAGCCGATTTCAATTACATTTTTGGAGCCATTTGTTTTTAATTAAATAAGTAACCAAAACTAACAGCGGAACAAATATGAATGTACAACCTCCCAAGACTGGTAGTACTGAGTCACGAACTCTAACTGAATACATGGAATGATCACGAGTACCGAATATACAATACTGTTTGATTAAAATTAACAGTACAATGAAATGAAAAGACTCCAAGGGACTGCGACGACCAAGCAGCTCTACCTTGAATCCTTACGATCCCGCTTTAACTCTGCTCAAGTCCGATATCTCCAATACCTGGCTCTGCACAAAAATGTGCAAAGTGTAGTATGAGTACACCACGGTCGGTACCCAGTAAGTATCAAGACTAACCTCAATGGAGTAGAGACGAGGTACAGTCAAGACACTCACTAGTCTAATAACCTGTGCAATATAATATACAAAATAATAGAAAACAAATAACAATAAGGGAAGGATAAAACAACCAGTGATATGCACAACAGACAACAAGAATACCATTAATATCACTCAACAATTAATAAACACAATTACACCCAATTAAATCAAGTCCTTCAAATAAATGTCTTTCACATATAATTCTTCTAGATAACTCTCTTTCAAATATAATTTTCTCAAATAATTATTTTTTAAATATAATTCTTTCAATAAATCTTTTCAAATATAATTTCCTCAAATAAATATCTTTCAAATACAATTCTTTCATATAATACTTTCTAAGTAGAAATCCTTCCAAATAAATATTTTGAATATAATTCTTTCAATTAAAAAGTCATCATGTGACACCTCATTTCATAATCATAAAAATACGCGTCTAGGCCCTTTTTCATATTTTCACGGCACCTCGTGCCCATAATTAAATCATCATATTTTCCTGGCACCTCGTGCCCTCATTTCATATCACAACTGCACGGACAATTCACGTGCCAATTATCATTATCATTTCATCATAGCACCTCATGCCCACATTTCATATCACAATTGCACGGACAATTCACGTGCCAAATATCCTCATTATTTACTCACGGCACCTCGTGCCCACATTTCATTTTAGAAACCGCCTGGCAATAGCCACAAGCTCTCAATTTCAACATAAATCAGATTGTTATCAATTTACCAACAACAAGACAAATTGCACAAGGTATAAAAGTAAACACAAGAAAATCACAACATCACATGAAAATTATCAACACCACAACCCCACATCATCACATATCGTCCCTGACAATAGCCACCCTTATCGCTCCTATTGTCACTCTTATCACTCCTATAGCCACCCTTATCGCTCTGCCCAGACAATACCAATAGCCATCCTTATCGCTCCTATTGCCACCCTTATCGCTCCTATAGCCACCCTTATCACTCCGTCCAGACAATATTCCAACAAACACAACAGTAAAATGCCACTCTTATAACCACATAATATCAACGGTGAAATGCCAACCTTATCTCCCAAAAATAACAACTCACACAACACAATAATTTACACGGAAAATTATCACAGCAACGTAACAAAATCAATTCATATCACAATTTGCCCAATGGCCACAACCAAGTCAATTAATTTTACAACAAATAGCCAAAAGCTCCACACTTTGTGTACAATACCCAAAACAATCAATAGAGATAGAAATTACTCAACATAAAAGCAAAGTCTTCATTAAATTCAAATTTTCAATAATTATATGAACACCTCTTCTTAAACTCATTTAATTAATTATTTGCAGAGGGAAAATCCATAATGAAATTAAATTCTAATAATTATCAAACCAACAAATTCACGAAATTACATAAATAATCAAGTAACAATCACATCAAATTGTCATATAACAACAAATTCAACAACAACAAGGATTTAGGCACGACAATTAGATGATTAAATATATACCAACAATTACCCAATTTACCACACAATATGCTCAGGACTTTAACTCAATAAAATTTATACATATAAGCCGAGTACGTACTCGTCATCTCGCGTACACAGCTTTTCACATTTCACAAATGGCACATAAGACTCGATGCTTAAGCGGTAATTCCCCCACTCGAGGTTAAGCAACACACTTACCTTTTTGAAGTTAGGCCAATATTCCAAAATAGCCTTCTTGCTTGAATTGACCTCCGGACAGCTCAAATCTATCCAAATTAATTGTATAACTTCATTAAAATTCATCGAAAATAATTTTGGATAATAATACGTTGACTTAAAATTTTATTCCAAAAAGTCAACAAAAGTCAACGCGGGACCCGATATAATTTTCATGAAATCCGAATACCCATTCCGATACGAGTTCAACCATACAAATTTTATCGAATTTCAATAACAAATCGACCTCCAAATCTTAAATTTAAACCAAGAGGGTTTTCTAAATTTTTCAACCCAATTCATTAATTTAGTGATAAAAACAACAATAGATTCATGTAATTTAACCAAAATCAAGGTAGGAATTCTTACCCCAATGTTTTCCTTGAAAAACTCTCGAAAAATCGCCTCACCCGAGCTTCCTTGGTCCAAAAATGGAAGGATGACACGAATTTAGACTTTATTCTGCTGCCCAGGGATTTGTTCTTCGCGCTTGCTAGACTCCCCCGCGTTCACGATGAACAAATTCTTCAAAAGGCATTTTCAAACTCTTCTGAGACAGCCTATAGTATAATGGTCATAACATTTCGTACAAAACACCAAATGATGAATGGTTTGACTTTCTGAAAACTAGACTCCAAGGGCTATAACCTTTATTTGTTCATCATCTCCCAATTCCTTATAGATTACGAGATATAAGATTCCAAAGTCAGCCCTGTGCAATAGAGATTTTCAAACTCTTTCCGGACAACCTATAGTTTATCCACCATAACCTTTTGTACACAACTCCAAATGACAAATGGTTTACCCTTCTTAAAAATAGGATACACAGGGCTACAACTTTTAGTTTTGGATCATATCCAAAATTCTTATAGATTGCGAGATATGAGCCTCTAAAGGCAGACGACGAACAGCAAAATTTCCTTCTTCGCGAACGCGAAGAACAAAGTCCGAACAAAAAAATCCTTCTTCGCGAACGTGAGAGGCTCCCCGCGAACGCGAAGAACAACACCAGAACCAGCAACCGGCGGCATCAAAACACCCAAACTTAGTCCGGAACAACCCCGAATCAAACCCGAGGCCGCCGGGACCCCGTCCAATCGTACCAACCAGTCCCAATACATAACATGAACCTGCTCGAGGTCTCAAATCACATCAAACAACATCAAAGCCATGAATCACACCCCAATTCAAGCCTAATGAACTTTAAAATTTCAAATTCTATATCTTGTGCCGAAACACATCAAATCAATCTGGAATGACTTTAAATTTTGCACACAAGTCATAATTGACATAACGAAGTTATTCTAATTTCCATAATCGGATTCCGGCCCCGATATCAAAAAGTCAACCCCCTGGTCAAACTTTCCAAAAATTCTTCTTTCGCCATTTCAAGCCAAATTCCTCTACAGACCTCCAAAGAATTTTCCAGACACGCTCCTAAGTCCATAATCACCATACAGAGCTATTGACATCATCAAAATTCCACTTCGGAGTTATTTTCACACAGTTCCGACTATGTTAAAAATCCTAAGACTTAAGCTTTCATTTTGGGGGCCAAGTGTCCCAAATCACTCCAAATCATTTTGTAACTGAATTCAACCACGCACACAAGTCAATACACATAATAAGAAGTTGCGCAGGGCTTTATGCTGCCAGACAGGGCTTAAATTCTTAAAATGACAAGTCGGGTCATTACAAGGCCGATGGGAGGCCAAAACCCATGGTAAGCCCCTTTTCCATGTCTTTGATGGTTTTGTTAAGTATTTCTCACTTAATTTCTTTTCCTATTGGCCTTGGCAAAGATGCTGTTATGAGGCCCCTATCTGGTGAGGACGAGACTTCGATCCCGGCACCGAAACTAGCGAAGGACAAAAAGAGGAAAAAGACCTCACCCTCCGAGGATCCCCAACCTAAAAAGAAGACGGCTTGTAATTGGAGGAAGAACATCATCCTCCTGACCGAAGAGTCTGTTCGACGTCTAAGGGAGGAGGACGAAGAAGAGGAAGAAGACGTCTCCAAGCTGGTGGCCCGAGCGGGAATGAGCACCGAGGCCCCAAAGGCCACTAAATCGGTGAAGGATGCAAAGATTCCGTCTCGATATGAGGAGGTCTTAGGAAAAGACTTGGGCGACGTCCTCGAGTCATCGAGTATCGAAGATTCTTCCCACCACACAGAGCCAACGGTGGGTACGGTTATCGAGGCCCTTCGAGATGAGGAGAACATCCCCAAGTGATCCACTTGGGGCAATAGAAATTGGAGGCTCCCCACTGCTACCCTCGCTTTCTGAGGAGATGATTTAAGAGGCTCGGGCCTTGAAGACCCTCTCCATCTAAGGAGCCCACGGAAGGAAGGATCCCTTCCGTGATTACTTTACTACGGCCAAAAATACTACCGGCCTGAGTGATTTGAAAGTCTCGAGGAAGGACTCGGGCGAGGCATCGAGCCTTTTCAATGAAGCGCAACAAGCTCTGAATCGGGTATGCCTTAGCTCCCCTTGTTGGTATTATCTTTGTGTTCATTTTTCTCTTTTTGTCTAACTTTTTCTTTTCTGCGTAGGCCTCAGCGCTTTACCGAGAAGCATTTTCTCAGACTCAAGCTGAACTGAGTCAATACGAGGATGAAATTCAAAGGCTTACCGAGGAGAGAAATGCCCTCAATCTTCTCGGTAAGCAAAAAGGATATTAGATCAAGGACCTTTGAGCCGAATTGGCCACAGCTCACAAAGATCAGACCGAACTGATCGAGCAGGTAATGAAAATTTTAAAAGCTCATGGGCTCGATTCGGGAACGGTGGCTAACATTTCAATCTCAAAGCTGCAGCAGAAGATCAAGATGATTGAGCAGTTCCGCGAGGAGGTAAATATGATAAAGGCGGAGTCCTTCGGGTGGAAAGAAGGTATGGACCACTTTGGTGCAGAAAAAGAGATTGCTCGAGCCCAATTATCATCGGTCGAAAGTCAGCTTCAAGGTATGAAGGAGAAGATTTTGACTCAAGCAAGGAAAAAAGAGGAACTCGAAGCTCGGTTGGCTTCCAAACTTGCCAAGGCCAAATCTGAAGCCGAAAAGGCAAAGGCTGAGGCAGATGCGATCGTGGTCGTCTACCGAGCCGATACTGAAGCCGATCAAGTCCAAGCGAGGGAGGCAGCCCAGACCACCCAAACTCGAGCATATTGGATTTCCAAACTTGACAGATGCCAATCTTGGAGGGAAACCCTCGAGGAAATCCACACTCAAGGTTTCGATCTTACCAACAAGATAGTAAAGGATAGAGAGCATGAGCCGAAGCAGGAGCGCTGGCGACATCCGATGATGATGATGATGATGATGATGATGATGATGATGATGATGATGGCATCAAGAGCGTGTCCGAGAATGGGGAGGACCTCGATAGAGAAGAAGCTGCCCGTGGAGAAGATCACGAACCTTAGGATTTTTTACTTTTGGTCTTTTGTATAGGATATTGATCGGACCTTGTAAATATTCTCATATATATAAAGATCTTTTTCCTTTCCGACTTGTCTTTATTTCATTTATGCCATGTGAAAATTTTGTTTTATTTATGCCTTATGAAAATTTTGTTCATAAGTTCGAGGCTCAGGCAATTTGATCGAAGTCGAGCTAGTGTAGTTTTTATAATCGAGTGAGTACTTGTCCGAACTCGGAGTAGGGTAACCCTTAGGTTTTAATTAAGTGAAGATGATTACTCAAAACTAAATTGGCCCTTTAGGCTCTTGAATTAGGCCGATACGGCCATAGCAAAAAGAATGGCTTTCTCCCCCTTTTCGGCTTGAAAAGCTTATTGTTTAATCATATAAATTCTATTGTGCCTTAGCATGAAATAAAAGATTTGCTCGAGAGTTCGAACGGTTTCGTACCCATTAGGATTTTCAAGGGTCGATATTATCGAGACCCTTTGTTTCGTAATGCCTTAGCATAAAATAAAAAAACTGTTCGAGAGTTCGAACGACTTTTTACCCATCAGGGTTTTCGAGGGTCGATAATATCGAGACCCTTAAAAATTTAGTCGAGGGTAGCCTTTTTAACTGGTTTGTGAAAATATTAGAAGGCCTGTTTAATAATGGAAATCAGACATCTCTGAACCGTGTTAATTTGACCATAGCCTTTAACTTGGTATTTGCCTTTTGGACTTGTTCCCCTGTTATACTTCAAACCTGTTCGAAGTATCAGTCCCCGAGTGGGGTGGCGTGGCCTATAAAATCGAGGATTGCCTTTTTAAGGTCTTACGATTTCGAGATTTAGTAATTCGATCCTGTCAATATTTTGGACGGCAGTCCCCGAGTATCGGGTAAATTGTTTAAACTTCAGTTGTGCTTGGCCCTTAAGCCAGTTTCCACAATAGATCATAAATATGAAATTGTAAATTATAAATTTTCTAAAGCATGGAACATCTGGTAAGGAAAAATACTTCTTTCAATAGATTATACATGCGTACATTAGGGTTCGAGTAATATATATGGACACAGTTCATTTGACTGTTTGGTCCTCTACAAAATTTACCTATCGAGACCCTGTCGACATGAAGTATTTTCCTTGTAACTATCCGAAGGTGATTCCCCCCAGTATTCGAGGTTGATTGTAAAGGAGCCCCGGATACCGTCGAATCGCTCTAAATTAGCACGAACAATGGTTGCCTCATTAAAAACCTCACCGAAAAAACCCATTTGGGACAAAAACCGGTCTAAGGGAAAAAGAGTACAACGCGTGCTTTCAGACCTAAGGACTCCGCATTTGAAGAATCCCTTGATGTCTTCGATTAAACACCTGCAAACGGTTAGTATAAAATATAAATGAAAATGGAGAAGGTTGTACCTTAGAAGTAATATTGTTTGAGGAGTGATATGTTCCAATTATTTGGTAATTGTTCATCGTTCACCATGCCAAGTTTGTAGGATCCTTTTCTGATGATATCGAGGACCTGGTATGGTCCCTCCCAGTTCGGGCCAAGTTTTCCTTCGTATGGGTCTCGAGTATTGAGGGTGACCTTCCTCAGAACCAAGTCCCCGATTTTGAAGTGTCGAATGTTGGCTCTTCTATTGTAGTACCTTTCGATCCGTTGTTTCTGTGCGGCCATTCGAATAAGGGCGGCTTCCTGTTTTTCATCTAGCAATTCGAGGCTTGTATTCATAGCCTCTTGATTTGACTCTTCTGTTGTATATCAAAACCTGACGCTGGGTTCCCTGACTTCAACCGGGATCAGAGCTTCAGCGCCGTATACTAAAGAAAATGGTGTTGCCCCCGTACTGGATTTTGACGTTGATCGATATGCCCAAAGGACTTCGGGCAATATTTCTCTCCATTTTCCCTTAGCGTCGTTCGATCTTTTCTTTAGATTTTGAATGATGGTTTTGTTTGTCGATTCGGCATGTCCGTTCCCACTAGGATGATACGGCGTCGATAGGATCCTCTGTATTTTGTGATCTCCGAGAAATTTTGTTACTTTGCCGCTGACGAATTGCTTTCCATTGTCTCATACGATCTCGGCAGGCATCCCGAATCGGCATATAATGTGATCCCAGATGAAGTCTATGACTTCTTTCTCTCTAATTTTCTCGAAAGCCTATGCTTCAACCCACTTAGAGAAATAGTTAGTCATAAACAAAATAAATTTAGCTTTACCTGGGGCCGATGGAAGAGGGCTGACGGTATCCATTCCCCACTTTATGAATGGCCATGGGGATAAGACTGAGTGGAGTTGTTCTCCGGGTTGATGAATCATCGGCGCATACCTTTGACATTTGTCGCACTTTTGAACAAACTCTTTTGTATCCTTTTCCATATTGGCCCAATAGTATCCTGCTCTGATGACTTTGTGAACCAATGATTCGGCACCGGAATGATTTCCGTAGGTGCCCTCGTGGATTTATCGTAGGACATAGTCGGTATCTCCGGGTCCCAAACATATCGTCAATGGTCCATCAAACATCCTTCTATATATTGTTCCATCTTCGACCAATGTGAATCGTGCGGCCTTTGCACGTAGAGTCCTCAATTTTTTAGGATCCGATGGAAGCTTCCCATTCTTTAGGTACTCGATATATTTGTCCCTTCAATCCCAGGTCAGGCTTGTGGAGTTGTTTCCGGCGTGGCCTTCTTCGATTTCTGACCTTGAAAGTTGTACGACAGTCCCTGAGTTAATCTCGCTGTCTTTGACTGATGACCCCAAATTTGCAAGGGCATCGGCCTCGCTGTTTTGTTCTCAAGGTACATGTTGTAGGTCCATTCTTTAAGCCGATGTAGAGTCACATGTAATTTGTCCAAGTACCTCTACATTCGATCTTCTCGGACCTCGAAAGTTCTGTTGACTTGGTTTACCACGAGCAGGGAGTCACATTTGGCTTCGATGACTTCTTCTCCCAAACCTTTAGCTAGCTTAAGACCTGCAATTGTGGCCTTACACTCGGCCTCATTGTTAGTTAACTTGGAAGTTTTGATAGCTTGTTTAATTGTATTACCCGTGGGCAGCTTCAAAACGATGCCTAGCCGGACCCCTTCACGTTCGAAGCACCGTCTGTGAAGAGGGTCCACACCCCCGATGATGTACCTGATTTTAATAACAGTTCCTTTTCAATCTCAAGTACGAGGGCGGGCGTAAAGTCGGCCACGAAGTCTGCTAAGATTTGAGACTTGATGGTCGTTCGGGGTCGATACTCGATATCGTACCCACTGATCTCGACGGCCCATTTGGCCAATCGACCCGAAAGTTTGGGTTTATGCTAAAAATATTGCGAAGGGGATAAGTAGTCACCACACAGATCGGGTGTCACTAAAAATATGGTTTTAATTTCCTAGAAGCGCTTATTAAGGTAAGTGCTAATTTTTCTAAGTTCGGGTACCGGGTCTCGACCTCACCTAGAGTTCGACTAACATAATAAATAGGAAATTACGTACCTTGATCTTCTCGAACTAGGACCCCACTTACCGCGATTTTCGAGACTGCTAAGTACAAGTATAGTTGCTCATCCGCTTTCGGAGTATGAAGCAGTGGCGGGCTCGAGAGGTACCGCTTTAGTTCTTCCAATGCTTGGTGGCACTCCGGGGTCCATGCAAAATTGTTGTTCTTTTTGAGCAGTATCAGGAGACCTCAATATGAATCGGCCTAGGGCGGCTATGCGCCCTGTTAATCTTTGTACGGCCTTAACATAATCCATGTCTGTGATGTCTTCGATCGCCTTGATCTTATCGGGGTTGATTTCGATACCCCTATTTGATACCATAAAGCCGAGGAACTTGCCCGAGCCGACCCCGAATGCACATTTCTCTGGGTTGAGTTTCATGTTGTATTTCCTTAGTTTATCGAAGGTCTCCTGCAAATGTGTCAAATGATCCTCTGCTCGCAGGGACTTAACTAGCATATCGTCAATATAAACTTCCATTGACTTACCTATTTGTTCTTCGAACATTCGATTTACTAAGCGTTGATAGGTGGCACCAACATTTTTTAGTCCAAACAGCATTACATTATAACAATAGGTGTCGTACTTAGTGATGAACAAAGTCTTTTCCTGATCCTCCGAGTTCATTTGTATTTGATTGTACCCTGAGTAGGCATCGATGAAACTAAGGATCTCGTGGCCCGTCGTGGCATCGATCGTGCGATCGATATTCAGCAGAGGAAAAGAGTCTTTAGGACATACTTTGTTTAAATCTTTATAGTCTATGCACATCCTAAGTTTATTTCCCTTTTTAGGGACTACGACTATGTTTTCTAACCATTCGGGATATTTTACCTCCCGAATGGACCCTATTTTGAGAAGTTTGGTTACTTCATCCTTGATGAATGTATGTTTTATCTCGGACTGGGGTCTTCTCTTTTGTTTTACCGAGTGAAACTTCGGGTCCAAGCTTAGTCAATGTGTAGCGATTTCTGGCAGGATCCCTGTCTTATCTAAATGGGACAAAGCAAAACAATCCATATTATCGATAAGAAGTTTATTGAGTTTTTCCCTGAGCTCGAAGGTTAACCCCGTACCCAGGTATACTATTCAGTCGAGTAGATGCTCGATCATTACGACTTGATCTAGCTCCTCGACCGTCGATTTTGTGGCATCGGAATCCTTAGGGATTATGAAGGATCGATGGATCCAATAATCATCGTCCTCGTCCGTTCCCTGCTTCTCCGATTGAATCGAGGCTGGTAGTTGTGGTTGCTATTTAGCTCCCTATTTTCCTTTGGACTTCGATCCTTTTGTTGACGAAAGTGCCGATACCGGTATCACTTCGTCGATCGCGAACATTTCTTTGGCAGCATGTTGTTCCTCATACACCGTTTTTACTCCATCTGATGTTGGGAACTTCAGCATTTGGTGAAGGGTTAAGGAGACCGCCCTCATACTGTGAATCCAGAGTCTTCCGAGCATTGCATTCTCATATTGCCTTCGCTCACATGGAACTTTGTTTCTTGAATAATTCCAGCTATATTTACTGGTAGGATGATTTCACCTTGAGTTGTTTCGCTTGCCATGTTAAATCCATTTAGAATCCAAGCTACGGGTACGATCTGATCTTGTAGGTCGAGATGCTCCACAACCCTCAATCGAATTATATTGGTCGAACTTCCTAGATCAATTAAAACACGTTTAACTTGAATTTTATTCATAAGTATAGAGATTACCAAAGCGTCATTGTGGGGTTGTGAAATCCCTTCTACTTCCTCATCATCGAATGATAAAGCACCTTCTAGCACATAGTCTCGAGTTCATTTTTCTCTGGTGATTGATACTTTAGTGCGTTTGAAAACAGGCCCTTGTGTAATATTGACCCCACCAACGATCATGTAAATCACGTGTTGTGGTTCTTCCTGCTTGTTCTTCATGTTTGCGTCTCTGTCCTAGAAATGGTTTTTAGCTCGGTCGCTCAAGAATTCTCGAAGGTGACCCTCGTGGAATAGACGGGCCACCTCCTCCCTTAGTTGTCTGCAGTCTTCGATTTTATGATCATGTGTATCATGGTATTTGCATGTTTGATTAGGGTTTTTTTGGGATGGATCGGTTTGTAGGGGTCTGGGCCATCTAGTATCTTTGATTCTCCCAATGGCTCACACAACACCTGATGCGTCGATGTTGAAGTTGTATTCTGAAAATTGTGGTGCTTTAGTGGGATTGGCATGTTTATCGAAGCCACTTTTGCTCATGATCCCTCGAGAGCTCTGTCTTCGATCTTTCCTTCGATCATTTTGGATGGGATTGCATCCTGGGCCGATGTTTCTACGGTCTGCATTATATGGTAGATATCGATCTCTGCTCGACCGAGGTTCTCTGTCGATATCCCTTTGAGTTCTGCCGACGGGCCTATTTGGATAAGCGGAATCGGAAGGGGTCCGCAATTGATCATCCTCAATCCTGATCTTCGGCTGGTACCGATTATGTACATCGGCCCAGGTTACCGCTGGATATTCAATTAAATTATGCTTTAGCTATCGTGATGCCACCGAACTTCATTCGTTCAAACCTTGAGTAAAGGCCTGAACAGCCCAATCGTCTGTGGCCGGTGGTAGTTTCATGCATTCCATCTGAAACCGAGATACAAATTCCCTCAACATCTCGTTGTCTTTTTGTTTCATCTTGAAGAGGTCTGATTTTCTAGTCGCGACCTTTATTGCTCCAGCATGTGCCTTTACGATGGAATTAGGCGGTAAATTGTGGTACCATATCATTGCTCCTTTCGACAAGGTTTCTCCAAATTTCTTTAGTAGAACAGATTCAATCTCATCGTCTTCTAAGCCATTGCCCTTTATTGCACATGTATAAGAAGTGACGTGCCCATTAGGGTCAGTGGTCCCGTTGTACTTAGGAATTTCTGGCATTCGGAATTTCTTCGGAATGGGTTTCGGTGCCGCACTCGGAGGAAAAGGCTTCTGCACAAATTTCTTTGAATCCATACCTTTTAAAATCGGCGGCGCCTCCGATATTTGCTCTACCCGGGAGTTATATGTCTCTACTTTCTTATCATTTGCATAGATTTTATTTTCTCCCGATTCAATCCACTTAGTGAGCTCCTCGAATATTTTTATAATGGCGGGGTCAGTCTCCGATTCGTTGGCATTCAAAATTTCCGGTACAGGCTCGGTCTTTTGAATGACTTCTGGTTCGATTCTACTCCGTGTTCGGTGTTGATTTTGTAGTTGTGCTATAGCGGCCTGTTGAGCCTGTAATATTTCAAATATCAATTGGAGGCTAACTCCACCATCTTCTCCGCCCTGTGTACTTCGACCACTTGATCGAACTTCCCTGTGTATACTACCTTCTGGCTCAACATCCAAATTTGCATTTAGGGCGACAGGTGAACTGACATCGATGGGATTTGCAATTGGTGCTTCCTCGAGGTCGGCCTGAGGAACCTCAATTCCTAGGGCGGCTATGTTGTCGTTTTCCCCATGAAATCCATGGTTGTTGTCACCATGTGTAGGTGCTACTTGTGAGTTTGACATGTTTGTCCTGAAAATAAAGATTCTTACGAGAGCAAGTGTAAAGCAGTGTGTGTTATTGAAATTAGTATTAAGCAATCACAATTATCCTTAGCCCCACAATGGGCGCCAAACTGTTTACCCTTAAAATTGGATAACAATTAAACTTATAAAATGGTTCTAAGGACAAGTGATTCCACACAATACCAATTGATAAATATGAGGATGAATAATAGAAATTAACAATAAAGTAAAGAAAACCACTGTTAGAATGAAACTCAGCCCTTGAGTTTGGGCACCCTTGAACTAGTTGATGCAAGAACTATGAAAGCATAACAAGCTGAGTAATAATGGTGAGAACAATAAAGAAAATTATATTATTTTTTCTGTCTGTCCAAAACGTGTCCTACAAATGAAAAAACGTGTCCTACAAATAATTAGAACCCCCCTTTATATAGTAGAGGAGTTTCACTTATGGTACAATTCTAATTACAGAAAGAAACCCCATGATTAGCTAATTAACCGTTTCTGGTTTGATCCGTTTCGAGATTTATGCCATGATCTTCGACCAGTCACCGAGATTTACGCCATGATCCTCGGTCAGCCACGGATATCTTGCCTTTATGCTATCTTTGATCTTACTCGATGTCTGTCTCATTTGGCTTCAATCGTTACTAACCTCGATCTCGACAGGTACCTCGGTTCTAAGCTCGGTACCTTATCCTCGTGATATGGCCTATTCCGTTACGAGACCATCCTTCGATGTAAACTCCCGGTCTTGGTCAAACAGTAAAATCGGATGGGCCTGATTTTAACCGTGTACAATATCTGTTCATTGTTTTTACAAAAAAGGGCCAAAATTATCCCAAAGTACGCAAAATTCAGGGCATTTGCCTTACTTTATAACTTTGGGCTAGTCTTGCCCCTCCCGTTAATAGAAAGCGCCAGAAATGCCTTTAATTTTGACGAAAACTAACCGAGAATAACTAATTTACCTAATTATGTTATTAGTTTAACAGAAGAGGGCAAATATGAATCTCCTCGATCGTAAACTTTAAGGGCATTTCAGTTCACTGCTAATATGCAACTTATAGTATGCAACATCTTTCACCGCTTTAAGGCATCACATAGAGCAAATTTTGTGCCATTGTTAAGCAACGTAGAGTGACATTTTTATTCTCCAACAATAGTTTATATAAAGTTTTTGAATAACAAGAACAATACCAAATAATTTCAGTAATTATTCCTTAACAAACTAAGTAGGACTAATAATACTCTTGTGATTCTTCAACATTATTAAAGGGAGGGGGCTCGACCTGAACCCTTTAAATAGAGTCCCATCTGCCTCCCCGGTTCCACGTGCCTTTACTAGTAAAGGCTCCCATTGCGAGAAGTTGAAATTGTTGAGTGAGGAAGAAATTGCAGGAAGTAAAGGAAGTCTTTTCTTCCAAAATTCACTCCTGAAGTCACGTCTTTCAATGCTGGGATGGAAGTTATGTACTTTCAAGTTGCTCTTTGCCCAAACCCCTCCTTCCAACTTAGTTAGAAATACCAACTCTAAATAGTTTTAGCATTTCTTGAGTTGAAAAGGTATTCACCAAGAAATTTTATTGATTCCGTTCAGCGAAAGGAAAGTTGTCCTTCTATCACGAGTTTTATACTCTAGGATCATCCAGGTTAACCTGCATGAGTTTTGCTATTCATACATGAGCATAGAGGCAGCTTCTTTAAGAAATTATGAATATCTAAAAGTAGTTTTGACTCAAGACTATCCAAAGAGTTCCAAGGGGTAGGTTATAAGATGACTTCGACATAGGGGTATTAGAATAATTTATCAGCAAAGAACTTTAAAAAGTTTATAAGTCTACTTCTGATTATCTTATGATCGTATATATCTTCGTCGAGATAATAGGACAAACATAACATTGTTGTCTACCATAACACTTTATGTTGTTAATCTCCTAACACATCAAAGACCACCAACCTCCAGGAAATAAGGGTGAGAAACAGAAATATTAAAAAGAGAACGTCAAAAATTAAAATAATGTAATTTTTTGGTATTATAATATTTTACGTAGCTCTCCTGGAATTTCAACTATTTAATTTGCACGCCCTGCAGTTGATGAAATACTAGGATTTTCCGTTATGAGGTTGGTGTGAAAATGAAAATTTTACTTCATATATAATGATAAAATCCTGTTGAGATTATTCGCGACAAGGTGGGTGTAGCTCCTATTGAGGATAAGATGCGGGAAGCACGGTTTAGGTGGTTTGGTCATGTGAGGAGGAGGAACACAGATGCCCCGATGAGAAGGTGTGAGAGGTTGATATTGGAGGGCCTACGGAGAGGTAGAGGTAGGCCAAAGAAAAGGAGGGAAGAGGTGATTAGGCAAGACATGGCGCAGCTTTAGCTGACCAAGGACATGACCCTTGATAGGAAGGTATGGAGGTCGAGAATTAATTAGAGTAGTGGAGTAGGTAGTCTAGAGTGTTCATAACAGTAAAATTGGCACACAGCCTCGCTTTCTGTGGGCAGTAGGTTTTATGACTGTGGATTACCTTATTACCTTATTATTTTTATTCTGCTTTTATATATCTTTTTGGTACTGTCCCTTCTTGTCTATATTTTTATTAATGTGGTGCTTATACTTTCCTCAGCCGATGGTCTATTGGAAATAACATCTCTATCCTCACAAGGTAGGGGTAAGGTCTGCGTACACACTACCCTTCTCAGACCCCACGGTATAAAATAAGACCGGGTATATTGTTGTATATAATGATAAAATCAAACAGTATTAGTCTATGTCAACAAAATTAAGCAATGTATGAACTTACCAAATGCTTACTACTTTTTCCGTCATTCTTTCCATCAGATACATTAACCGGATAAATAGAATAAGAGCTTGCTATAGCTAATCGCGTGTGTATATATATATATATATATATATATATATATATATATATATATATATATATATATATATATATATATATTTATATGCATACGGTTGAAATCGAGCTCGCCTACGACATGGTAGGTCAGGTTCAGAACATGGCAATAAAGGACTGAAAATCGACCCCAAGTCCCACCGAGGTAGAACCCGGGGTTGGAACGACCGCCTTTGAGAATATCGAGGTCGTGATCCCGGAATCGATCCTAGCCCCGAATGATCTCGAAGAAGAATTTTTAGCATAACAGAAGACCGAAATATCCGTGACCGGTCGGATATTGCGGCGAGAATCTCGGCACATATCAATGAGGAACTGGCAATCGGCAAATCAAGAGATTTTTTAGCTTTTATAGAATTGTACCTAAAGTAAGATTCCTCTACTATATAAAGGGGGTCTGATGATTCACTTAAGATATGGTAACATACATTCCAAAGCAATACGTTATTATTTTTCGCTTCAAGTTCTTGTTCTTCTCTATCGTGATACTGATCAAAGTGCATCTGGCTCGAGGGTAGCAAATCTTCTGAAATTGAAACTGTCCAATTCGTATGGTTTGAATTTACTTTATCATTGTTTATTCCAATTGTAACTTAATTTATCACTTTGTATCAAGTTAATCCGCGTATCCTTAAAATCACTTACAAATTCAATTGTTATCCGATTTTGAGGGTAAACAGTTTGGCGCCCACCATGGGGCTAAGGATAATAGTGGTTATTTGATACAAATTTTCATAACACACACTACTTTACACTTGTTCTTTGAAGTGTCTCTAATTTCAGGCTAAAGCGCAAAATGTCAAACTCTTAATCAGCACCCCTACATGTTGACAATGAGTCCAGCCATCACGGTAAAAATAATAACATAGCGCCCAGTGACGAGGTACTGCCCGTTGATCGCGTCGGAATTTTGGTCGCGAACCCGATTGACGCTAATTCACATGTGGCTAACAATGCAAACCTGCCTACCGATCCCGAGAATACCGTCCGTGGTGGAGCCTGATCGGCAGCTCAAAATACACAAAAAATTGGAGGAGATGGGATCAATTTACGGATGATCTTCGAAATATTACAGGCTCAACAGGCGGCGATAGCTCAATTACAGAACCAAAATCGCGCACCGAGCAGAATTGAACCCGATCCGTCTCGGGAAGTCACCTGCAGGGATGAACCAGTCCAAGAGAGGTCGAATGAAAACGAATCGGGGACTAACCCCGATATCATAAAGATGCTCGGGTAGAGTCAGGGGAGAAGGAAATCGAAAATAATGGCAAAAAGGTAGAAACCTACAATTTCACGGTCGACCAAATCTCGGGCGCACCATCGATATTGAAAGGCCTAGATTCCACGAAGTTCGTGCAAAAACTTTTTCCTCCGAGCGAGGCTCCAAAGCCGATCCATAAGAAGTTTTGCATGCTTGAGATTCCTAAGTACAATGGAATGACCGACCCAAACGAGCATGTTACCTCCTACACATGTGCCATAAAAGTGAATGAATTGGAGGATGATGAGATCGAGTCTGTCTTGTTGAAAATGTTTGGAGAGACCCTGTCAAAAGGAGCTATGATATAGTATCATGACTTACCTTTTAATTTTATCGATTCATTTGCGATGCATGAAGATTCTTTCATAAAAGCACACGCTGGGGCTATCCAGGTCGAGACCAGGAAGTCGGACCTTTTCAAAGTAAAATAGAAGGATAATGAGATGCTCAGAGAGTTCGTGTCCCGGTTTCAAATTGAACGGATTGACCTGCCACCGGTCACTGATGATTGGGCCGTTCAGGATTTCACCCAAGGACTCAATATTCGGAGCTCGTTGGCTTCACAGCAATTGAAACAAAACTTGGTGGAATATCTGGCTATCACTTGGGCCAATGTCCATAACCGGTATCAATCAAAAATTAGGGTCGAAAATGATCTGCTTGGGGCCCCTTTCGGGTCCGTGTATCCCGTCAGAATCATCGACAGAGTCCATAGAGAAATCGATCGTGAACCGAGATCAAACAGGGATCGGTATCAGCCGTACAATGGGTACCGAAGAAGCAGTGGGTCCGGACGGAACTCTATGAGAAACGAAAAGAGAAGTGATCGAGGTCAGAGCAACTGGGGACTTATGAGCAAAAACAGCTTCGACAGAAGAAAGAAACACCAAGATTATCGGAGTACAACTTTAACGTCGATGTCGCCGCTATCGTATCTGTCATCGGATGCATCGAAGATACCAAGTGGCCTAAACCTTTACAGTCTGATCCAGCCCAAAGGGATCCCAACCTAATGTGCAAATATCACGATACTCATGGCCACAGAACAGAGACTGCCAAAAATTAAGGGAAGAGGTGGCCCGACTGTTCAACAACGGGTATCTCCGAGAATTCCTGAGTCATCGGGCCAAGAACTACTTCAGGAACAGGGATTCTAGTAACCAGACCGAGCAGGAAGAGCCTCAACATGTTATTAACATGATCATCGGTGGAGTCGACATTCCCCAGGGTCCGATGCTGAAGCGCACTAAAGTATCCATCACAAGGGGAAAATGGACTTGGGATTATGTACCGAAAGGAACCTTGTCTTTCAACGACGAAGATGCTGAGGGGATTGTGCATCCCCACAATGATGAACTGGTAATATCGGTACTCGTAAATAAATCTCGAATTAAGAATGTGTTAATTGATCCAGGTAGCTCAGCCAACATCATCAGATCAAGGGTCGTGGAACAACTCGACCTACAAGATCAGATCGTACCTGCGATCTGAGTCCTGAACGGGTTCAACATGGCATGCGAGACCACTAAAGAGAAGATAACATTACCGGTGAACATCGCCAGAACCATACAGGAAGCCAAGTTCTATGTAATCGAAGGGGATATGAAATACAACGCCATGTTCGGGAGACTATGGATTCAAAACATGAGGGCAATACCCTCGACACTGCACCAGGTGCTGAAATTCCCAACACCCGGAGGAGTCAAGACGGTTTATGGGGAACAACCGGCCGCCAAGGAGATGTTCCCGATCGATGAGGTGATCTCGGCATCCACACTCTCAACTTCGGAGGATCCAAATCGGATGGTCAAAGACGGGGCCAAATAGCAGTCACCGACATCAGCCTCGACCAGATCAGATGAACGAGAGGTAGACAAGGACAACGTCTACGGAGTCCCAAGATCTTTCATAGTTCCTGATGATTCTGACGCCACAAAATCAACGGTCGAGGAACTGGAACAAGTCGTATCAACCGAACACTTTCCCGATCGAAAGGTATACCTGGGCACAGGGTTAAGCCCCGAGCTCAGGAAAAAACTCATTCAGTTTCTTCTAGCTATCGAAGATTGTTTCGTTTGGTCCCACCTTGATATCACAGGGATCTTGCTGGAGATAATCACTCACAAGCTAAGCCTGGACCCAAAGTTCCACCCGATCAAGCAGAAGAAGAGACCTTAGTCCGAGGTCAAACATGATTTCATCAAGGACAAGGTATCTAAACTCCTTAAAATAGGGTCCATTCGGGAGGTTAAATACCCGTATTGGTTGGCAAACGCAGTGGAAGTCCCTAAAAAAGGGGGTAAATTAAAAATGTGTGTGGACTATAAGGATTTGAATAAGGCTTGTCCCAAGAACTCCTTCCCTTTGCCCAATATCGATCGCATGATCGATGCCACGGCCGGCCACGAGGTCCTCAGTTTTCTTGATGCCTACTCCGGGTACAACTAAATACGGATGAACCCGGGTGATCAGGAAAAAAACCGCCTTCATCGCCAAGTATGGAACGTACTACTATAATGTGATGCCATTCGAATTAAAAAATGATGGTTCCACTTATCAACGCCTAGTAAACCGGATGTTCGAGGGACAAATAGGAAAATCAATAGAGGTTTACAATGACGATATATTGGTTAAGTCCCTATGAGCAGAGGACCATTTAAAACATTTGCAGGAAACCTTCAGCATACTAAAGAAATACAATATGAAGTTGAACCCGGAGAAGTGTGTGTTCGGAGTTGGATTAGGTAAATTCCTCGAATTCATGGTATCCAATCGGGGAATCGAGATCAACCCCGACAAGATCAAATCCATCGAAGATATCACGGTTGTGGACAATGTGAAGTCCGTGCAAAGATTAATCGGATGCATAGCCGCCTTGGAGCGATTCATCTCGAGGTCCTCCGATAAAAGCCACAGATTCTTCTCACTATTGAAGAAGAAGAATAACTTCTCATGAACCCCGGAATGCCAACGGGCCTTGGAGGAACTCAAGCGGTATCTATCGAGCCCACCGTTGCTTCGCACGCCGAAGACAGACGAACAACTATACTTGTACTTGGCTGTATCGGAGATAGCGGTAAGTGGAGTCCTGGTCCGGGAAGAGCAAGGTATGCAATTTACTATTTACTATATTAGCAGGACTCTAGGTGAGGTCGAAACTAGGTACCCTCACCTAGAAAAATTGGCGCTCGCTTTGCTAAGCGCCTCTATGAAGCTGAAACCATATTTTCAATGTCATCCTATATGTGTTGTGACTACGTACCCATTGCAAAATATAATGCATAAACCCGAGCTCTCGGGATGATCGGCCAAATGGGTCGTGGAAATCAGCGGGTACGATATTGAATATTGACCCCGGAGCGCCATTAAATCTCAAATTTTGGCAGACTTCATGGCCAACTTTACACTGGCCCTAATACCCAAGGTCGAAAGAGAGTTGTTGGTGAACTCGGGGACTTCTTCGGGAATCTGGACCCTCTTTACGGACGGTGCCTCAAACGCAAAAGGGTTTGGACTTGGAATTTTATTGAAGCCACCAACAGGCAATGTATTTAGGCAATCCATTAGGTCCGTAAAATTGACTAACAACGAGGCCGAGTATGAGGCTATGATTGCAGGTCTCGAACTAGAGAAAAGCATGGGGGCGGAAGTAATCGAAGCTAAGTATGACTCCTCCTGATGGTGAACCAAGTTAATGGGACGTTCGAGGTTAGAGAGGAACAAATGCAAAGGTCCCTGGATAAGTTGCAGGTAACATTACATCGATTCAAGGAGTGGACTCTACAACACGTACCTCGAGCTGAATCAATGCCGCATGATAATGAAAGAAAGATGGGAAGTATATCCTAAATGTCCTGTAGCCTCTCGAAGATAGGTATGGACGTCATCATACTAATCCGCAAGACTCTACTAGACACTTGCTCATGACTTGTAGAACATATGAACCCAGAGCTCTGATACCAATCTGTTACGACCCAAAATCCGCTAGTCGTGATGGCACCTAACCCAACCCGCTAGGTAAGCCAACTAATAAATATACAATTTCAATTAACTTTTTAATAAGACAATTAAACAAAGATATTATCTGAATCTTATACATTCCCCAAGGACTAGTAGTACAAATCATGAGCGTCTAAAAATAGAGTTTACAAAGTTGATATGAACTAAATACACTTTCTGTTTGAAAATTACATAAATAGAGTTTTAAAATCTAAGGCTACCATGAACAAGAAGCAGCTACAACAGGGACGCAGGTACATCTTCCAATCCAGCTCCCATCGAACACAGCAACATCGACATCCAAAATCTGCATGCAATGTGCAGAAAGTGTAGTATGAGTACAACGGCCACATGTACTCAATAAGTAATAAATCTAACCTTAGGTTGAAGTAGTGACGAGCTAGAATATGGTCGGGTCCAACACCAATAGCCAACAACTATTTATAACAATGTAGAGCATATAAATAAGGAAGAAATTCAGAAATAAAATGCTCGGCTTTATCACAATTTCCCGAAAATAGTTCCGCTTTTCAAGAATAGCAGTGAAAACCCAAATCCTTTACAAAATCGTCGAAAAGTATGAGATAGTTTGAAAACTGTAAATTTTATCAAAAATCCTTTCCAAAATGAGTAAGATGTTTCATTTCTTTTCCAGATAGAAAGTGCGAAATACCTCTATATGCTCACATATCAATGCGTGTAAAAGTCATGAATGACGTGACACCGTACATCATGAGGAAAATGCGTCTCTATGCATGTATGTCATGTATGCATTCCAATGTCATGTATCTCAGAGATGAATCATGTACTCACAATCTCAGAGTACTTAATCTCACTGCTTCGCACTTTTCACTCATCATGCTCAACCACTCAGTACTGTATATGGCCCATACGGCCCAAGGAAATCCATCCCGGAACATATACAACACTGACTATAAGTCACTCGGTACCGAGGAAAAGGGTAATCCAACCCTGTGGAGAAATCCATCTCCAGGTAATAAGTACTTCGGACAAATCCATGTCCAGGGAAATCCATCCCTCAATAGTATCATCCGCGCTAACTAGGGTGTGTTACAGACTCCGGAGGGGCTCCTGCATCCCAAGTGCTATCATAATCACCAATATAACCGCTGCGGCGTGCAGCCCGATCCCATAACTGTCACTCACAATCAGGCTCTCGGCCTCACTCAGTCATCAATCTCTCCAGTCTCACCCACGGGCTCACAATGTCATGAAAACTGACCCAGAACAATGATATGATATATCAATAAGTAACAACTAAGACTAAGATATGATATAAATGCCTGAATATGACTGAGTACGAAATATCAATGACATCAGTGAGATGACAGCAAGCAACGACCTCTATGGGTCCTAAAAATATCAGCATAAAGCCTAAATATGATATCTAGCATGATTGACAACTCAGTTACTTTATCACATGGTGAAAACACAGATATCAACGAAAATATGGCCACTATACAGTGCCATGGAAACAATGGAATCAAAATTCACAGGGTGCATGCCCACACGCCCATCACCTAGCATATGCGTCACCTCAATACCAATCACACAACACGTAATTTGGGGTTTCATACCCTTAGTACTAAGTTTAGAAGAGTTACTTATCTTGAACAAGCCAATTCCATCACCGAGAAAGCCAAGCGATGCTCCAAAAATGCTATCACGTGCGTAGCGACCTCCGAACGACTCAAAACTAGGCAAAAGAAACTCAGATACATCACTTAAAGTCCAAGGGAGCATTTACAAATGATAAAGATTGAATTCTACATCAAATTCCAAATCCGGCCAAGAATCACACCGGGACCCACGCCTCGAAACTCGACAAAACTCACAAAATCCGACAACCCAATCAATTACGAGTCCAACAATAATAGTTTCACTCAAATCCGACTCCAAATCGGTGTTCAATACTCAAAAATTCATATTATGAAACTTTAGGCCAAAACGCCCAATTCCCTCTTTAAAATTCATCAACAAATTGCTAAAATCGAAGATAGATTTATGGAATATAATCAAAACTGAGTAGAGAACACTTACCCCAATCCTTGTGATGAAATTTGCTTAAAATATCGCCTCAATCGGAGTCCCACATCTCAAAATATAAAGAAAGAACCAAAACCTCAATTTTTATAACTCTGCCCCAGCTATTCTGCATTTACGGTCAAATTGTCTCATTTGTGACCACCGCTTCTGCGGTTATTCCTCGCTTCTGCAAAATAACCTCACTCAGCAAAACCTCTCACCTGCGGTCCTTAAGTCGCTTCTGCGATCGCGCTTCTGCGCACTTGAACCGCATTTGCGATTGCGCAGGTGCGTCCAAGCACCCGCACCTGTGATCCTCACGCCCAGCTCCCTTTCTCGCTTCTGCGATGGCACTGCCGCTTTTGCGGCTCCGAACCAGAACAAAAGAATCTTCAACAATGCAACATGAATGAAAATCATCCGAACCTTGTCCGAAACTCACCCGAGCCACTCGGGACCCCGTCCAAATATACCACGAAGTCCCATAACATAACACGAACCTACTCGATGCCTCAAAAAACACAAAACAACATCGAAACGACGAATCACGCCTCAATTCAAAATCATTGAACTTTAAAATTTCAACTTCCACAACCGATGCCGAAACCTATCAAATCACGTCTAATTGACCTCAAATTTTGCACACAAGTCACATTTGACATTACGGACCTGCTCCAACTTCTGAAATCGGAATCCGACCCCGATATCAAAGAATCCACTCCCGGTCACACTTTCCAAAATTTCAACTTTCCACATTTCAAGCCAAATTCTACTACGGACCTCCAAACCACAATCAGGACGCGCTCCTAAGTCCAAAATCACCCAATGGGGCTAACGGAACTATCAGAAAAATCCAATCGGAGGACAAATGCTAAAAAGTCAAAACTTGGTCAAACCTTTCAAATTTAAAGCTTCTAGTTGAGAATCATTCCTCCAAATCAATTCTGAATGACCTGAAAGCCAAAATCGACGATTCACATAAGTCATAATACATCCTACGGAGCTACTCATGCCCTCAAACAATCGAGTAAAATACAAATGCTCAAAACGGCCGGTCGGGTCGTTACACTTGATGGCTTGAGATGGAAATGAACAAGGGTTCTTGCAAAGGATCTCAAATAACCAAAGTATAACTGCCAGAAAGTACTGAAATTGTGAAGGTACGAGGGTAGAAGGTTTGAACGTAAAGTTGGAATGAACAAAGGAAGAGGTATTTATAGTATTTCAGTGGCGGTTCACATCCAGTAATGGCTGAACGGTGGCTGACATACATTTAATGCCATTAAGACTTGACTGACGATACGTTTCGTTTGTTTGGTCGTTTCTATCGCGGGGTATCGAAGTAAGAATCGGAAGCTTATGTCGTTTCTCGTCGTCTACTCTCCGAAAAACGAGGGGACTATCTATATACGATCGAAATCGAGCTCACCTACGATATGGTAGGTCAGGTTTGGAACTTGGCAATAAAGGACTAAAGATCGACTCCAAGTCCGACCGGGCTAGAACCTGGGGTTGGAATGACCGCCTTCGAGAATATCGAGGTCGTGATCCCGGAATCGATTCTAGCCCTGAATGAGCTCGGAGAAGCATTGTTAGCATAATAGAAGACCAAAATATTCGTGACCGGTAGGATATTGCAGCGAAAATCTCAGCACGTATCGATGAGGAACTGACAATCGACAAATCAAGAGATTTTACCTTTTATAGAATTGTACCTAAAGTTGGACTCCTCTATTATATAAAGGGTGTCTGATGCTTCACTTAAGACATGGTAACACGCATTCCAAAGTAATACATTATTATTTTTCTCTTTAAACTCTTGTTCTTCTGTATCGTGATATTGATCAAAGTGCATCTGGCTCGAGGGTGGCTAACCTTCCGAAATCGAAACTATCCAATTCGTGTGGTTTGAATTTACTTTATCATTGTTTATTCCAATTGCAACTTAATTTATCACTTTGTATCAAGTTAAGCCGCGTATCCTTAAACCACTTACAAATTTAATTGTTATCCGATTTGAGTGTAAGCATATATATATATATATATATATATATATATATATATATATATATATATATATATATATATATACGCGTATATACGCGTGTATTCATATAAATAAATATAAATTCTAAAAAATACTTTTTATTACGTTTCTTCAAAGAATTATCAAATAATACATATTAAAAAAATTTAATTTTTTTCAAATAAAGAAGTTGGCATATTTTCTATTTTAATAATTTGCTTATTTAAAAATCTTTTGGTAAGGATATTAATGGATCTTGATAAATAATGTTTTAGCTAAAATAATAAATGTTGCCATAATAAATAAATTATAAGTTATAAGGAGAGATCTGCTTAAACATTCTTTACCTAAAATTGAAGGTCCGAAAGTTCCATCACAATTATAAGTATTAATTTTGATTTTAATTTGATTTTGGGAAAATCAGTTTTGAGTTTAATTTTTAAAATATGTTATTAAATCAAGACTGTAAAGTAAAGACAAGTATAGAGAGAAACTGATATATTATTCAAACTTCAAACTTATGTACATAATGAACTGAATTCTCCTCTATTTATAAAAGAAAGGAAGTTGTTGTGTAAGCTGCAAGCTGCTGTGTAAGCAGCTACTGCAAACTGCTGCTGCAAGCTGCTTGTAAGCTGTTGTGTAAGCTGCTGTGTAAGCTGCTTGTAAGCTGCTACTCTAAGCTGTTGTGTAAGCTGCTACTGTACCAGATATAGATAATCTTCTACCATGGGTAATATGTATCCATAACGGAGTACCGAAAAGGATAAGCTTCTTCAGGAGGCTTATTTCAAATAGAGTACTAAATAGATAAACATATTTACGATGAAGTCTCATATGGATAAACTTCTTCAAGAAGCTTAATTACAACGGAGTACTAAACGAACATCCATAATATAATATATTTATAACACTCCCCCTTGGATGTTCATTGAAAGATAATATGCCTCATTAAAACCTTACTAGAAAAAAACCCTGTGGGAAAAAATCCTAGTGAAGGAAAAAGAGTACACATATTTAGTAATACGCATTGCTAGCTGCCTCATTAAAAACCTTTTAAGAAAAAACCTGTGGGAAAAAAGAGTACATCGCGTATTTTACTCCCCCTGATAAATACCTTGTTTCAAATATTTGAGTCTCCGCATTCCAATCTTGTAAACCATCTTCTCAAAAGTTGAAGCTGGTAAAGATTTTGTGAATAAATCTGCCGGATTGTCACTTGAACGGATTTGTTGCACATCAATGTCACCATTTTTCTGAAGATCGTGTGTGTAGAATAATTTTGGTGAAATATGCTTTGTTCTATATCCTTTTATAAATCCTCCCTTCAATTGGGCTATGCATGCAACATTATCTTCGTATAAAATTGTGGGTCTTTTCTCACATTCCAAACCATATTTTTCTCGAATAAAATGAATTATTGATCTTAACCATACGCATTCCCTACTTGCTTCATGAATAGCTATTATTTCAGCATGATTTGAAGAAGTAGCAACAATAGATTGCTTTGTGGAGGGCCATGATATGATAGTACCTCCACATGTAAACACGTACCTGGTTTAAGATCTAGCTTTATGGGGATCAGATAAATAACCTGCATCTGCATAACCAACAAGATCTGCACTATCTTTGTTAGCATAAAATAAAACCATATCAAGAGTTCCCTTTAAATATTGCAATATATGTTTAATCCCGTTCCAATGTTTCCGTGTAGGAGAAGAACTATATCTTGCTAGTAAATTAACAGAAAATGCTATGTCAGGCTTTGTAGCATTAGCAAGATACATTAGTGCACCAATTGCACTGAGATAGGGTACTTCGGACTAAGATAGGGTACTTCGGGACCAAGGAGTTCCTCATCTTCTTCTTGAGGTCGTAACAAATCCTTATTCACTTCAAGTGATTGAACAGCCATTGGTGTACTCAATGGGTGCGCTTTGTCCATGCAAAAGCATTTTAAGACCCTATTGTATAAGCAGATTGATGGATAAAGATCCCGTCTGCTGAATTTTCAATTTGCAGACCAAGACAAAGTTTTGTCTTTCCAAGATCTTTCATCTCAAATTCTTTCTTAAGATATTCAATTGCCTTTTGGAGCTCTTCTGGAGTTCCAACAAGATTTATGTCATCAACATAAATAGCAAGTATAACAAATTCTGAAGCCATTTTCTTTATAAAAATACATGGACAAATAACATCATTTATGTAACCCTCTTTCAGCAAATATTCACTGAGACGATTATACCACATGCTCCCTAAACTTACTTAAAATACTATTCACTTTTAACCCACTTTATATATCTTGCTATCATGGTCATGTAGTACCTTGTATGACACTAGTCCATAAATACGGGGTATTGTAGCTTGGACCGTATTTTATCTCAAAATGTCAAACTTCGACGAAATTCATTTTCTTCGATTTGCTTACCCTCTCACCTTCACGAATTTACTCATCACTAGTTTTAAATTACATAATACTTATAATCTCAAAATAATCTCATTCCCGAACTTACGTCGATTAACTTACGACAAAAATTTAACATACGAAAATGCGGGATGTAACATCTCATCTCCGAGATTCCACCAATTTACTTATGGCGTACTTTCACGTACGAAAACATGAGGTGTAACATCATTCCCCCCTTTGGAACATTCGTCCTCGAATGTTGACTGATGCACTTATCATTATCATAACCTATAGCTCTTGCGAATATTGTAGTACTCTCCTTTCCATCTAGGCAACTGTTCTATGAATAAATCCAAAGGCCAGGGCATTCCCCCCTTTAGGTCTCTTTCTCACACCATGACTTGTGGTCAGAATCCTCCCTATCTCGTAATTTTTCCTACCATCTGTCATGCAACTTGTACGACTCTGACCTTATAAGTGCGCTTATGCGACTCTTCTCTCCTTTTTCCTCCGTCTTTTAGCCAATCTCTAGGCCTCACTTTGTAAACATATACAGAGCTTGATAAGTGTCACGACCCAAAATCTAACCATGGTCGTGATGGCGCCTATCGTGTTTCAAGGCAAGCCTATTTCCTAAAATATTACTACTAAATCGATTATAAGAATTTAATAAAACATTTCCATCATTTGAATTTTTCATAAACTAAATCAACTCTGAATATAATTATAGAAAATACGGAAACGAGCCCCAAACATCGGGGTGTCCCTAAGTCATGAGCGTCTAAATCAATTAACTAAGAAATAAAACTGTCTAACTGTCAATACAGACCAAAAGAAGAAATGATAAAAGGAGTAACAAGTTCCTGCGGACCCTAGCAGCTACCTTGCAGTCTCCAACGATAGCCGGCCTGAACTCAACGATCGCCACGCTCTAACTCACTTGGATCTGCACATAAAGTGCAGTGTGTAGTGTGAGTACAACCGACTCAGTAGTAACAGAAATAACTAAGGAATTGAGTAGTAGTGACGAGCTAAGTAGAACAATTCAATTATTTCTTTATCATAATTTTAAATAAACAGGTAAATTCCATCAACTCAATAAATGTTACAAAGCAATTAACAAGTAAAATGCAGCAACAGCAAAAGCAATGAATCCTCACAGCAATGCCACTCCATCACTCAGCACTCAACACTCAATAGGTACATGCGCTCACTGGGGTGTGTACAGACTCCGGAGGGGCTACCAAAGCCCAAGCGCTAAGTACGGACAACTCATGTGCTGCACGGACAACTCACGTGCCATAATATCAATCCCTGAATCCGCACGGTCAACTCACGTGCTATGCGAACAACTCATGTGCTAAGGTAACAATACCTGGATCTGCACGGACAACTCACGTGCCTCAATCAAATACCTCACAACAGGCCCTCAGCCTCACTCAGTCATGTACCTCTCTAGCCTCACCATCATCAACAAATAAGGGAAACACAGCCCACGTCAAGTATCACAACATATCAGCAAAATAATAGGGACTGAGGTAAACATGTACAATAATATCTATGACTGAGTGCAAATAATGTGAGCATGAATAAAGCCTAAGCATGATCTCTAACATGAAGGCAAACAAGTTCAACAACAAATAAACACATAACCACAGATAATAGCCATTAGGCCTCACAGCCTCACGGGACGGACCAAGTCTCAATCCCTCGCGGTGCACACCCACACGCTCGTCACCTAGCATGGGTATCACTTCCAAACAATCACGTGATGTCAAATCTCCGGGTTTATACCCTCAAAGCCAGAGTTAAAACTGTTACTTACCTTAACAGCGTAAAATCCTACTCCGGAATGCCCTCGTCTCTAGACTCGATCTCCAAAAGCTCCGAATCTAACCAAAATCAGAATACTACTATCAACATAGGCTACAAAATCGAATTCCACATTAAAAACTACATAAATAGGCCAAAAATCCGAAATCGGCAAAAACCCGGCCCCCGGGCCCACGTCACGAAACCAGTCAAAAATGGAAGAATTGGAAATCTCGTCCTCTCCCGAGTCTAACCATATAAAATTCATCAAAATCGGACTCCGTTTGATCCCTCAAATCCTCACTTAAAACTCTCCAAAACACAAGCCCCAACTCCCTCAATTTCACCCTAAACCCCTACAAAATTCATGGCTAATCAATGGAAAAACATCATAAACGCGTGTAATTAAACCCAAGCGACTTACCTCACTGATATCTCGTGATTCTCCCTTGAAAAACACTGCCCCAAATCTCAAAACCGTTCAACAATGGTGGAAAAAGGGCAAATATTCGTGAAGGGTTACTTTTATAGGTTCAGCCCCAGGGATTCCGCGCCTGCGGACCCTTTCTCGCTTCTGCGCAACCGCACCTGCGGAAAAATTCATCACAGGTGCGGAACTCACTTATGAGCCCAGGTTTCGCATCTGCGGGCAACCTGTCGCACCTGCGCTTGCGCACCTGCGCGTGATATGCTGCATCTGCGAGGCCAGCATGCTTCCTCCCTTCCGCATCTGCGCCCCAGGTCTCACACTTGCGAGCTCGCACCTACGTATCCCGCCTAGCCCAACACTGCCCGCATCTGCAAACTATCCTTGCTCACCAGCGACCTCGCACCTGCGACTTTTCCTTCCGCAGATGCGGAATTAGCAGTAACAGCAGCTTCAGCTGCATTTCCCAACTTCCAAACTTCTCGTTAACCATCTGAAATCATCCCGAGCCCCTCGGGACCTCAACCAATAATTTCCACAAGTCATATATCACTACCCGAAATTAGTCGAACCTCCGTAACACCCAAAACAACACCAAAACACCAAATCAACCTCGGATTCAAGCCTAAGAACTTCTAAACTTCCAAGAATTCGCCAACGATGCCGAAACCTATCAAACCACGTCCGAATGACCTCAACTTTTGCAAAAACATCACAAATGACACTAAAAATCTACTCCAACTTTCGGAATTCCCTTCTGGCCCCGATACCTAATTTTCCACTGCCGACCAAAAGCGTCAAATTTCTAACTTTCGCCAATTCCAGCCTAATTCTACCACGGACCTCCAAATTACATTCCGGACACACCCCTAAGTATAAAATCACCCAACAAAGCTAACCAAATCATAAAAATCCACATCCAAATTTGTTTACTCATAAGTCAACTTCCGGTTGACTTTTCTAACTTAACTTTTTAACTAAGAGACTAAGTATCTTATTTCACTCCAAAACTACTATGAACCCAAACCTACCAACTCGATACAACTCAACACACCTGAACAACACATAAATGAGCAGAAATGGGGAAAACAGGGCTACAACTCTCAGAACGACTGACCGGGTCGTTATAATAAGATATCCCTCTAGGCATCTATGGGTATACTGGAATTCTTCACTCGGTACTTTGTTGATCTTACAAATATTGTTATACCTTATTTCATAGATCCATTTATCCATCTGTATGACTTTACTGCCATGACTCTTACTTTGATTTATCGTTACTGAGGTCTGCTACCAACTCAAGTTACTCTCGTTGCTTATCCTATACGCATAAATCTAAGTTCTTTAATGCTTCATCATTATTGTTCATCTTAAGAATGATGGTCTAATCTCATCTCATACTTTGTAACTTTTATCCATATATTGTTGATTCACCTCAATATTGATCGACAATCTACCACTAATAACTTGAAACTTCTTGCATAATACCTTGCCGCTAGGGCTTACGTTGCATCGAGGAACATTTGAAGTGATTTTCCTGATCCACCTGAGGCCATACCATACTTATATAACCATATTTCATAGCATCCCAATGTGATTCACCTTACGTGGGTATTTTAATCATGTGCCATCCGTGAAATCCCCTTTTTTTCTTCAAATCATTACTCAATCGAAGGCCCAAACGTCATCCTTTATCTATCACAATTACACCCTTATTCTACTACCAGGGCAGCATTCCATCTTTTCTAAATGCTACTAGTCTTAGACTCCCTCTCTTATTTTCATGAGCTTAATCCCGAGGATTTATCCATTCTGGTTACCTTCTCACTCACCTTTTCTCATTCTTACTCATATCTTCCTAAAACTTTGTTGCTCTACCATACTTTAGCTCGCGACCTTCCTTCAACTTGCCTCTCGGTACCTAGAAATCATAGGCTGGAAGATATGCCATTAATGACACCGCTATCATTCCTGGATACTGAATCTCAACGCTTCTAGCCATCTATCTAAAGTATGGATTATTCACAACCTTCTGCACTTGAGTATCTCGCACGTTGTTCACATTTACCTTACTTACCTTAAAATCTCGCATCACATCTTCTATCTCTTTCATGACCTCCCTTCCACATAAGTATAATTCACATCCACAACTTGAAGCTCTATTATAATACTTGCACCTCTAGTGCACACACAATCCGGTGGGAGCTTCTACTGACTTCTTATGAGGATGGTACTCTTCTAACTGGCTTTCTCGTAGAGTCGTTATAGAATATAGTTGTTGTACTATCTCTCTTATACCTCTGATATTAAGAGTGATTCTGCTATGTTCTCAATCACGATTTCTATAAGTTTCTGGGTCCAATAATCAGACTCCTAATTTACTTTGTTGATGTAACTCTTTAGTTTCCTCTTCGTTCTGATCAACCTTTATGTAGGCTTAACCTATCTTCTGATCTGCGGCTCCTGGTATTAGTTATTACTTTAGTCTTTCATAGCTGCTATGGAATATCCGTGATAGCGTCATCTAACAATTCAATCCCTTATCTATGACCTGGAATCAATTCTTTCTTTTAACTTATACCAGAGTCTTCTACAGTTATATGATTGTCAACATATATGCTGCATGGATAATACTCCGAAATCTTAAGTGTATTCATAACTTAACTCACTATGGATCACTGATCGAATAATTCCTTTCGTTCCTTCTCAAATTTCTTTAAATGTAAGCAATTACTTTTGCTGGTCGTTTTGCCACTTGTTGCATGCATACATAGCTTATCTTAGTTCCCACGCATGCCAAAATTTTCGTGCAACTCATATGATCTCGAATATTACTTTTGATTTTACTTTCCGTTCATTAGCCATGGTAGGTGCCACTTTCTTATGGAGTGCATACAATGTTGTAGTGAAACTGTTTTTACATGGCCATTTCTTCTTCAAGTTACTATGCTTAGGTTGAAGCCTTCTTCCTTATTTCCTCAGCTAGTCTTTCATTGTAGTACTTAGGGAGGATCCTCTGCCTCTTGTAAAGCTATGAGCTTATCACATCGTATACTTGACAGAATTTTTGATGTTCTTCCTCGCCTATAATTATCCGTAGTTACTTATTTCCTCGCCCTTGTGCTTGTAGGGTTGCTCCTGAACTGAAGTTTTGACTGTCTTCCCAGTGAGACTATCTTTTATTTCCATAACATTCATACGGTACCTTTAACTACCCCAACTCTTATCTGAATATTTCTCAAGGGTCACGATGTCATATCTGCGAGACTGAATTCCCATGTTGGGGTTCACTATGTTTATCTTGCATGATCTGTTGATTTGTCTGTAACCTCTTGTCTAGCCATAACCAGACTCTTCTTCAATTAACTACTAACTGCTCATTGGTCCATTCTCATATTTGTATTCTGCGTAATCCCTCTTGGGTTATTCCCTTTATCTTAACTTACATCTCGTACTGACTCCTTATTTATTAATAACATCTCGAGCAGGAACCCTTACTTTCTCTCTTTTACATCATATTTGCATAATGGTCTGGAGTCGTAGCATATCTGTAGGATTTGAATAAGTGCAATCTCATCCCTTTCTCATTTTTTTTTATCGCATTCTTCCTTTACCATTCCATAGTTACTAGAACTACTAAATTTTGACTTAATGCCACATCACTCCATATCCCCCATTTAGGGGAGTACTAAGATTTAGTGCTACGATGATCTACGTATAGATTTTTTACCTCTTTATCTTTGTCGTCTTTCCACATCATCGATGATCCTTACTCGCCTCGTGGTAATCCTTCTATACCAAGGATAACAAAATTCCTTACTCGCAAGGGCGACACTTAGTGTAACTAGCACATACAGTCCCTTAAGCTTAACTTTGCTCACCTTGCTTGCTTTAGGGAAGCGTGTTCCTAAATGACCTTTAAAGAGTATTCTTCTGTCGTCCATTCTATTATCGTCGGGATGCAATCTCTAAAATTCTCATGATGTCGACTATTACTCAGTCCCTAGTTCATGTTTAGTTTATCTTGTTCATCAGTCCATGCTGATTTCTTATTACTCTGGCGTATAACTTTTCCTTTTGCTAGTCGCGTTGGAGTCACAAACTTATTTCTCAAAATGAGGATATGATTTTATGGCCTATACCCTTTTGTTGTCTCAAGGCTTTTCGCCTCTCGTCCTTTCCTTCACTTGACTATAGATTCTGTAATACTGTCATCTTTTTGATCTACCATTGTCATCCATGTATCATAGCTTACTCATAATGCTTCATTAACTCTCTTTTTATTTCCCTGCTAACATTTCTATCTATCACTTTATTCTAAAAACTTTAACAAGATATGTTTTTGCTTTTAGCTCCCCTTGCTCCATCTACTGGCTCTTCGGGTTGCCTAACATTCCTTCTCTACTAGGGACGGAAGCCACACTAAGGTAATATTTATCCCTTCAAGGCTTCTAGTGCCTATCTTTGTAGTACTCATATCTAGCTGTACTATTTTAAAGTGCACCATCTGGGTGTCTCACAAGGAGATCTATTAGCACATTTGCAATATCCTTCGGAAATGTCAGCTAACGCTAACAATCCATCCACCATTTTGGGTTACCCTAACCCCAGCTAGATCCTGATATCCTGCCTTCTCTTATACTACTTCTGTTAGCCCCCATAGGGCATAAATGAGATGGGTGTGGCCAATTGTACATACATCTATTATTATTGAAGGTAACTCAAAAGGATTATATTTCTCTGCCTGAATTGTAAATACTGATAATCTTCATTAACTGGGTACCTCGTACCCTTCTTCATCTTGCTTATTTTACTTGTTCAAACTTGTATCTATCTTCTGAATCTCTCATTGCCTTTCACCATAAGGGTGGATAGATATTCTTTCCTTAAGGCTCCTTATCAAGAGGCTTACACGCCTTAGTACACACATGATCTACTGAAGACCTTACATTTACTCATCATAAGCATCATAAAATAATCGAGTTCCTCTGACTCAACTCTTTCATAGCCTCATTAAATGTCTTACCAACTGTCTTTCTGGATGTAGGCATCGTCATATTATGAATAATATAGAGTTTAGGAAATTGAGTTCTTACAACTGAGCTCTACCACACGGTCTAGAGTAAGAAGAAAGAGTGATAGTCCTAAATGCCCTGTAGCCTCCTGCTTATAAGTGTGGTGTACAACACACCCATAAATAGGACTACTAGACACGGCTTGTAGACTCCCTAGGACAGAACTGCTCTGATACAACTTTTGTCACAACCCAAACCGATGGGCCGCGACGGGCACCCGGTGCCTTACTCAACTGAGTACCAACATTACATATCCTTCTTATCGTACTGTCATTGGCAAATAGGCCAAATGGGCCATCATGGGCTAACCAGAATAAACATAAGGGAATACCCAATATAAGATGACCCAATCTGATATAAAAACTTATACATTTGACATGCGGGCCTATAAGGCCACAATGAGCACTCGTACACTAAACATAGGCCGACAAGGCCATACAACCTTTCAAATACATGACATCTGTCTACAAGCCTCTGAGAATACATAATTGTCATAAAGGTCGGGACAGAGCCCCGCCATACCAATCAATACATACTTAATCATACTGACCAAATAGCAACTCCGGAGCAAATGGAGCGCACCAACACCTTCCGCTGAGCTGGTAGCCTACTTGGAGGACTCTTGACCTGTCTATCGGGACCTGCGGGCATGAAACGCAGTGTCCCCAGGCAAAAGGGATGTCAGTACAAATAATGTACCGAGTATGTAAGGAATAAAAATCATTAAATAATAGACATGAGAGAAACATGGAGTAAAAGACTCAACATGTAAGTCTGAATAATTCTATGAATCATTAATATTATAATGTCATGCATATGCATATAAATGTCATACCATGCATAGGTATATGCGTTCATAACAACATCAAGCCTCTGAGGACATCTCATCATATCATCTCGGCCACTGTGGGCAAATCATCAGTGTATACCAGCTGATCAGGTGGTGGTGCGTATATAACGTCGTAACCTTTTTTCATATCCCATATACATATAATATACGTGTATATAACATCATCTGGTCATGGGTCAATGTACATGTATAAATGAATAAAGTGCATATGAAATACATCAATAAAATCTCTCGGAACGTCATAGGACCATTATGCCTTTGATTAATGTCATAAAATAAACTTATCAACTTACGTATTTTCTGAGACCCATGAACAGATGATAGAATAATAAGACATATGGGGAATCAAGAATATAGACAACCCTAGTATTTCTATTAATAGAGTCATTTATGAAAGTTGCGTATTTTGCTCGTTTCATTTGTATCATTTGGATCATGCCAAAATGAAAGAAGGGATAGCCTTAACATACCTGGACCGATCCTCTTGACGATCCCTCTAACACATGTCTTTTGCGAAAACACGTAACGGCGGATTGAAGTAGGGAAAAATCTGTATGATGTTCTTGAGAAATATTGCACTGTGTACTCTTAGAATCGCATCTCACAATGTCGTTACCTTATGGAATCTCGTGTGAACTCTTTTGCTGAAGCTTTTCCACCATTACTTAGCACCATAACCTCTCATTTTTTATGTATGGAGATTTCTTATTTTTGTGGGTTAAAGAAATTATAAGTCTTGGTGGTATGGGCCCCACTTTGTAATACTTGGCCACCAAAATCCTTCCAATTTTGCCACATTATCAAATGAATTAAGAGTCATTCACTTGGGCAAAGTTTGCTGCCACGTTGGGCTCCTTACTTATCCAAAGACCTTAATTAATTAACCACCAATTTCTTAATTAACTTATTAATCTCCCACTAATCCTATAACTGACCAATTACCCACATAATTAAGAATTATCTCAAATTACTTAAAGTACTACTTACTTTTAACACACCTTATACATCTTGCTATCATGGTCATGTGGTACCTTGTATGATACTAGTCCATAAATACGGGGTATTATAGCTTGGACCGTATTTTATCTCAAAATGTCAAACTTCGACGAAATTCATTTTCTTCGATTTGCTTACCCTCTCACCTTCACGAATTTACTCATCACTTGTTCAAATAGCATAACGCTTATAATCCCGAAATAATCTCTATCCCGAACTTACGTCGATTAGCTTACGACGAAACTTTAACATACGAAAATGCGGGATGTAACATCTCATCTCCGAGCTTCCATCAATTTACTTATGGCATAATTTTACGTACGAAAACATGGGGTGTAACAGCACCACACAATTCGTATGTCTATAATAATATCCTCCAACTACAATAGCTGCAAATTCACAAATCAGATAACCGTAGTATACCTCATAACACATATAAGCCCGGTTTCAACCCTCATAATACTACAATGAAGAAAGAACTCATAACCACCCGTCAAATCAATAGCTCATGGAGTTCCACGCTAGACAAGAACCGTTACCTCATGCTGAACTGAATAGTGACATTTTCTCTTTAATATATCTTACATAAATCCGATCACACTGATTTCAGGTCTAATAACCTCGTCTCACCCCGTACAAGCTGCTCATGAAATAAGCTACCTTAGACACTGACTAAGATCTCATATGACGCCATCAATGTGCCAACAAGGTACAACTAGAATATGACACATAAGGAAGAACGAAGTCTCGCAAAGAACTACTCAGCTCGCGTAACGAATAAAATGGTCAACAGATGCTATGAACCTTTCTCGGAGATGAGAAACAAGACACACAAAAATAAGTATAGGGAACCGTACTCAACATCTCAACGTTGCGGCGTGCAACCCGATCCAAACATCATACCCATGGCGGCGTGCCACCTGATACACACATAACAATCAACAAGAAGATACCCATCGGGACATAATGCTCCTACCCACGAAATGCCCGAATGTCGACCACAAGCACGTTAAGTGCATAAACACAACTCTGGGGAGATAGATAGCACCATGCGCCACAAAATGCCAAGCACGACTAAGGCGCAATAAATGGCCTGCATCTCGAGAGCCATCTTGCTCATATCATATCACAAGCTACACAGGATCACAACACATGTGCGAACAATCAAGCCATCTCACAACCCATATGGCATAATAGAGTATTACATAGGATAGCTGACGAAAAGAATAACATCCAACGCCCGAAGACTCCTCCATAGGCAATGCTATGCTGAATGAACACATTCGACCTGATGTAAGGCATACATTCACATTAGATCTATTAACAGACCTCAAGCCGATTTCGGTTATCTCCAAATGGGTCTATAACCTCCCAATATTTACAAAGACCATATCCGTGACACATACGATCAACTGTCGGATAAGGAACAAACTTTTACAATCTGCAACAAAGGAAATAGAGCGCCTCCCCGACCTAAACTCTCCCATCAGCAACAGTACTAGAATCTCCATACCTGATTTCAATATCTACCACATAAATGGCTGACAAATCACCCTTATACAATTATCTCGCATGAGTCACTCCATGACCTCCCGCATTAGGTAGCAAGGCTTGCACATCCATACCACCAACCGTACAAATTCTGTAGTGCAAATCAAGAATCTGTAAATCAATACACCATGCCTCACACACAGAACACCGTTCTCAGGCGACACTAAGATAGCGCCAGCATACTCTGAACATCCAAAACCTTCCCTCTGCTCTCTCAAGCTCGTGATATTATTAACAAAACTGAACTGCAACCCTGATTCTCAACTACCAAATCTCCATACCACTCACTACACATATCATGCTACTACACAAGAGTACAAGAGTTTTCATCATAACCTCCTGAACTATCAGTAGAGTTAACACTTCATCGGCTCTAAACCTTTCACTTAACTTATTTTAGAATAAGAATCGCCACTCGATCAACTCCTCATAACCGCAGAAAATCAAACCTCAAGTTGTGGTCTAAACCAACATGACTCTTTCGAGATCCATTTACACATAACATGCCGTCATGATCAAATACCTCCAAATCAATCGAATTGCGGTGGTTTTCATACCCACGCGTACATCCACGAATCACGTGTATAGCCTCAACACACCGAAAGAACTGATTATCTCCACAACCATGCTGATTTAAACCATTACAAACTGACTCAACTTCCTCCAACTTACTCTTGACTTGCCTCTGAAGTAATAGTTCTATTCAAACACGTAACAGACCTCAAACAACACTCATCCCGAGTCACCCAAATCACGAGGCCACATCATCTCAATACCCATCAGCCATATCATACCCTCCTTATGCACTCAACAGTATCTACAACTGATACACCCGTTCTAAAAGATCTCCTGCAAATCCGAAGTTGTTTCTCCTATTTCTCTAACACTGCACCATAGACCCGATGATAACATAGAAATTCCCCCAAGTATTCTTCACACCCTACTGAAAAGCCCAGTCCTCGGCCACCTAACAAACCCAAAATCTTTAAACACCGCACTTTAATTCTTGAACCCACTAGGACCATTGTTGAGAGTCACCCACTCTGACCTGATCCCAAATATGTAGCCAAACTCTAGTGCTTTGCTAGCACATTAACACTTCCAAAGAAGCAACTAGATGAATTCTTTTCTTTGCACATCACATCCATATGAAATATACATTCTGAGTTATCCTAACACCTGCACATGAATCGATAAGGCGAAATGTAACACATATACGCCAAACTCTTTGTCCAAAATACCCTTGATTTCCTTCTCTTGGTCATTACTAATCCACCAATGCACCGATATCTAAAACCTGCATGGGCAATTAACCACGTGGCCCAATCGTAGAGGGCGAGCTCCCCCACTTAGCTTTACGCTATAATCACATAGATCTAGACCCACAACGACTTATTTTCCCCAGTTACAATGATCATGCACCTTTACTTGGCCAACTTCTCACAAGCTATTGTTGCACCAATCATGATACATCCCGAATTATCAGCCACCATCGCATGCTCAATCTCCTAAGGGTCATATCGTCTTCTTCAAGCGACCCAAGCTCGCATCGTATTACATGCATCCCATGATGGGAAGAAAGTAAAACTCTTCATCGGAACCTTCTCAACACCACGCAACTGCTAACCTATTTGCATGAGATGGCCCACCTGTGTAACCTCATATCGACCTACTCCAACATCATTGCTATAGTTACCTCTACTATGAAATCAATTAATCTCCCTGGGTCCACACTGATCCGCCAGCCGTAAGAATCCTTTCATTCTTTAACATCGCCCGAAGGTCCAACGACACGATTGAAACTCGAAGACATATTACATCCAGAACAATGATCGAATACTCGCACTTTCCTACATTCCAATCAAGCCCTTCTCATCACACTCAAAATTCCTAAGCACAAAAACTATCTCAGAGATCATCTCCCTCGAACCATTAACACTGGAAACGCTGATTCGATCCTGAAGTAATGACACACAGCCATCTCTAGTAACTTCCTCTTACTTTCCATCTCACAACACCGTGCCTAGAGGCAACAAATGAAGACCAACATGCCGATGAGCCTCAATGTTTCAATCAAGGACGCCGATACCACAATGTTAATATGAATTCCATTAAATTCAGAAATATCAAATCTCGATCGTAGGCAACACCAACACTAGGCTGAAATGACAGAACACCCCTCCACAAGGCGATGATAATAGCCCACTCGAATATGCCAGGAGAAATATCCTACACCACATCTACGGTACCATTACAAATCCTCGATGCCCAAGTGATAACCAGCGCTCAACATTGTATAAGAATGAGTAGGAAGGAAATGAAGGCATGAGCTTCAATGGGATCAAATCGCACGACGAGGAATCAAGAAGGGAAGTGCTCCTAACAGCCATGTAGCTTCTCGAAGATAAGTACAGATGTCTCTGTACCGATCTGTAAGACTCTACTAGACTCGCTCATGACTCGTGAAACCCAAGTGAACGTAGAGCTCTGATACCAAGCTGTCACGACCTAAACTCCACGATAGGTCGTAATGGCACCCAACGCCGCCGTTAGGCAAGCCAACGATGAACTATCAGCTTAATTATTTATTTAATTATTTTTTAAATCATGAATCTTATTAGATAAAGAAATCAATTAATTAAAAATAGGAGGTACGTACAATTTAAATGAAATATAAAGTAATAGTGTGTCAATGTAAAGTAACTATACACAAATTCTAGAACACTCCAAAATCCGGTATCAGAAGTGCATGAGCATCTATTAGAACGTACAATAAAATTACGTCATCTGTCTGGAGCACAAGTTAGACATGATAAAGTAAATAATTATGATGGAAACTCTGTGTGTTACGAATCATGGCATGGAATACAGCTCACCGTAGAGTCTCCTCAGCAGCTACGCCTCCGCAACCAAGTGACCACCAAATGAACATGTCAAATCCTGCACATTAAGTGCAGAAGTGCAACGTGAGTGCGTAAATCAACGTGTACCCAGTAAGTATCTAGCCTAACCTCGAAGAGGTAGTGACGAGGGGTTGACATTGACACTTACTAGTGCTCCAGCAAATCAAATATAATAAAGTAGGCAAATATGAAACATGGTGGGTAACAATGAGTACAAGTAAAGGCAAATAATACGCTCTACAGCTGAACGGTGAACACAAAGTCCTCAAACACTGAATACCTTTCAAATGGAGTACGTAATGGTCAACACCAAATCAACGGTCTCCTCTCAGGTTTGGAAAATTCATGAGTACACGGACTTCTTATCAAGTATTTCGCACGATTTTGCTGAGGCGAGCGACCCGATCCCATGAGAGTGATTTATAGAAATGCCAAGGTGAACGGCCTAATCCCATAAGAATGGTTTATAGAAATGCTGAGGCGAACTGCCCAATCCCATAAGAATGTGATACATGATACTGGCGAGGTGAACGACCCGATCCCATATGAGTTTTTTATAGAAATGCCGAGGCGAACGACCCGATCCCATAAGAGTGTTTTATAGAAATGCCGAGGCGAACGCCCAATCCCATAAGAATGTGAAACATGATACTGCCGAGGCGAACGGCCCGATCCCATATGAGTGTGGTACATAATCCTGCCAAGTCAAACGGCCTGATCCCATAAGAGTGTGGTACATATTCCTGCAGAGGCGAACGGCATGATCCCATTAGAATAAGAAGCTTTAACGGGTCCTCGACCCCACGCATGAATGTACATGGCGTGAGTCAAAGTCTACTCGAACATAATCAGGAATTCTAGCATACAGACACTCGTCACCTCATACGTATTTAGCTTCCACAACATGCAACACATAATAGATATAACACCTACGGGGTAAATTCCCCCTCATAAAGTTAGACAGGAAACTTACCTCACTTCGGAGTTCCATAACTGGCTCCAACGCCTCTCTAGCACCTCAAACCAATGCCCATCGATCCGAAACTAGTCAAACAACATGAAAACTATTAAAAATATATTCTAATACTCATAATTAATCAGTTTATAAAATATTCCAACTCCGCTCGAAAAGTCAACGAAGTCAACCCTTGGGCTCGCGCCCCTAGAATCCAAAAAAATTATCAAAATCTGAACAACCATTCAATAACGAGTCCAACCATACCAAAATTACCCAATTCTGACATCAAATTGCCACTCAAATCCCCAAATCTTACTCTCCAATCCCTAGCCCAAACTTTTCTATATTCCACCTTAAAAACACATAATTTAGGTGGAAAATGCAATGGGTATTCAATATTAATAGATAAAGACGACCAAAAGTTGCTTACTTCTTGAAATATAGCAAAACCCCTCTAAAATTTCGGCCCCAACCGAGTTTGCAAGATCCAAAAATGAGGAAATCTCGGAACCCTTCGAATTAATACACTCCCCAGGCATTTCGCACATGCGGGTCACTTAACCTCTTCTGTGACCTCGCAGGTGCGGCCAAATCTATGCTTCTACGGTTTCCCCTAAAGGCCCCTGCCTTCTCTTCTGCGGACAGACTTCACATCTGCGACCTGGGATCCGCTTCTGCGAAAATGCCTACCTCACGCCACTTCGCACTGGCGCATCTCCCCCCGCATCTGCAATTTCACAGGTGCAGCCAAAACGTCGCACCTGCACATCCCCTCTTCCCATCCAATTTCCGCACTTGCGATGCCAAACACGCCTTTACGGTCTCGCATCTACGACCAAATCCTTCACAGGTGCGATCGCACCAGACCTTGTGCACTTAAGCAATTCCCCAAGTTCAATTCTCAATCCGTTAACCATACGGAACCTATCCGAGGTTCCTGGGACATCAAACGAACATACCTACAAGTCCTAAAACATGATACGAACTTAGTGGAAGCCTCAAATCATGTCAAACAATATCAAAACTATGAATCGATGGTCAAAACCTTTCTTTAAACTTTCCAACTTTCAAACTTCGACAAACGCGTGCTATTCATACTTAAACATTCCGGAATGATGCCAAAATTTACGCACAAGTCATACATCACAATACGAACTTATTCCAAGACCCAAAATCCCAAACGAACATCAATAACACCAAGGTCCACTTCAAATCAAACTTAGGAATTTTCTAAAACTTTTAAAATACCAACTTTCCACAATAAGTGCTAAAATGCTCCAGAGCGACCCGATACTCAACCCGAACATACCCCTAAGTCCGAAATCATCATACAAACCTATTGGAACCTTCAAAACCCGATTCTAAGGTTGTTTACTCAAAAGTCAAACCCTAGTCAACTCTTCCAACTTAAAGCTTCTGAATTGAGAATTTTCCTTCTGATTCAACTCCGAACTTCTCGGAATTCAATATCGACCACATGTACAAGTCATAATACATATAGTGAAACTACTCAAAGTCTCAAACCGCCGAATGATGTGCTAGAGCTCAAAACGACCGGTCGGGTCGTTACAGAATAAATATCTAAATATTGTACCGTACCGACCGACGAACACCACTACTAGGTAGCCAGTGTTGTTTAAAATATATCCATAATTTACAATTTATTTAAAGATTAGCCAATTTTGCTCAAACTTCAGGACACAACTTCCTAAAGTTTAATTCAAACTTCAGGACATCGTGTCCAGAAGTTCGAATCTTTTATCTTGAATTTTAAATTAGTAGTTCAGAAATTCAGGACAAAGTGTCATGAATTTCAAATTAGCAGCTCAAAAATTTAGGACACTAAGTCCTGAATTTCCAAATTCAGGATACTTAGTTCTGAAGTCCAAGAGTTTAAACCTCAAAATTCAAACTTCAGGACATAGTGTCCTAAGGTTCAAAAATTGTGTCCAGAAGTTCAAATCTTATGTCCTGAATTTTAAATTAGTAGTTCAGAAATTCAGGACACTTAGACCTGAATTTCAAATTAGCAACTCACAAATTCAGGACACCAAGTCTTGAATTTCCAAATTCAGGATACTTAATCCTGAAGTTTGGATGAATTGGCTAATCTTTAAATATATTATAAATTTTGGATATATTTTAAATAGCAGACTTAAAAATGGTTGTTACTGCACTTTGCCCTTAAAATAGCTATTGTCATACCCCTTTTTTTCTCCCTTAACCCTCTTTAAATAAGATAAAAAGATTTGTGAGCTTAAACGGGTTTCAACTTGAAAGTGACAAAGTTTGCTTGTTTAAAAGAAATTTTTCAGAGTCGCCACTTGACATGAATTTCGGTGAGCCAAAGTCACCGTTTAAAAAATAATTTTCCCTTAAAAATATTTTTGACTCTAAAAACATAGTCTACACCAGAACTCCAAGGGAGTTTATTTAATTCGGGGAGAAGGTGTTAGACATTGCCCGAGTCCCGTAATTAGAACGGCTGCATACCTGATCTAGTTTACTTTAAAGAATACTCAGATTGAGGTAGAAACACACAAAAGCAAAAATAAATATAAAAAAGCTCGAGGTCACGGGCTAAGGGATTGGGCTCCAGGTTAGGCCGAATTGGGTTAATAAAAACCGAAATTTGAGCTCAAAATTAGGCAAACTTTCCTCCAAAACTAATTCAAAGTAGGATTCTTAAATCTGAAATTTATGGGCTTCAAAACCTTAATTCTTCCATGTAAAATAATACAAGATATACTATAAAATGAAAAAATCAACACTAATTAATTAAAATAAAATACATTAGATTGTGAAACCATTTTTGGTGTTTCAAATTTATGTTCTAAATTTAAGATTGAAGATACAAATTCTATAAACTCAAATAAATATTAAAAATACTACAAATGCTAAAAAAATAACTTTTAAAAATAGTGCGGGTCAAACTTACGCGGTTACAGCTGCCCCTCTTTGCTTGAAAACTCTAAGAGTTTTTTATCAAAGAATTAAGTAAGCAACGTAATTGGTTCTGACCCGATACTTATTTAAAATAAAATAATGATGGATAAAAAGATTGTGATGGGACCCTGGTATCTGAGCTGCCTACATATCCTTGGTTATAAAGGAATCAGGCCACGTGTAGTTCAGAAGTAGGAGAGATGGAGAAGGATACCGAGGTGGAGTATATTAAGGTAACGAGCCGATTGAAGTGTCGTCGAGGTTCCGGTCTACGGTTCCTGTCATTACATAAAAAATAAAGCCAAATAAGATAAAAATTACAAGAAAAACTACAAAATCATATCTATTCTTCTGTATTGAATCTTCTTGCGGTCTTGTTGTGTATCTCGAACTTTTGACTCACATTCTTAAGGTGAGCTTCTGGTACTTCGAACTTGAATTGAAAATGAAAGGATTGAAAATTTGACCATATTCTTCAGGGCGGCTCCCGGTGATTCTGACTTGAACTTGAAAATTTAAAATTGACCCTATTCTTCAGGCGGGCTCCTACTGTTTGGACTTGAAATAAACTTGAACTTGAAATAGACTTGAGCTTGAAACTAATTTCTAAAGTAAATACCCTCATTCTCCAGGTGGGTGCCTGACGTTCTGATCCGAACTTGAATTCATTTTGAAGTAAATACCCCCGTTCTCCAGGTGGATACCTGCTACTGACTTGAACTTGAAATTAACTCTAAACTGAAGAACCTCGTTCTTCAGGTGGGCGCCTGCTATTAATGCTGAAATTTGAAATTAAATATGAAATAAATACCCCTGTTCTCTAGGTGGGTGCCTAAAATCACAACAAAAAAGACAAAATAAAGAAAACTTTCTACCTTAGTTTGTACTAGGAAAATTTGTGAGTGTTAGTTGAATTCCATTATCCAGGAAGGTCCTGAACACTTAATAAAATTAAATTCCATTATCCAGAAGGGTTCTGATAAATTTTAAAAATTAAATTTCATTATCCATGAGGGTCCTGAAAACTTAAAAATTAAATCCCACTATCGGGGAGGGTCTTGAAAACATGAAAATTAAATCCCATTATTCAGGAGGGTCCTGAAAACTTTTAAAATTTATCATTATCCAGGAGGGTCCTGAGACTTAAGAAATTGAATCTTATTTTCTAAGATCAAAAACTTAAAACTAAATCTCATTATCCATGAGGGTCCTAAAAACTTGAAAGTTAAAATCTATTCTCCATAAGAAAAGACTTAAGTCTAAATTGAACATTTTCAAATTAAAAATCCTATTTTTTAAGAGTGAAAACCTAAAGATTAAATCCTATTATCCAGGAGGGTCCTGAAAACTTGAAAGTTAAAATCCATTTTCTATAAACAAAACTTAAGACTGAATCTCATTGGTGTTGAGCATTTAAAGTTTAAAAATCCAATTTTAAAAGTGAAAACTTCAAAACATAGCATTTTAAAAATTAAATTTCATTTTCTAAAAACTTAAAACCAAATCCCTTTATCAACGAGGGCCCTGAGCATTTTAAAAACTAAATTCCATTTTCTAAAAACTTAAAACCAAATCTCATTATCCATGAGGGTCCTGAGGAGTCGAAAATGAGCTTACCTGTAACCTTGCTTCCCCCGTAGAGGTTACCTACAAACGAACAAAATTTTGTCCCTCTTTCAAACAAAGAAAAAATTGTGAGTTTGAAAACAAGGTGGTTAGTTTGTGGCAACGTTGTTGAAAGTGTCCTCTTTTGCAACTGTCATACTTCATTCTGATTGGCTGCTTCGACCTGACAAGAAGTTGTCTGACTTTTGACCACACCTTATTTATAGAAGCCTTTGAGTGATTGTATATCTTACCATTCATTTGATAGCTATTGAACTTTATGTTTTTCAAAATTCAAGAATTATTTGATCATTTGAACTCAAGTTATCACCACATTGCTCCTTCTGATTCACGTCACTTGTGATGTGCTTGGCCGAACATCGCCTTGTGCAATCAAAAATCTAGTAGTAGAATTTGAAGTCTTTTCTTGCTTGTTTTAACAAAGACTAACTTGAAGGAGACTCAAACAAACAGAACCAAAAGAATGAAGCGAAGTGACTTTGGGCAAAAGGAGTAAAAAGAATTTGAACAAAAATGTGTATTTGGAGAAAAGAAGAAAAGAGACTTATCTGAGCGAAGTAGTTGGATCCAATGATCATGACATGCATTTTGGACTGATCATCCAAATCTATCCCACCAATCTAACCTTCAGTGCGTGGCATGCCTTCATGCTATTAAATTGGGCTTCAACGACTCAACTCCTCCGTAAAGCCCACAACCTCATTCGACTTGTTATACCCCGAGGGGTTTTTACCATCAAGCCTCTCTCATTTGTTTATCTCTCAACTCATGGTCGCCTTATGGTGCCCGCGAGGATTTTCACCAATAAGACTCATTTTTATTCATTTTCTCTTTGTATCCATGAACAATGTATTAACCATGATGCAAGAAGATCAAACCCTTATCACACACTTGATTTGGCATCCTCAAAGATTTGATCGGAAGGTCTTTCTTTGGACCGTAATGTACGCTTTTAGACAGGGTTAGAAAGAAGGGATGGCATGAATGCTCAAAACAACTTAAGATGAAAGGGTTCAAAATTGTAACTTTTGGAATCAGATCTTTTACAAAACTAAAATTTCTGCCACAGTGTCTTTGAGTCTAGGGAATTTTGGATTTTTATTTTGGTGGGATCGAATCTCAAAGTAAGGCTTCCTACGTATCCTTAAAAGGAATCGGGTCGAACGTAGCTCCAACCTAAAAGTTGTTATGTTTTTGTTGGTTTTTTTTCTTTCCTTCTTTCTTTATTTCTTTTTCCTTTCCTTTTTTTTTATTTTTTTATTATTCTTCTTTTTTTTCTTTTCTTTTTTTTCTCTTTCTTTCCCTTTTTTCTTTTGTTTTCTCTTTTTCATTTTCTAACTATATTTCTGATTCCAAAAGAGAGGTATGAAAGAAAATAAATTGAGGCTCAAAAGGGCTAGCAAAGGATAAAAGTGTTTGATAGCAGAATGACATGTCTTCATCCTACCTAACTTTGAAAATGTCAAGTACAAAACATGCGATTAAAGATGAGCGAAGAAATCATACATAACATCTCTTGACTACATCAGAATTGATAGCCATATCCACAACTTTTCCTTCTATCTGTTAACTACAAAGCACCATATGGCAACACACTTGTCACAACAAACGGCCCCTGCCAGTTTGGGGAAAACTTGCCTTTAGCTTCAGCCTGATGAGGAAGGATGCGTTTCAATACTAGCTGGCCTACCTCAAATTTTTTAGGACGCACCTTCTTGTTGTATGCTCATGCCATTCTTTTCTAATACAACTGACCATGGCATACTACCGCCAACCTTTTCTCATCAATCAGACTCAATTGCTCTAGATGGGTTTTGACCCACTCATCATCATTAATTTCAGTTTCCACGACGATCCGAAGGGATGGGATCTCAACCTCCGTAGGTATAATTGCCTCAGTTCCATATATTAACAAATAATGGGTTGCACCTAATGAAGTGCAAACAGTGGTGTGATAAGCCAGCAAAGCAAAAGGCAACTTTTCATGCCACTGCCTAGAACCTTGTACCATCTTACAAAGTATCTTCTTTATGTTCTTGTTATCAGTTTCAACAGCGTTATTTGCCTTGGAGCGATACAGAGTGGAATTTTGGTGCATCATCTTGAACTATTGCCATACCTCTTTCATCAGAAGACTGTTGAGATTAGCAGCATTATCTGTGATGATTACCTTTAGAATCCCGAACTGACAAATGATTTTTGAATGAACAAAATATACCACTTTCTTCTAGGTCACGGACTTGAAAGTCACTACTTCCACAATGGCCACCAGAATAAAACTTTTCGCATTCGATGCTGTCGGCTTGATTGGTCCAATAACATCTATTCCCCAAGTAACAAAGGGCCAAGGTGCAGACATGGTGTGCAATTCAGATGGCGGAGAATGAATCAAATTACTGTGCACTTAGCATTGGTGACACTTGCAAAAAACGTTGATGCAATCTCGTTCCATGGTGAGCCAATAATAACCTGCTCGAATCTTTGCCAAGAAAAACCCGTTCATATATGGCCCGCAAACTCCATAATGTACTTCAGTCATGACAGTTGAAGCTTCTTTAGCATCCACGCACCTTAGCAGTCCCAACTCTGGAGTCCACTTTTACAAGATCTCCCCACTTAAGAAAAATTCACTAGCCAGACACTGAATAGTTCTCTTTTGATCACATGTCGCATGTACCGGGTATACCTCGGACTTGATGTATTTCGTAATGTCATGGAACAAAGGTTCACCATCAAGTTCTTCTTCAATCACATTACAATAAGCATGCTGATCACGAACTTGGATATGCAGAGGGTCAACGTAAGTCTTATCCGGATGGTGTAGCATTGACGCCAGAGTAGCCAAGGCATCGGCAATCTCATTATGAATCTTGGGAATATTCCTGAATTCAGCTGACTTGAATCGTTGACAAAGATCATGCAGACACTGTCGATACGGTATGAGCTTCAGATCCTGAGTTTCCCATTCTCCCTGAATCTGGTGAACCAACAAATCTGAAACTCCTAGAACTAATATTTCCTGAACTCCCATACCTACAACTAACCTCAAACCCAGAATGCATGCTACGTACTCAACCATGTTGTTGGTGCAATAAAATGGAAGGTGGGTTGTTACAAGGTAGTGTTGCCCTGTTTCAGAAATGAGTACAGCCCCTATTCCAACACCTTTCATATTAGATACTCCACGAGTCTAATGATGAATTTGGAGTCTAAGGAAGAATGTGAGTTCTCCCATCATACTCATTTTGAACTAGCTCTGCATGAGAATTGAGAAATCCTTGCACAAAAGAATATTAGTGCTGACAAATATAATATCATCTACATCTGGATAATGAGATTACCTTCAGTGGATCTTTTGATGAATAAAGTAGTATCTACCTTACCTTTGGTGAAACCATGATTAGTTAAGAAGGAACTCAGTCTTTCATACCAAGCTCGAGGGGCTTGTTTGAGTCCATAGAGAGCTTTAGCTAACTTATATACATGGTAAGAAAATTGTGAGTTTTCAAAACAAGGAGGTTGTTTTACATACACCTCCTCATCAATAAAACTGGTTAAAAGGCACTTTTGATATCCATTTGAAATAGTTTAAAACGTTTAAAAGATGCATAGACAATTAATATGCAAATTGATTCTAACCATGCTACCGGAGCAAAGGTTTCATCATAGTCGACTCATTCATGCTGTGAATAGACTTGAGCTACTAATCTAGCTTTGTTTCTGACTACTTTTCCATCTTCATTTAACTTGTTTCTGAACACTCGCATGGTTCCAACAATAGTAGCATTTGCTGGCTTAGGTACCAGATCCCAAACTTGATTCTTGTCGAATTGATCAAGTTCGTCCTGCATAGCTTGTACCCAGCTGGAGTCTTTTAAGGCTTCATCAACTTTCTTTGGCTCGATTTGAGAAATGAGTGTAATGTTTGCCTTCTTCTTGAGAGTTCCCATCGTTTTTATTCCTTCGCTTGGATCCCCTATGATAAACTTTTAAGGATATTCTAGTTCGCTTCTCCATTTATTTGGTTGTGTTCCAACTACAGGAGTAGTTGACTCCTTTTGTGGCTTAGTATGGTTGCTAGCAGGTTCACTAGTTGACTCTGTGACTATGTATGTACTATCAATTGACTTTTGTGACTTGTTCGTCTGTGATGCTTCTTGACTGACATCTTCATCACCTGCAATGATTTCTTTCTCAGTCGTAGTGTTATTGTCATCAAATATAACATGCACTAATTCTTCTATAGATAAAGTGTGTTTGTTGTAAACTTTAAAAGATCTACTATTAATTGAATAACCAAGAAAAATACATTCATCACTCCTTGGATCAAACTTTCCAAGTTTATCCTTACCATTGTTTTGGATGAAACATTTACCTCATAACAGAAGAAAGTAGCCTATATTAGGCCATTTGCCTTTCCATAATTCATATGGAGTCTTCTTCAGAATGGATCTTATGAGACATCTGTTGAGGATATGACATGTTGTGATTACTGCTTCTGCCCAAAAATTATTTGGCAATGAATGTTCTAATATTATTGTTCTGGCCATATCCTGCAGAGTTTTATTCTTGCGTTCAACTACCCCATTCTATTGGGGTGATCTTGGGGATGAGAAATTGTGAGTATATCCTTAATCGTTGCAGAATTCTCCAAAGGCTCTGCTTTCAAATTCTCCTCCATGGTCACTTTGTATGGTTGAGATAAGATACACTTTTTCTCTTTCAATTCTTTTGCAGAAAATCTCAAAAAATCTCAAAGCTTCATCTTTATGAGATAAGAAAATTACCCATGTAAAATGTGAGTAATCATCAAAAATAACAAAAGCATATCATTTACCTCCAATGCTAGCAGTTCTAGTAGGTCCAAGCAAGTCTATGTGAAGTAATTGTAAGGGCTTGATTGTGGACACAATGTCTTGGCTTTGAAAGAGTTTCTAGAATATTTGCTAATCTCGCATGCATCACATACATGAATTCTAGAAAGATTGAGTTTGGGAAGGCCAATAACTAGATCATGCTTGGAGAGTTTTTCAATTAAATGCATGCTTGCATGACCAAGTTTTTTATGCCATAGCCATGGATCATCAGATATGGATTCCAAACAAATATGACCATCTAAGTTTTCAATGCCATCTAGAATGTATATATTTTCATATATTTTTCCTGGGAGAATGATTTTACTTGACTCATCTTCAATGGCACACTCTGTTTTCTTGAATTTAAGTTCATATTCCGAATCACATAGTTGACTTATGCTCAAGAGATTATGGTTGAGTCCATTCACAAGGTATACTTCTGTAATATTACCGTTATTGCTGAATGGAATTGTGCCAGTATCAACTATCTTTCCTTTTGAATCATCACCAAATTTGACATTTCTTCAATTTATTTTTGTTACTTCTTTGAACAGATTTTTATCACCCGTCATGTGATTGGAACATGCATTGTCTAAGTACCATTTCCCTTTGCGTACTCTTTTTGTGGTGTTCCTGCAAAATAGAATTATCACATTCTTTTAGGTACCCAAGCTTGCTTGGGTCCTTGTTGGTTAGTTATACTAGGATCAGTACTATTTTTGGGCTTACAAATCCATCCTGAAATATTAGATTTACGAAATCTACAGAAGGAATATCTGTGTCCAGCCTTGTTACAGTAATGACACACAGGGGTTGATCCAGTTTTTGATCTACCACTGGTGTTAGTACTTGTGGACTTAGTTCTAACAGATCTTTTTCCAGTTGACTTGTAAGTCACTTGGTTGAACTTGACAGAACTATGACTGGTGAATTTGCGCATGCCACTAAGTTGCATTTGTAATTCCTGAACCTCATCTTGAAGCACGTCCCTTTCGATTTTATAGACTTCAAGTTTGAGTTCCCAGTCCTTCTTTTCCCTATTGAGTCTCTTTAATTCATTTAGAATTTTTTTGAGACTCTTTTAGGGTAAGATCAAGAATATCCTGTAATTCATTATATTTTTCACAGTTATAGGGTCTTACCTCACTTGTTTCACCTTGTGCAATGAAGCAATTTTTAGTATCTTCTTTGTAGTCACTATCTGATACATCTTCATCAGTCCAGCAACCAGTGTATTTGTTCATATCATTTTCCAAGATAGTCATGAAATACATGTTTGCTATTTCTTCATGTTCTGAGCTATCTTCAGCACTCCAGCTTTCGAATGATTTGTTTTTATTGAACCCTTTGTAGACTTCTTTTAATATCCGGGTATTCAGCTCATGACCATACCTTCCGCATTCAAAGCATTTTCAATCGTTCTTGTCTTGTTCATTATATTATCTGGTTCTTCTAGATGGCATCCTTCCCTTTTTTGTGCTTCTATATCTTCTCATCAATCCATTCATATTTCTTGAAACCATGGCAATTTCTTCTTCAAGAGCTTCTGCGTCGTCATCAATATCGTTCTCATGTCCTTCAGTTGTAGTTTTGAATGCAACGCTTTTCTTCTTCTCTTCCTGACGCATTTTCTTGAGATGTGTTTTCTCAAATGCTATGAGATCTCCACGTAGTTTATCATATGATAGTTTGTCTAAATTTTGAGATTCAAGTACAACTACTTTTGTCTGCCATGTGGTAGGCAAACTCCTCAAAATATTTCTAACATGATCACCACTTAAGTAAGGTTTACCAACGGCTTTCAGATCACCAATGATTTTGATAAATCTTGAAAACATTTCTTCAATGGATTCACCTTCTTTATCCGAATTTCTTTCACTTTGCTAGCTCCTTCATAAGTAACTTCCAGTTTGTCCCATATTTTCTTTACGGTATCACAACTTGAAATTTTCTCATATTCTTCTCCACTTATAGCATTATAAAGCAAGTTTCATGCCTTAGAGTTAACTAGGACAACATCCATTTGCTCATCAGTGTAGTCATCTAAATCTTCAGGATCAGCAGGTGGTTGTCCTGCTACTGGAAGTGGATGGTTATCCTTTTTGAAAACATGCCATAATTTGACATCATAGGACTTTGCATAACTTTCCAGGCGCACATTCCAATGAGAAAAGTGTTGTCCATTAAAATATGGTGGCCTTACTTGCGATGTCCTATAACTATCCGGCCGGTCATTTTGAGCGTATTAGCCTCGCTCCCTTATTTACAGCATTTCCTGTATCTGTTTCTGCTTATGTAACTTACCGGGAAGGTCTTGTTTTGGTTTCGGAGTGTTTTGGGATACTTAGTCCCTAAAACGGAAGCTTAAGTTTTAGGATTTTGATCGTAGTCGGAATGGTACGAAGACGACTCCGGAATGGAGTTATTTCTGTTAGCTCCGTTGGGTAATTTTGGACTTAGGAGCGTGTTCGAACTGTGAATTTGATGTTTGTAGCTAATTTAGGCTTGAAATGGCGAAAGTCAAATTTTTGGGAAGTTTGATCGGGGGTGACTTTTTGATATCGGGGTCGAATTCCGATTCCAGAAGTTGGAGTAGGTCCGTAATATTGAATATGACTTGTGTGCAATATTTGAGGTCAATCGGATGTGGTTTGGTATGATTCGGCATCGTTTGTAGAATTTGGAAATTTTGAAGTTCATTAAGTTTAGATTAGAGAGTGATTCGTGTTTTTGATGTTATTTGAGGTGGTTTAAGGATTCTACTAAGTTCGTATAGTGTTTTGGGACTTGATGGTATGTTTGGTTGAGGTCCCGGGGGCCTCGGGTGAGTTTCGGGTGGTTAACGGATTATTTTTGGACTTTGGTTGATCGCTAATATCTGCTGGTGTATATTTTTTGGTTTCCTCTTACGCTTTCACGAGTGGAGCCTCGCGTTCGTGAAGGGTTTATGTTACCTACAAAGATTTTGTTCTTCGCGTTCGTGAAGAAGAGGACGCGAACACGAAGGTATGGTCTACGTATGCATCGCGAACGCGTAAGTGGTGTCGCGTTCGCGAAGAGAAGTGAGGCAGCTGGGGACCCCAGGTCTTTAGTCTACGCGTTCACGAGGTATGGGCTGCGTTAGCGATGAGTTGAGCTTGTAAAGCTTCGCATTCGCGAAGCGTTGATCGCGTTCGCGAAGAGTAAACTAGGAGGCAGTTTGAGTTGGCCTACGCGAACGCGAGAGGACGGTCGTGTTCGCGCTGAAGGAAATCTGGGCAGATAGTATTAATTTCAAAAACGAGAGTTTGAACCCATTTTTCATATTTTGAGCTAGAGAACACGGGGTTGGGCGATTCTTGAAGGGATTTTTGTGGAGTTGATTGGGGTAAGTAATTCCTACTTGGTTTTGGTTAAATCCCATGATTTCATCTTTAATTTTATAATCTAATTTGTGAATTGGGGTGAGAAATTGGGGGGAAAAAAGAGGAAGAACTCTTGAATTAGAATTTTGAGGTTTTGAATGGGATTTTCTTATAGGATTTGAGTAATTTTAGTATGGTTAGGCTCGTGAGTGAATGTGCTTTCGGATTTTATGACTTTTGTCGGATTTCGAGACGTGGGCCGGGGGGGCGGGTTTGGGCTGATTTCAGATTTTTGGCTTATAATTTCGTATTTTTCTTGTGGAATTGATTCCTTTAGCCTATATTAATTATACCGTACTGCTTGTGGCTAGATTCGGGGCTTTTGGAGACTGATTCGAGGGGCAAAGGCATTTCGGAGTAGGATTTGCTCGATTTGAGGTAAGTAACGCTTTCAAACTTGGTTCTGAGGGTTCGAAACCCCAAACTATTTGCTATGTGATTGGTATTGAGGTGATGCACATGCCAAGTGACGGGCGTGCAAGCGTGCACCGTGAGAATTGTGTCCTGGTTGATTCCATGGAACTATATAGTGACTCTATTTTGTTGATATCCGTGTTTTCATCTTATGATAAAGTAATTGAGCTATCAATCATGCTAGATATCATGTTTAGGATTTATGTCGGTACTGTTGGGACCCCTAGTGGTCGTTTCTTGCTGTCATCTCACTGATTTTATTGATATTATATACTCAGTCATGTTCATGCATTTCATATCATATCTCCATCTCAATTGTTCTTTATTGATACATCATATCATTGTTTCGTGCTAGTTTTCATGATATTGTGAGCATGTGAGTGAGACTGGAGAGATTGATGACCGAGTGAGGCTGGGAGCCTGATTATGAGTGACAGTTGTGGGATCGGGCTGCACGCCGCAGCGGTTATACTAATTTTATGATAGCGCTTGGGCTGTAGGAGCCCCTCCAGAGTTTGTTACACACACCCAGTGAGCGCGGTTGATATTATTGAGGGATGGATCTTCCCTGGACATGGATCTTGTCCGAAGTACTTGATACCTAGAGATGGATTTTCTCCACGGGGCTGGATTGGCCTTCCTCGGTACTGGGTGACTTATAGTCAGTGATGCATATGTTCTGGGATGGATCTTCCCTGGGCCGTATGGGCCATATACAGTACCGAGTGGTTGAGCATTCGAGATTTTGAGCACATGAGGCTGACAGCATGGTGCATCACATATAGCATGTGCATTGGCATGTAGAGATAGAAGAGTTATATTCTTTACACTATTTGGATCCGCTTCACTTTACTTTTTGAGTTGCCTATTTAATTTGAAAGCATAACTACGTTTCTGTTCAGCTATTTCTATTTTATCTGTACCGGTTGAGTTCGTCACTACCTTTTAGTCCAAACTTTGGACTTGTTACTAACTGAGTTGGATGTACTCACGTTACTCCTTGCAGCTCGTGTGCAGATCCAGGCATTTTTGGTCACGGCGGCGGTTGCTGATTGCGGCTTCAGAGTTCGGAGACTACCAAGGTAGTTGTACGGCATTCGCAGGACTTGACTCTCATTCTTTATCACTAGTTGAATTTTTAGTTTATTTCTCTAGACACTGTAGTGGACTGTATTCTGATTTAGATGCTCATGTACTCTATGACACCCCAATTTTTGGATGGATTATATCTTATTTTGGATATTTCTGTTTTCAAAAAGGCTTTCCTAAATTATTAAATTGCTTCTGTATTTATGTTCAAAAACATTTCTGTGTTGAGATGTTGAGTTGTCGCTTGCCTAGTTCCACGATAGGCGCCATAACGATGATTAGATTTTGGGTCGTGACAAGTTGGTATCAGAGCCTAGGTTACATAGGTCTCACGAGTCATGAGCAGGTTTAGTAGAGTCTTGTGGATCGGTACGGAGACGTCTGTACTTATCTTCGAGAGGTTGCTGAACCATTAGGAAACTTCGCATTCTTGAATTCTAGTTGTGCGAATCTTTTGATTCTGGTAACTAAATTTCTGTTGTTCTAATTCTCTCACAGATGGTGAGGACGCGTACTATGGGGTAGGATGGACAGCCACCAGTACCACCAGTCTGGGCCGTAAGAGACCAAGGTCGCGGTAGAGGCTGCGGTAGGGGAAGAGGTGCTGCTCGCACCGCAGCTAGGGCAGCACCTGCAGATCCACCTGTTGCCCCAGTTCAGGAGCAGGCTCCAGTTGTGGATGAGCCTGTGGGACCAGCTCAGGCACCACATGTGCCCATTGTGATTCCAAGCCTTCAGGAAGCCATAGCTCAGATTCTGACCATGTGCACCAGTCTTGCTCAGGCGGTCTCTGTTCCGGCTGCATCAGCCACTTCTCAGGCCGGGGGAGGTACTCAGACTCCCGCACCCACACACCTGAGCAGGTGGTACGGGGACTCCAGACACCGGGGGCACCACTAGCCCAGCCGGTTGTAGCTGCTCAGGACTATGTGGTTCATGTCATGCCCGATGATGAGCAGCGTCGATTGGAGAGGTTTGGGAGACTCCAGCCTCCATCTTTCAATGGTACCGAGGGAGAGGATGCACAGGGTTTCTTGGACAGATGTCAGAGGATCCTCCGTACAGGAGGTATTCTAGAGAATAGTGGGGTCTCTTTTACTACTTTTCAGTTTACTGGAGCTGCCTTTACCTGGTGGGAGGCTTATGAGAGGCATAGCCCAGTTGGTGCAGCGCCACTTACCTGGCAGCAATTCTCCGTTCTCTTCCTGGAGAAGTTCGTGCCTCGGTCCCATAGAGAGAAGCTGCACAGGCAGTTCGAGCAACTTCGTCAGGGTGATATGTCCGTGACGCAGTATAAGATGAGATTTTCAAAGTTGACCCGTCATGCTATCTGGTTGGTTCCCACAGAAAAGGAAAGGATCAGGAGGTTCATAGATGGCCTCACTTTTCAGTTGTGATTTCTTATGACTAGAGATAGATTGTCTAGTGCTACATTTGATGAGGTTGTCGATATTGCTTGTCAGATTGAGATGGTTCGCAGCCAGGAGCGGGTTAAGAGGGAGGCCAAGAGGCCTCGTGGATAGGGTGGATTCAGCGGTGTTCCTTTTGGGGGTCAGTTCCACCACAGTAGGGGTCGTCCTTTCATTCATTCTCAGACGACTCGCCCAGTTCACCATGGTGCATCATCTAGCCATGGTGCACACAGCTATCAGCAGGGCCAGTCTTTATTCAGTGCACTACCAGCTCAGAGTTCGTCTCATGCACCATAAGCTCAGGGTTCATCTGTGTCAGGACCTTTTAGCAGTTATTTCGGTGCTCGAGGTTCCTTTCAGTCCCCACCGCCATTTGCAGAGAGAGGTTTCTTTGATAACGGAGATGTGAGTCATATCAAGAGGCATTGTCCCCGCCTTTCGGGAGGTTCATCTCATCAGAGGAGTCAGCCTTAGACTTCGGCACCAGTTACTTCACCACCTACCCAGCCAAATCGGGGTGGAGCTCAGTCAGCTAGGGGTCGCCCTAGAGGGGGAGCCGATCAGGTGGCGGTCAGGCCCGTTTCTATGCACTCCCTGCCAGACCAGATGCCATTGCTTAGGATATTGTGATTACAGGTATTGTCTTAGTTTGCCATGGAGATGTCTCTGTATTATTTGACCCTGGTTCCACTTATTCAAATGTGTCCTCGCATTTCGCTCATTATCTGGATATGCCCTGTGAGTCTCTATTTTCACTTGTTCATTTGTCTACGTCGGTGGGAGATACTATCATTGTGGACCGTGTATATCGGTCATGTGTGATGACTATTGGGAGTCTGGAGACTAGAGTAGATCTCGTATTGCTTAGTATGGTCAATTTAGATGTTATCTTGGGTATGGTGAGTTATCAGATGTTTTATTATATGGCTTTGAGCCAAGTGGGGGAGTCTGCTATCTATGATTTGATTGCACGATTTTGTACGGTATTAGTTTTTGGGCTGAGGCATACTTTTTGATTGGTTATGACTTGCAGAGGTTGATATCGGGGATGACTTGAGTAAGAAAATTTCTTGAATGCGGGTTATATTGCACTTTATGAAAAATCATGAAATAATTAAATTATTATTTTGAAGGATGTAGTGCGCACGGAGTGTGAATTTGATCGGTGGTGTTGAGGCAGGGTTACCCCTCGAGCATTATTGTGCTAATGAGGCACGTGTCTTTTAGCCCATTTGGGCGGTGCAATTTAGAATCTGAAAATACATTTAATGGTGCCAGAATTTGTGATAATTCTATATGATTATGGATTCTACATTTCAGTATAAGAAAGGAAAGGGGGACAATTTTAAATTTACATTTTAGAGTGAGCGTTACGGTTACGGTATTTATGGAGGTACTTAAGGAGCGTATAATGGCTTACGGGCCTTATGGTGGTGTGGTGTTATGCCAGGAAGTCTTGTAGTGAGCTTTGGGTAAGGATCGTGGAGTTCTGATAAGGAGAAGTATCAAATTGAGGATAATTTAGAAGAAACTCGAAGTAAATAGGAAAACTGGGTAGAAGGCTAGACCGGTATGGTGATGGCATGATAGATGTGGTGCGTTGTGCAGGATTAAGATTTACATGTACAAGGAGACAGTTCATTCTTGAAGGCAAGTTCACGAATTCTGGACAGATTGGTCAGTGTTGTATATTTAGATGAACGTTATAGATGTGGTGTGTTGTGAAGGATTAAGATTTACATGTAGAAGGTGATAGTTCATTCTTGAAGGCAAGTTCATGAATTCTGGATAGAATGGTCAGTGTTGTATATTTAGATGAATGTTATAGTTTCTCGGTAATCCCTAAGAGGGGTGTGTGGTTGAAAGGGGGCATTGTGTTTTAATTACGGATGTTCACTGGTGTTGTGGTACTCTCATGGTTGATCGACTGCTGCTATACAATTTTGCTATATAGCACAAAAGAATTTTAGGAGTATTCCTCGTGTGATGATCGTGTATGAGAGATGTGTTAGATATTTTGGCGGTGGAGTTGGGATCAGATATGTGATTCGTGTGTTATATGGATTTGGAGACTGGGAGTTCTCAAGAGTAGGTTGATTCCATGGTTGGGGACTGTGAAGTCATGGCCGAAGCTAGCTAGACGATAGTATGTGTTATGATTCAGTCATTGTGGGCTTTCGGGGGTTATTTATCCATGTGTGGGTGCCCGAAGTTGATTTGGGGGTCTATTGGTAGGCCCAATTAGGATGTGCATTCTATACCAAGTCAGATTGGTTGGCTCCATACTGCTATTGTTGAGGGATGTGCTATTCGGTTGTTGTTGAGCTTATTCGTGTTTTGATATGTTCTGTGAGTTACTATTCTATGCTATGAGGGGTTGTGATTCGTTGGTTGTATGCACCCATGGTGCAGTTCTATTGTCACGACCCCAAATTTCCCTCTATAAGATGTTGTGATGGCACCTAGTCTCTAAAACTAGGTAAGCCTATCAATGCGGAATAACAATAGAAATATGAAATAAATAAATTTGCAAACTCACATAATTATAACTCCCAAAACCCGGTAGAAATAAGTCACAAGCTTCTAAGAATTTATTCTCTATGTCTCTATACATCAGAGTCTAAAGAAAATAAGGAAAGACAACATAGTAAGATAGAAGGGGACTCCGGAGTCTGCGGACACTGGCAAATATACCTCGAAGTCTCCGTACACCGTTGGCCCACTGATATCTCGGCTGGTAAGGAGTACCTGGATCTGCACAAAAAGATGTGCAGAAGCGTAGTATGAGTACACCACAGCGGTACCCAGTAAGTGCCAAGCCTAACCTCGGTAGAGTAGTGACGAGGTCAGGTCAGGCCCTACTGGAATAATAAAAGACATAGTGACATGTTTAACAATATAATAACAATAAAAATGAATCAAGTAGTATGTCACCATTTAATTACACAAAAATAATGGCAAACAATACCTCGCGGAAACAAAACAGAAATTTTCAACTTTAAGAAAATCACAACAATAATCAAAGGTAACTGCGGCAATAAATAAATATCAACAAGGGCACTCCCGAGGTACCGCCTCTTAGTCCCAAATCATAAATAAATTCACAATATCTCATTTCCTTATATCACCGCGGGGGCCTTCACATTTAAATTTAAAGAAAATATTTTTTCCGAAATAGCATCCCGCGTTTTAGCCACCCTTATTACACCGCATGACTTCTAGTAGTTCCCCTACTAGCCACGCATATCAAGCCACCCTTATCTCACCGCATGCGTTTTAAAACTCAGACCTTATACCACCGCATGCGTATCAATATCACAATATATCATAATTTGCATCTCAAGTGCCCAATTATTTTAACTTGCCAAAATAAATTAAAATTAGAGTATTTTTCCACAATAAAGAGCTCACGGCTCAATCACAGTAAATACAAAAGTCTTCACAAAATATTCAGAAAAATAATATCCATTATTTCCACAATACGGAGCTCACGGCTCAATCACAATGAATACAAAAATCTTCACAAAAATATTCAGCAGAAATAATATTTTCACAAATTTAACATCTTGACTTAACATCCAATTATTAAATGTAAAATACTTCATTTTTTTAAAATAATAGTTAATTTAAGGAAATTCAACCTTCAAATAATGCATAGAATAAAAGAAAGCAAAGTTTCAACTAAACAGGTTAAAATAATTAGTAGGAAAAATGTCAAGCAAATTTAGGAATATAAAATAGATCAATGATGATGAATATAATCAGATAAAATAATTTAATTAATGTGTGACAGAGATATACACAATTTAAAAAAACCAGAGTCTCGTCACCTCGTGTATACGGCTTTTAGCACATTATAAATATCACATCAATACCAATCCTAGGGAAAATTTCCCACACACAAAGTTAGACAAGTCACTTACCTCGTCTTGCTCCAATTTAATCACAAAGTTAGACTCTGATCGACTCGAATCTAATCATAATTAATTTGATACAGTCAACAAAAATTATAGAATCAATTCCATGAGAAAATACTATATTTTTCAATAAAAATTCGAAATTAACTCAAAAATCGCCAGTGGGGCCCACATCTTGGAATCCGACGAAAGTTATGAAATATGAACGTCCATTCAACCACAAGTCTAGCCATACCAAAATGACTAAATTCCGATAATAATTCGACCCTCAAATCCTCAAATCTATCCAAGAGAGTTTTCAAAATTTTCCAACTTAAATCACCAATTAAATATAAAAACGGTGATGGATTCGAGTAATCTAACCAAAATTGAGTTACGAATACTTACCCTGATATTTTCTCTGAAAATATCCCAAAAATTGCCTCTTCAGAACTTAAAATCTATGCCCAGACATTTGCTCTACGCGATCGGGAACAATCGCACGCGATCGTGAAGCACAGTTTTCCACTGCCCAGGTTTAACCCTACGCGATCGCAAATAATGCCACGTGATCGCGATGCACAAGATTCCAACTCTACGCGATCGCATCCCTCTTCACGCGATCGCATAGAGCAAACGCGTGGCCCAGCCTCCTCTCAAGTTTCCTCTACGCGATAGCAAACAATGCCACGCGATCGCGATGCATAGACTGGCCCAACCTACGTGATCGTGATTGACTTCACGCGATCGCGAAGAACAAAATCAACACTACCTCAACTAAGCCTACACGATCATGTCCCAATCTTCGCGATCGCGAAGAAGGTTTGAAACACCAGTAAACAGCAGCTACCAGCAGTGCCAAAAAGAAGGAAAATAATCCGAATACCATCTGAAACACACTCGAGCCCCTCGGGACCTCAACCAAATATATTAATAAGTCCTAATACATGATACGAACTTAGTCGAGTCTTCAAATCACATCCAACAACACAAAAATCACAATTTACACCCCAATTCAAGCTTAATGAAACTTAAGAATTTCTAACTTCTACATTCGATGACGGAACCTATCAAATCAAGTCCGATTGACCTCAAATTTTGCACATAAGTCATAAATGGCGTAACGAAACTATAAAAAATTTCGAAACTGGATTCCGACTCCGATATCAAAAAGTCAACTCCCCGGTCAAACTTTCAAACTTAAATTACTATTTTAGCCATTTCAAGCATAATTTAACTACGGACTTCCAATTAAAATTTCGAACACGCTCCTAAGTCCAAAATCACTATACGGAGTTGTTGGAATCATCAAAATTCTATTCTGGGGTCGTTTGCACATAGGTCGATATCCAGCCAACCTTTTCAACTTAAGTTTTAAACTTTGGAACTAAGTGTTCCAATTCATTCTAAAATCTTTCTGGACCCGAACCGACTACCCCGGCAAGTTACATAACAGTTTTAAAGCACAGAATGAGCAGTAAGTAGGGGAACGGGGCTATAACTTTTAAAACGACTGGCCGGGTCGTTACATCCTCCCCCTATTAAAATAATCATTCGTCCTCGAACGAGCATAGAGACATAACTGAAGTGGTGAAAAGATGAGGATAACGGCTGCGCATATCCTGCTCGGTCTCCCAACTCGCCTCCTCGACCGGATGACCCCTCCACTGAACCTTCACGGAAGCAATGTCCTTTGACCTTAGCTTTCGAACCTTCCTGTCCAAAATAGCTATTGGTTCCTCAACATAAGATAGATCCTTGTCCAACTAAACTGAACTGAAGTCTAACACATGAGACGGATCATCGTGATACTTCCGGAGCATAGAAACATGGAACACTGGATGAACTGCAGAGAGACTATGTGGTAGTGCAAGTCTGTAAGCCACCTCCCCAACTCTCTCAAGAATCTCAAAAGGCCCAATATACCTAGGGCTCAACTTTCCCTTCTTTCCGAACCTCATCACACCCTTCATAGGAGAAACCCGGAGCAAGACCCGCTCACCAACCATGAATGCAACATTACGAACCTTCCGATTCGCATAACTCTTATGTCTAGATTAGGCTATACGAAGTCGATCCTGAATCAATTTAACCTTTTACAAGGCATCCTGAACCAAGTTTGTACCCAAGAGCCTAGCCTCGCCCGGTTCGAACCAACCCACTGGAGACCGGCACCGCCTACCATACAAGGCCTCATAAGGAGCCATCTGAATACTCGACTGGTAGCTGTTGTTGTAAACAAACTCCACAAGTGGTAAGAACTGATCCCAAGCACCCCCAAAATCCATCACACGCGTACGAAGCATATCCTCCAGTATCTGAATAGTGCACTCGTATTATCCGTCCGTCTGAGGGTGAAATGTTGTACTCAACTCTACCCGAGTACCTAACTCTCGGTGTACGGCTCTCTAGAACTGTGATGTAAACTATGTACCACGGTCAGATATGATATATACCGGTACGCCATGAAGCCTAACAATCTCGCGAATGTAAACCTGAGCCAGCTGCTCCGAAGAGTAGGTAGTAACTATAGGAATGAAATGAGCTAACTTGTTCAATCTATCCATAATCACCCAAACTGCATCGAACTTCCTCTGAGTCCGTGGAAGCCCAACAACTAAATCCATAGTGATTCGCTCCCATTTTCATTCTGCAATCTCTAACTTCTGAAGCAATCCACCCGGTTGTTGATGCTCATATTTCACCTGTTGACAATTTAGGCACCGAGCTACATACTCCACAATGTCTTTCTTCATTCGCCTCCACAAATAGTGCTATCTCAAGTCCTGATACATCTTTGTAGCACCCAGATGAATAGAGTACCGCGAATTGTGAGCCTCCTGGAGAATCAACTCACCCAAACCATATACATTAGGCACACAAAGCCTTGCCTGCATCCGTAATACATCGTCATCTCCAATAGTGACCTCTTTGGCGTCACCGTGCTGAATTGTGTCCTTAAGGACAAGAAGATGGGGATCATCATATTGACACTCCCTAATACGATCATACAGAGAGGACTGAGAAACCACACAAGCCAAAACTCGTCTCGGCTCGGAAATATCCAATCTGACAAACTGGTTGGCCAAGGCCTGAACATCCAAAGCTAAAGGCCTCTCTCCTACCGGAAAATATGCTAAGCTGCCCAAACTCTTCGCCTTACGACTCAAGGCATCAGCCACTACATTAGCCTTCTCGAGATGATAGAGAATGGTGATATCATAATCCTTAAGCAACTCCAACCATCTCCACTACCACAAATTAAGATCCTTCTATTTAAACAGATGTTGTAGACTCCAGTGATCGGTGTAGACCTCACAATGGACACCGTACAAATAATGCCGCCAAATCTAAGGCATGAACAATAGCTGCTAACTCAAGGCTGTGGACAGGATAATTCTTCTCATGTACCTTTAACTGTCTGGACGCATAGGCAATCACCCTACCGTCTTGCATCAATACTGCGCCGAGACTAATACGTGACGTATCATAATACATAGTATAAAACCCTGAACCTGTAGGCAATACCAATACCGGGCCGGTAGTTAAAGCTATCTTGAGCTTTTGGATTCTCTCCTCACATTCCTCGGTCCACCTGAATGGAGCACCCTTCTGGGTCAATTTGGTCATAGGTGCAGCAATATAAGAGAAACCCTCTACAAATCGGTGATAATACCCTGCCAAACCAAGAAAACTTCGGATCTTCGTAGCTGAGGACAGTCTGGACCAACTCTGCACTGCTTCAATCTTCTTCGGATCCACCTTGATCCATTCGCATGAAACTATATGAACCAAAAATCCCACTGAATCAAGCCAGAATTCACACTTTGAAAATTTTGCATATAACTTCTTTTCTCTCAAGGTCTGAAGCACAGTTCTCAAGTGCTTCTCATGATCCTCCTGACTCCGGGAATACACCAGAATGTCGTCAATAAATACAATAATGAATGAGTCAAGATAGGGCTGAAATACACTGCTCATCAAATGCATAAATACTGTTGGGGCATTTGTCAGCCCAAATGACATTACAAGAAACTCATAATGACCATACCAAGTCCTAAAAGCAGTCTTCGGGATATCTGGCTCCCGAATCTTCAACTGATGATAGCCTGAACGCAAGTCAATTTTTGAGAATACCCTGGCACCCTAAAGTTGATCAAATAGGTCATCAATACGTGGAAATGGATACATGTTCTTCACTATAACCTTGTTTAGCTGGTGGTAATCAATACACATCTGCATAGAACCATCCTTCTTCTTCACAAATAGGATAGGAGCACCCCCAAGGCGATACACTGGGCCGAATGAAGTCCTTATCAAGCAATTCTTGTAACTGTTCTTTTAATTCTTTCAACTCTGCTGGGGCTATACGATATGGTGGAATAGAAATGGGCTGAGTGCCAGGCAACAAATCAATGCCAAAGTCAATATCCTTGTCGGGTGACATACCCGAAAGATCCGCAGGAAATACATCAGGAAAATCCCTTACTATAGGAACTGACTCCACGGTAGGAGTATCAACACTAACGTCTCTCACATAGGCCAGATATGCATCACACCCCTTATCAACCATTCGTTGAGCTTTAAGAAATGAAACAACTCTGCTAGGAACATGATCCAAGGTACCTCTCCACTCTAGCCATGGTAGACCTGGCATAGACAATGTCACCGTCTTGGCGTAACAATCAAGGATAGCATGATAGGGCGATAACCAGTTCGTGCCCAATATAATATCGAAATCCACCATACTGAGCAATAATAAATCATCTCTGGTCTCAAAACCACTAATAACAATTAAACATGACCGATACACGCGGTCCACAATAATAGATTCACCCACGGGTATAGATACATAAACAGAAGAACTCAAAGAATCACGGGATATGCCCAAATACGGGGTAAAATAAGATGACACTTAAGAATAAGTGGAGCCTAGATCAAATAAGACTGATGCATCTCTATGACAGACCGAAATAATACATGTGATAACATAATCGGATGCAACGGCCTCTGTCCTAGAAGGAAGGGAATAATATCTGGCCTGGCCTCCCCCTCTAGGTCGACCTCTACCTGTCCGACCTCCACCTCTAGCTGGCAGTGCAGGTGGAGTAGTAACTAGTGCAGTAATCATGGCCTGAGAAGCCTGAGGGACCTGTGGAATGGGTGGGGCCTGAGAAATCTGTGGAGGTTCACCCTCCTAAGTCTGGGGCAGTCCCTCATGATGTGACGAGTGTCACCACACTCAAAACATGCCCTCGGAGGATGTGGATGTTGGGACTAGCTCGGGCTTGATCGACACTGGCAATGCATAATATGGAACCTGAGGTCTGGGAGTAGCCGGAATACCACTGGAAGCTGGAAGTGATGAATGAATAGGACGGCTCACATAACTCTACCATGACGGGCTGCGGCTGGGGCACGAGAATTATTATATGTGCCAGAATCTCGGGGTCTCTTAGCTTCCCTCTCTTCTCTCTCCCGAGTCTGCATACCTTCCAATCTCCTAGAAATTAACACCACATATTGGTATGTGATGTCCATCTCTAGCTCTCGGGCCATACTGAATCCGATACTAGGGTAGAGACCCTCAATAAATCTGTGAACCCGCTCTTGAACAGTAGCAACTAAGGCTGGTGCATGCCTAGCCAAATCACTGAATCTGACCGCATACTCTGACACGGTCATAGAACCCTGGTGCAGCTGCTCAAACTCTGTGCGCCATGCATCTCTAAGACTCTGAGGAACATATTCCCTCAAGAACATATCAGAAAATTGAGTCCAAGTAAGTGAAGCTGCCTCAGCCGGACTATCCAACTCATATGCCCGCCACCCCTGGTAGGCTGCTCCTCTAAACTGGAATGCCGTGAAAGAAACCTCACTGGAATCTATAATACCCATGGTACGGAGGATACGGTGACATTCCTCAAGAAAACCTTGCGCATCCTCTAAAGCTAAACCGCTGAAACTGGGAGGGTGGTACTTCTTGTACCTCTCGAGCCTGAGCTGCTCCCCCTCTGACACTAATGTCCTAACCTCGGGCTGAACTGGAACAAATGGATGCACTGGTATGACCTCTAGGGCATGGTCAACTTCAGCATATGGCTGGGGAGTAGGGGTGGCGGGAATCTGTGCTCCTCCCCCGGCCTGAGATGTGGCAGGAGCAAGTGGAATTAACCCTGCCTGAGCTAGAGTGCCAAATATGCTCAAAAACTGGGCAAGAGTCTCTTGAACTGCATGAGTAGTAACACGCGTATCAGGTGCCTGTTCTCCAACTGGAGCTACTTGTGGTTCCTCTACAGCAGCTCGTGCGGGTGCTCTGGCTGCACCACGTGGTCTTCCTCGGCCTCTGCTCCGACCGCGGCCTCTTGCGGCTCTAACAGGGGGCGCACGTGTCTGATCATCGGATCCATTGTGCGTGTCCTCACCATCTGTGAGGGAATAGAAAGACAATGGTTTAGAACTTCGAAGTCAACAAATGCGCACGATAAGGAATCAAAGAAGTGAATGTTTCCTAACAGTTCCATAGCCTCTCGAAGATAAGTACAGACGCCTGCGTACCGATCTGCAAGACTCTACTAAACCTGCTTGTGACTCATGACACCTATGAACCTAGAGCTCTGATACCAACTTATCACGACCCCAAATTTTCCTTTGTAAGATGTCGTGATGGCACCTAGTCTCTAAAACTAGGTAAGCCTATCAATGCGGAATAACAATAGAAATATGAAATAAATAAATTTGCAAACTCACATAATTATAACTCCCAAAACCCGGTAGAAATAAGTCACAAGCTTCTAAGAATTTATTCTCTATGTCTCTATACATCAGAGTCTAAAGTAAATAAGGAAGACAACATAGTAAGATAGAAGGGGACTCCGGAGTCTGCGGACGCTGGCAGATATACCTCGAAGTCTCCTCGTACAACTAGTTTATTGATACCTGGTCAGATAAGATGTACCTGGATCTGCACAAAAAGATGTGCAGAAGCGTAGTATGAGTACACCACAGCGGTACCTAGTAAGTGCCAAGCCTAACCTCGGTAGAGTAGTGACGAGGTCAGGTCAGGCCCTACTGGAAAATAATAATTGGCATGGTAAAATATTTAACAATATAATAAAATAAAATGACAATGGAAATGAATCAAGTAGCATGAATAAGGGCAAACAATACCTCGCGGAAACAAAACAGAAATTTTCAACTTTAAGAAAATCACAACAATAATCAAAGGCAACTGCGGCCATAAATAAATATCAACAAGGGCACTCCCAAGTTACCTCCTCGTAGTCCCAAATCATAAATAAATTCACAATATTTTATTTTCTTATATCACTGCGTGGGCCTTCACATTTAATTTTAAAGAAAACATTTTTCTCGAAATAGCATCCCACGTTTTAGCCACCCTTATCACACCGCATGACTTATAGTAGTTTCCCTACTAGCCACGCGTATCAAGCCACCCTTATCTCACAGCATGCGTTTCAACACCCAGACCTTATACCACCGCATGCGTATCAATATCACAATATATCACAATTTGCACCTCAAGTGCTCAAATAATTTAACTTGCCAAAATAATTCAACAACAATATTTTTCCACAATAAAGCGCTCACGGCTCATGCCAAAATAAATCATCAATAATAGTTTGCCACAATAAAAAGCTCACGGCTCATGCCAAAATAACCACAACACGGAGCTCACGGCTCAATCACAATGAATACAAAAATCTTCACAAAAATATTCAGCAGAAATAATATTTTCACAAATTTAACATCTTGACTTAACATCCAATTATTAAATGTAAAATACTTTATTTTTTTTTAAATAATAGTTAATTTAAAAAAATTCAACCTTCAAACAATGCACAGAATAAAAGAAAGCAAGGTTTCAACTAAACAGGTAAAAATAATTAGTAGGAAAAATGTCAAGCAAATTTAGGAATATAAAATAGATCAATGATGATGAATATAATCAGATAAAATAATTTAATTAATGTGTGACAGATATATACACAATTTAAAAAACCAGAGTTTTTCACATTTAGCTCGTGCACACACTCGTCACCTCGTGTACATGACTTTTAACACATTACAATTATCACATCAATACCAATCCTAGGGGGAATTTCCCCCACACAAAGTTAGACAAGTCATTTACCTCGACTTGCTCCAATTAAATCACGTAGTATGCCTTTTCCTTGACTTTCCGACTCCGATTGATTCGAATCTGGTCATAATTAATTCGATACAATCAACAAAAATTATAGAATCAATTCCATAAGAAAATACTACATTTTTCAATAAAAATCCGAAATTAACTCAAAAATTGCATGTGGAGCCCACGTCTCGGAATCCGACGAAAGTTACGAAATATGAACGTCCATTTAACTACGAGTCTAACCATACCAAAATGACTAAATTACGATAAGAATTCAACCCTCAAATCCTCAAATCTATCCAAGAGGGTTTTCAAATTTTTCCAAACTTAAATCACCAATTAAATGTTAAAACAGTGATGGATTCAGGTAATCTAACCAAAATTGAGTTAAGAATACTTACCCTGATGTTTTCTCTGAAAATCTACCAAATATTGCCTCTTCCCGAGCTCCAATCCGTCAAAAATGGAAAATGGGACTAAGTCCCATTTTCAGAACTTAAACTCTCTGCCCAAACATTTGCTCTACGCGATCGCAAACAATCACACGCGATCGCGAAGCAGGGTTTTCCACTGCCCAGGTTTAACCCTACACGATCACAAACAATGCCACGCAATCGTGATGCACAAGATTCCAACTGTACGCGATCGTATCCCTCTTCACGCGATCACATAGAGAAAACGTGTGGCCCAGCTTCCTCTCAAGTTTCCCCTACGCGATCGCAAACAATACACGATCGCGATGCACAGACTGGCCCAACCTACGCGATCATGATTCACTTCACGTGATCGCGAAGAACAAAATCAATACTACCTCAACTAATCCTATGCGATCGCGAAGAAGGTTTGAAACACCAGCAAACAGCAGCTACCAACAGTGCCAAATGAAGGAAAATAATCTGAATACCATCTGAAACACGCCCGAGCCCCTCGGGACCTGAACCAAATATACTAACAAGTCCTAATACATCATACAAACTTAGTCGAGTCTTCAAATCACATCCAACAACACTAAAATCACAATTCACATCCCAATTCAAGCTTATTGAAACTTAAGAATTTCTATCTTCTACATTCGATGACGAAACCTATCAAATCAAGTCCAATTGACCTCAAATTTTGCACACAAGTCATAAATGACGTAACGAAACTGTGAAAATTTTCAGAACTGGATTCCGACCCCAATATCAAAAAGTCAACTCCCCGATCAAACTTCCAAACTTAAATTACTATTTTAGCCATTTCAAGCCTAATTTAACTACGGACTTTCAAATAAAATTCTGAACACGCTCCTAAGTCCAAAATCACCATACGGAGCTGTTAGAATCATCAAAATTCTATTCCGAGGTCGTTTGCATATAGGTCTACATCCAGCCAACCTTTTCAACTTAAGTTTTAAACTTTGGAACTATGTGTTTCAATTCATTCTTAAATCTTTCCGGACCCGAATCGACTACCCTGGCAAGTTACATAATAGTTTTAATGCATAGAATGAGAAGTAAGTAGGGGAACGAGGCTATAACTTTTAAAATGAGTGGCCGGGTCATTACATCTATTGGGGACTTATAGCGAAAATTACGCGAAATGGGTATTTGGGTGATACATGAGTGGTTGCACATTGGTTAAGTTCTTTCGGATTTGTGTGGTATTGTGTCATTTGCTTCTCCATGGTTAAGGTAATGCACTTCGAGTACTTGATGCCGGATTGCGTGTGGTTATTGATTTTGAGCAAGGTGGCTGAGGTATTTCATATGGATCAGTATTTGGATGGGGTCACGTATTGCGGTAGAGTTGATATGATCCTTGTGTTAGATTCATGTGTTATGGTTCTATGGTTGTGATGGGTTCTTAGCATTGCGTTGGGGGTGGTACCCGTCGAGCTTACGGGATGATTCTCTTGTTTGAGTCATTTTCGTGATTGAGTACATGTGGAATGTTGCTTATCGGTGCACGGATTGCACGGGTTGTGGCTTTAGATAGTATTGGTGTGACATATCAGTAGAGTAGCTGGTATTTGATAAGATGAAGTCGTCGGATCAAGGATGGGTGCTATCAGATTTGATTGTGGCATATTTGGAAGGATAATATCGAAAGTCGGCTTAGAAATTTGCTATGGTTCTTGTCGAAGGAGAGGGAGCTCCACGACTGGTAGATCTGATGAATAGTTACGAGTCTCTGCATGTATTTTTCATCATCGGTGGTGTACGAAGGTCTTAGAATAGAGTTTTATTTGATATGAGGTTTATTACCAGCATGGGGTTGTTTCGAGCAGCTACGGTGATTAGAAATCATTGCATTGAGCATTTTTGAGTTTTGGTTACGGCTTTTGGTACAGCTTGTTCAGATTTATACAGCGTGTAGGTTGCGGGATTCTGACCTTATAAGAAATTCCGGATGTTGGAAATTGGATTCTAAGGCTTATGGGCTAGGTAGAATTAAGAAATTTTAGTTATGTGGTTTTATCATACCTATATAGGATAAAGTGACGTGGGATCACCCCTGGGTACGTGCGTGGTAAGGTGGAATAGTGATTTGGTGGCTTGGAAACAACTCTTGGCATGTTCGAGGACAAATATATGTTTAAGTGGGGGAGGATGTAACGACCCGGCCGATCGTTTTGAGCGTATTAGCCCCGATCCCTTATTTACTGCATTCCCTGTATCTGTTTCTACTTATGTGACTTTCCGAGAAGATCTTGTTTTGGTTTCGGGGTGTTTTGGGACACTTAGTCCCTAAAACGGAAGCTTAAGTCTTAGAATTTTGACCGTAGTTGGAATGGTGTGAAGACGACTCTAGAATGAACTTCCGTCGGTTCTGTTAGCTTCGTTGGGTGATTTTGGTCTTAGGAGCGTGTCCGGACTGTGAATTTGATGTCTGTAGCTAATTTAGGCTTGAAATGGCGAAAGTCGAATTTTTGGGAAGATTGACCGGGGGTGACTTTTTGATATCGGGGTCGGATTCCAATTCCGGAAGTTGGAATAGGTACATAATATTGAATATGACTTGTGTAAAAAATTTGAGGTCAATCGGATGTGGTTTGGTATGATTCGGCATCGTTTGTAGAATTTGGTAATTTCAAAGTTCATTAAGTTTGGATTGGAGAGTGATTCATATTTTTAATGCTATTTGAGGTTGTTTGAGGATGCGACTAAGTTCGTATAGTGTTTTGGGACTTGATTGTTTATTTGGTTGAGGTCCTGGGGGCCTCGGGTGAGTTTCGGGTGGTTAACGGATCATTTTTTGACTTTGGTTGATGGCTGATATCTGCTGGTGTATATTTTCTAGTTTCCTCTTACTCGAGAGCGAAAGGAGCCTCGCGTACGTGAAGGGTTTATGTGAGCTAGGAAGATTTTGTTCTTCGCGTTCGCGAAGAAGAGGACGCGAATGCGAAGGTGTGGTCTGCGTGTGCATCGCGAACGCGTGAGTGGTGTCGCATTCGCGAAGAGAAGTGAGGCACCTGGGGACCCCAGGTCTTTGGTCTACACGTTCGCGAGGTATAGCCCGCGTTCGTGATGAGTTGAGCTTGTAAAGCTTCGCGTTCATAAAGTGTTGATCGTGTTCATGAAGAGTAAACTGGGAGGCAGTTTGAGTTGGCCTACGCGAACGCGAGATGACGGTCGCGTTCGCGGTGAAGGAAATCTAGGAAGTTAGTATTAATTTCAAAAACGAGGGTTTGAACCCATTTTTCATATTTTGAGCTAGAGAACACGGAGTTGGGAAATTCTTGAAGGGATTATGTGGAGTTGATTGGGGCAAGTGATTCCTACTTGGTTTTGGTTAAATCCCATGCTTTCATCTTTAATTTTATCATCTAATTTGTGATTTGGGATGAGAAATTTGGGGGAAAAGAGGAAGAACTCTTGAGTTAGAATTTTGAGATTTTGAATGAGATTTTGTTATCGGATTTGAGTAATTTTGGTATGGCTAGGCTCGTGAGTGAATGGGCTTTCGGGTTATGTGACTTTTGTCGAATTTCGAGACTTGGGCTCGGGCCGGGTTTGGGCCGATTTCGGATTTTTGGCTTATAATTTCGTGTTTTTCTTGTGGAATTGATTCCTTTAGCCTATATTAATTATATTGTATTGCTTGTGGCTAGATTCGGGGCGTTTGGAGACTGATTCGAGGGAAAAAGGCATTTTGGAGTAGGATTTGCTCGGTTTGAGATAAGTAACGCTTTCAAACTTGGTTCTGAGGGTTCGAAATCCCGAACTATGTGCTATACGATTGGTATTGAGGTGACGCACATGCCAAGTGACGGGCGTGCGAGCGTGCACCGTGAGAATTGTGGCCTGGCTGATTCCATGGCACTGTATATTGACTCTATTTTGTTGATATCCGTGTTTTTATCTTGTGATAAAGTAATTGAGCTGTCAATCATGCTAGATATCATGTTTAGACTTTATGTTGGTACTGTTGGGACCCCTAGTGGTCGTTTCTTGATGTCATCTCACTGATTTCATTGATATTATGTACTCAGTCATGTTCATGCATTTCATATCATATCTCCGTCTCAGTTGTTATTTATTGATACATCATATCATTGTTTCGGGCTAGTTTTCATGATATTGTGAGCCCGTGAGTGAGACTGGAAAGATTGATGAATGAGTGAGGCTGAGAGCCTGATTATGAGTGACAGTTGTGGGATCGGGCTGCACGCCGCAGCGGTTATACTGATTTTATGATAGCTCTTGGGTTGTAGGAGCCTCTCCGGAGTCTAACACACCCCCAGTGAGCGCGATTGATATTATTGAGGGATGGATCTTCCCTGAACATGGATCTTGTCTGAAGTACTTGATACCTGGAGATGGATCTTCTCCACGGGGCTGGATTGGCCTTCCTCGGTATTGGGTGACTTATAGTCAGTGATGTATATGTTCTGGGATGGATCTTTCCTAGGCCGTATGGGCCATATACAGTATCGAGTGGTTGAGTATTCGAGAGTGTGAGCACATGAGACTGTTAGCATGATGCATCACATACAGCATGTGCATTGGCATGTAGAGATAGCAGAGTTTTGTTCTTTACACTGTTCGGATCTGCTTCACTTTACAATTTTGAGTTCCCTATTTAATTTGAAAGCATGCCTACATTTTTGTTCAGCTATTTCTATTTTATCTGTACCGGTTGAGTTCGTCACTAACTTTCAGTCCAAAGTTTGGACTTGTTACTTACTGAATTGGATGTACTCACGTTACTCCCTACACTTCCTGTGCAGATCCAGGCGTTTTTTGTCACGGCGGTGGTTGGTGATTGCGGCTTCAGAGTTCGGAGACTACCAAGGTAGTTGCACGGCGTTCGTAGGCCTTGACTCTCCTTCTTTATCACTAGTTGAATTTTCAGTTGATTTCTCTAGACACTGTAGTGGACTGTATTCTGATTTAGATGCTCATGTACTCTGTGACACCCCGATTTTGGGATGGATTGTATCGTATTTTGGATATTTTTATTTTCAAAAAGGCTTTCCTAAATTATTAAATTGCTTCCATCTTTATGTTCAAAGATTTTTCTATGTTGAGATGTTGAGTTGTGGCTTGCCTAGTTCCACGATAGGTGTCATCACGACGGTTAGATTTTGGGTTGTGACATGTCCCCTTGAAAGAGTGCTTCAATAGTTACTTGGTTAGACATGATCTTTTCTCACTAGCTGTTAAGCAAAAGATAAATATGTGAGACATGCTCTGATACCAATTGAAAGTACAAGGGGGGTGAATTGTCAATTTTTCTTTTTTGTATCCTAACTAGTTGACTAGTCTACCAATTAGTCGACTGAAAATAAAGACAGAATATAAATGAAGGAATTGTAAAATGCAGGAATTAAAGACAGCCATATTTTTATACTGGTTCGGATTCAATGTGAATCCTACTCCAATCCCCTTGGGTTGCAAGGGTGTTCTCTCATCAAAGCTCCTTGAAAGTTTTGTACAATTGTGTAGATGTTATCTCAAACACCAACTCACTTCTGAATCTAAGTACGCTCGTGATACAATGCCTCATCAATGTTTTTCTCTCTTTCTTCTCTCTACTGATTATACAGTAAACTTTGCTAAGATTACAATGCTTGTTTAGAGTAGAACAAAGAGTATGAAGTTGGTATAATTAAAGTATATGTCTTCAAGGATGGTACATATATATATATATATATATATATATATATATATATATATATATATATATTCTTAACGGGTTAACGGATTATCCGTTAAGAAAATTGATCCTTGAAAGAAATTGTAAAGTGATTCTTTCCAAGAATAAGATATTGCTTCTGTTGATTTACCTTGACTTGTGGTCTTGATTGGATTTTTCCTTTGCTGAGCAGGTATTCCCATTATTTGAAGAATCAAATTAGATCCCTTGATTCCGACTTTTAATTGTCATCCTTTAATGGAGGAATCTTCAGTGCATAGTTTCATGATCTTGACTTCCTTTGATTAAGGTCCTTCCTATAACATCCTCCCTTAATCTTCTACCGAATCCTTGATTGATTTTCCCTTTGAATTTCCGCTACTCCTTCCTTTTTCGTCTCAAATCTTCGATATTTCATTTCATTGCTTTATGAGTGTCTCCATTAATCTTCTACCAAGTCCTTGATTGATTTACTTCTTTTTCATTGCTTCGGGAGTGTTTCTGCACATAAAAGATGTGTTATTTTGCATCATTAAAATAGACGTAGATCTAACATGGTGAAGCTCCAACTTCATTAGTTGTTTACCCAAAAAGTCGGATAACGTTAAATTTAGATATGGTTCTAAGGGTATGCGAATTCCTTTGATACAAAATGACAATACATGTAATTTTGCTATAAAATGGGAATGATGGACAGGAAGACTGAAATGAGTTAGAAAAACAAGCGCAATGAAATCTTAATGTATCTTGGAGGACCTGCCTCTATTGCAGTCTATCCCCCTTTTTATAGTAGAGGATCACTGTTTTATCTATAACAACATAATAAAATAATACATATAGTGGAGGACCCATGATGGTTTGTCTCTTCCTTGATTTTCGCCAAGATTCTCTCCCTCGGTGCGGTTGTAACGGCTCTTGTCTGCGAACTTGGCACTGGCTCGAGCTCGGTGTTAGATCGAACCCCCGGTCTTGGTTCGAGCTCGGTTCTGCCTTGGAGCATCGATATTCGGGGCCTGTATTAATCGGTATTGCCCCGTAGTCCGATTCGGACACGGGCTTGATAATGATATCGAGTTTTGCCGTTTATAGCTCGAAGCTCGACGTCCCTACTTCGAAATTCGTCCGAGCTTGTCATGTGGATACCCTTCGATTGAAACGTAATTATCTCGACCGATCTTTATGACTGAGAATCGATTTTGACCGTACACATCAGCCCAAGACAATTTCCTCTGGCTGGTCTTAGATTTCAACACATCCGTTCATTGGTGTGGAGATTTCAAAGTTCCTTCACCAATTTCTCTTGCCGGTGACACTAACTAACAATCAATTGGTATTGTTTCATCGATTTCCTCCAATTTGATCGACTCGTCCACTCGTGCTACTATTTCATTGACTTCCCCCCTTCCGAGCTGCAATTTTGGAATTAAACTTCCTTTTAATCGGTCATGCTTCTTCCTTTGGTGAATTGCACCTATTGCAATGGTTTTCTGTGCCATAATTGCCTTACGTGAGATTCCGAGCTATTTTTACCATGGTGGCACACATTATTCTAACATGAACCGAGAGAAAACAAGTTCCTCTGTATTGTGAATTTCTTATACTTGAGGGACAATTTTAGCCCTTTTTCGTTTTTAGTATGAATGAAGAATATAATGAACAAATTGGATAACTAAATTATCAAATGGCAAATCGATCAGGTTAAAAAAGATTATCCTAGCTGATGAGTAAGTTGAAAATTTTTACAAAAAAACAAAAATAAGGAAGTTGAGGATAATGTCTCGAGCTACAAAAGATGTTCATATTACAAAAGCAAATATATTGTGATTGATCAAAATTCTCCCATTAATAAAGTAACTAGGCTTAAGCATTCAATCTGTTCGATAAGTTCATTCGATTTACAAATTTTTAATAGAGAAACCGATCGCCAACACCGAAACATGTTCAGTTTGAATCAGCTTTTTTTTTTTTTCAATCATTCGCCTCAGCTTTCTATTTGAGCCTCTTTGGCTCTTTTATAGTTCTAATTAATTGCAAAATTCCTCTAATAATAAAGTAACTAGGCATGTGAATTTATTCGGCTCAGTAGGTTTTTAGTTAAAGTGGATGGGTTAATTTGGTTTATACTTTATAGTAGTAATTTAAATCGACTAATAGATCACCAAACTGAATACTTTTTTTTGGTTAAAATGGACAGATTAACTTGATTGATTCAAGTTACAAAGCCTATTTATCCTAAATTTGTAGAAATTACTTGCCAAATTTCATAGCAATCAAAAATTAAAATTTCAAAATTTAAAGGATATATTTTTCAAAGTAGTTTGTTGACTAAAAGTTTTGTTAATGGAATAAGTAAGAAGAATTTAATACTTTTTTCAGTTTCTTTTTTAATATTTTCAGTTTTTTCCTTAAATCCAAGTATCGCCGGGATTTGAGAAATCAAAATTTGATTAGGTGAATTTATAGTTTCTTTTGCAGTAAATTAATTTTTACCCGAAGAACATTACTAAGGGACCAAATAAGAGCCACGTAACAAGGTAAATTGAAGCTCTAGTTTAGGTCTATTTCAGTTATCGTTCAAAAAATCTTAAATCATAAAATACAATAAGTGAAATTAATAAGTATATTAAAATTTCAAAAGGTGATTGTTTCTCTAATTTCTTTTGATTTGGCAGAAGATAAAACAAAAGGAGTGCAATAGATTGGTTTAATTCAGGTGCTCGTGGTTTAGCTAAGTTTGCCCTCTATTAGTTGTTGGAATCTAATCTATTCTTGTCGTTATATAAATGAGTTAAGATTTTTTTTATTATTGATTAGCGACGGAAGCTTTCTCAACACATGCCCTTTTTATACCAAAAAAGAGATCAAATGTACTCTTTGAACTGTGTGAATTGGTCTGAGGCCTCATTTGTTTTTTTGTTTAGATTAAGACGTTTAAATTTGAATATTGTCAAGATCCAAATTCGCCTATAGGTCGTGATGGCGCCCAACACTACAGCTAGACAAACCAACTAATAAGTCAAACATATATTGGTTAAACCTTATTCCAAGAAGATAATAAAATATCAATTTCTACTAATGTGTGTGCCAAGACCCGGTGTCACAAGTGCATGAGCATCTAGTAGATTATACAAAACTTCAAATACTGTCTGAAATAAAATAGACAGAATAGAAATATCGGAAGAGACACTGGTAGCTGCAGAACGGCTCAGAAAGGCAGCTCACCACTATGCCTCGGGATGACGTGGGTATGTGATGATAGGTCCTCCACTAGTACCTGTCTCAGATCCTGCACAAAAAGTGCAGCAAGTGTAGTATGAGTACGTAAACAACGTGTACCCAGTAAGTATCAAGCCTAATCTCAAAGTGGTAGAGACGAGATGGCCGACTTTGACACTCACTATAGGTCAATAATAAATGAAATAAAACTAAGATATTTAAATCAGCATGATTTACAGAATTTATAAATAATTTATTTACTCAGCAGAAATAATCAAATTCCTTCAAATGTAACAATTCTCAATATTTTAATTAAATTCTTTCAACTCAAATAATTTCTAATTTATCAATTAAATCTCATTTACAGGAGTAACAATTAATTCCTTAACAAGCAAGAATAATAATTTATTAAATTCCAAGAATTTTCCAATTTATTAATTAGCTTCACGAGCTGAAATAATTTATTAAAGTATCGTGTAATTATTATTATTAAATACGATTTCTGCTGAAGACGTACGGCCCGATCCAGAGTATCGTGTACACTGCCGAGGGACGTGCGGCGCGCTCCATAGATGCATCTATCCTGCCGAGGCGTTCGGCCCGCTCCACAAGAAAGGAGGACATTTTCTTATGTGCCTCCGGAAGGACAGTATGTTTATTATATGATAAATTTGGGAGGAGAACAATTTCTTTTGATAATTAATTGATTTAAATAGAAATCAAGCCTATGAGATTTTCATCCTTTAATATCTTTATCAAACAATTCACAATATATTCATATATATATCAATTAATATTAATTAATCAAAGAATATAATTTACACAAGTAATACATGCTTTCAGTCCTAAACTACCCGAACTTTAGCATTAATAGTAGCTACGCACGGACTCTCGTCACCTCGTGCGCACGTAGCCCCCCACAATTAGCAATAATTATTTAATCTTAATCACCTATGAGGTAATTTCTCCCTCACAAGATTAGACAAGAGACTTACCTCGTCTTGCTCCAATTTAATCCACAATTTTGCCTTTTCCACGATTATCCAACTCTGTCCGGCTCGAATCTAGCCAAAATAATTCGATACAATCAATAAAAATTATAGAAAATAAATTCTATAAGGAAATACTACATTTTTAATTAAAATCCCGAAATTAATTAAAAATTCGCCCGCGGGGCCCACATCTCGGAATCCGACGAAAGTTACGAAATCCGACAACCCATTAAATTACGAGTCCAACCATACCAATTTCACTCAAATCCGACTACGAATCGATACCGAAATCTCAAAATTTCGTTTCTATGAGATTTCTAAACTTTTCCAAATTTCAATCTCAAAACACTAATTAGATTGTGAAAACAATGATATACTTGTATATGTAGACCAAATCCGAGTTAGAATCACTTACCCCAATGTTTTTCCCTTAAAAATCTGCCAAAAGTCGTCTTTGCTCAAGCTCAAGTTTGTCAAAAATGACAAATGGGACGAATGTCCTCTCTTTATAACACTGCCCAGCACTTCGGAATTGGGCCTCGATCGCGGCATCGAACATGTGCCTTCGATCAGGGCATCGAGGGTTGGGCCTCGATCCTAGCCCTCGAGCCATACCTTTGATCATGCCATCGAGCCTTACCTTCGATCGCAACTTCGATCACAGGCTCGAGCCTGGACCTCGGTTATGGCCTCGATCAGGGTATCGAGGTTAGGCCTTCGATCATAGCCTCAATCATGGCATCGAGCTTGAACCTTCGATAGTGACCCTCGATCTTGGGTCTCGATCCTGGCCCTCAAGCCTTGCCTTCGATCATGGCCTTCGAGCTGGACCTTCGATCATGGCTTCGATACACTAGTTCGAGCCTGTACCTCGTCAACCCTGGGCTCGATATCTGGGCTCGAGATCTGGCTCGATATCTGGGCTCGAGATCTGGCTAGAGATCTGGGCTCGATCACAGCCCAGAATGTCCAACAGAAGAGGAACAATTGCAGCAGCTTTTTAACTCAAATTTTTGATCTCTTAACCATCCGAAACTCACCCGAGGCCCTCGGGACCTCAACCAAATATAACAACAAGTCCTAAAACATCATACAAACTTAGTCGAACCTCTAAATCACATCAAACAATGCTAAAACCATGAATCATACCCCAATTCAAGCTTAATGAAACTAAGAGTTTTCAACTTCTACATTCAATGTCGGAACTTATCAATTCAACTCCGATTGCCCTCAAATTTTACACACAAGTCATAAATTACATAACATAGCTATGAAAATTTTCAGAACTGGATTCCGACTCTGGTATCAAAAAGTCAACTCCCCGGTCAAACTTTCAAACTTTAAATTTCTATTTTAGCCATTTCAAGCCTAATTTCACTACGGACTTTCAAATAAAATTTCGATCATGCTCCTAAGTCCAAAATCACCATACGGAGCTGTTGGAATCATCAAAATTCTATTCCGGGGTCGTTTTTTAAAAATATTGATCGAAGTCAAACTTAGCACATTAAGGCCAACTTAAGGAACCAAGTGTTCCGGTTTCACCTCAAACATTTTCAAATTCCGAACCAACCATCCTCGCAAGTCATAAATCATTACAAGCACCTACAGGAAGTTTTATTTTAGGGAACGGGATTCTAAAAGTTAAAATGACCGGTTGGGTCATTACAAATACACATCTAAATATCAAGATGTGTATTAATATTAAGACATCTGAATCTGAATACACAACTGAATATTAAAATGTGTATTAAGATCTGAATACTAAATGATTAAGACTGTTTGATTTTTAACATCTGAATGTATAAGATTTATCTTTATTTAAAAATTAATAAACATAAAACAAATAAAATACTAATTAATCTAATTTCTATCAATAAAATATATAATTTTTTAAAATATGATAGATGTTGGTGGTGATGGCTAACGGGTGAATGCCGACTAGAGGCGATGGTTGGTGGTAGTTTTGGTTGATGGTGGTGGTTCAGGGTAGTAGCTAGTGGTGATTGGTAATGGTGACGATTATGATTGAGGATGGTGGTGGTGGGTGGTGATAGTTAATAATGGTGGGTGGTGGTGGTAGTTGTAATTGAAGAAGGTGGTTATGGGTGGTGGTCGATTATAATGATGACAAGTGCCGGCTATGGTTGTTGATGGTGATGGAGTAGTTAGTTGTGGTAGTTGAGGTGAATGAGTGTTGATTGTGGTTGAGAATGATGGTGGTGGTAGTGGTGGAGATGGTGGATGGTGATGGTCGATAATGGTGACGGCTATGATTGATGATGTTTGTGGTGTGGTGGTGGCGGCGACGACATGGTGGTAGTTGATAATGGTAGACGGTGGCGGCAGTTAATAATGAATATGGATGATAGCATCTTAATGAAATTAAGTCTATGTTATAGATTTTAATCTTACAGACCTATTCAGACCCATTAAGTGGTTGTGAATTAAAAAAAAAATACTTAATGATTAAGGTCTGAATAATTAAGATTCAGACTTTAAAAACAAACGTACTTAACGTCTGAGCTCTGAATGATTAAGATTCAGACCTCCGTTAAATACAAACAAATGAGGCCTAAATGTGCCATTGAACTTAAAAGAATGGGGTCACTATCCTCACAAAGTAACACTATCTTCTTTAACATTTAGGACCTCTATATTAGCTAGGTCACTATTGCCCAGACTCAAATTAAATACTCTCAGCCCTCAAATCAGCCCAAATGAAAACTCAAACAGTAAGAATCAATTTTTGTTTGTTATTCTTGTCGTAGTGAAGTATTAGTGGTTTTGAGAGTGGAAAGAATCAACTATTATGATGGTGATCGATTTAGAGGATGAGGGAAATAAAAATTTAGATCATTTTTCAAAGTTTACGGATAAATTTGGATCAGTTCGCATAGTTTAAGAGCAAATTTGACACTTTTTCTCTTTTGTAAAATATTCATGTGCTGGAAAATATTTGTTGTTAATCAATAAAGGCAACTCTAGCTTAATTTTTACATGGCAGAGGTAGATTTGATCGAACTATTAATTGGTCAGTACAAATCTAAATTATTTTGCAAAGTTCAAGAACAAATTTAGACCTTTTCTCTTTCTTTTAAAATGTAATTCCACGTTGAATTATACTAGATTATCATATGAATCCTTATTTGCTTTTATAGATTACTAGAGTACGATATCTTCTCGGAAAAAATAAAATACACTCAACTTGTAAGTCATCATTCCAACTTCAATCAATCACTCCAATAACAATATTCTTTGTGCTTCCCTTCAATGACAATTAGAATATAAAATATTAATTACCATTAAAGATTGCGGTAGAGTGATGTATTCCTTCATTCTTAACTAAGTAAAACTCAATTGTACTGCCTTAACTTTTATAGGTTGGGAAAGGATACTCCTCACCTTTTGAATGGGAAATGGACCCTTATGCTTTCTTTTTTCGATTAGGCTTTCTTCTTTTCTTCTTTATATTTGGCATTAAAAAATATTTTTTGCGTTATATTCTGGTAAAATTTTGGCTGCACTAATTATAATAATTTATTTTTAAGTGAAATCTTGAATTATTGACTTTGGAATCTGAGAAAACCCTAAACTCATCTCAATACTTCTTTACTATCGAACTATCGAAGTAAAACGCCATGTCATTGGCTTTTTGCTTGTGTACGATTTCAATGTTTATGTATATATATTTATATTTAAATATATTATTACTGTTATAAGAAAAATCAAATTATGGTGGATGCCTACTCTTGCTCCATGATCTTCTCAAATGCTTAATGACATATTCAATGACATATTTTTCTTCACTTTTCATGCCTATATAAAGGCCTTGTAATAGATAGAAAAATACACACAATTGAAGAAGAAAATCTCTTTCTTCTCTCTATCTCCATTTCTTGTTCATGTTTTACTAAATTGCTTTTATTTCATAACAACATATCTTGTTCATGTTTTACTAAGTTGCTTTTATTTTATAACACGTTATCAGCACGAATTGCTCATTTCATAATCTTCTATGTCAAGACTATGTAAGTTATAAGCAGGCAATGAGATCAAGTACAATGAAAAATGTCTTGGATGATAATACAAAGATAAGTTTTACATCCATCTAAACCCATTCATATTTTCATATCTTTGCATTAACTTTATGTGCAGTGTTTAGTAAAAATATTTTTTTCAATTGTATCCAGTGAAATAAAGAACTGGAAAGGTATGTCTTTATTTGCTACATCTCTTATAGGACAAAGATAATATTCCAACGTATATATATGTTCTAACCTTTTGCATACTATGATAGATAATTATTAAGGTAATTTAGTAATAATATTTTTACCATAACATGATGTATTTCATTGAAAGCAAAATTGGCATATATCCTAACTAGCATTTTTGTTGCAGAGGAACTGTTTTAAGATTGAAATAGTTATATATGTCTTCTTGAAGTTAATTTACTTATGCCTATAATTATGAAGTAATAATATTGTAAAGGCTCGAGTGTGAGTCCTAGTGAATTTTGGCCTATTATGCCAAAGATTGAGGATAAGATGATGGGTTCAAGTCCCAACACACTATGTTGATGAAAAGACGTTGGATTCAAGTTCCAACGCATTATGGCCTAGCATGCCTTTATATGGGTAAGGCATTGGGTTTGAGTCCTAATGCACCATATTAATAATAATAATAACTAAAGAAAAAATAATGTAATTTTCATGAAAAAGCATGAAGCTTGTCCCACTTGATTTGCTCCATTCTTGAAGTGAATGTGATAGCAGTGCATGATAAGTCTAAATAAAGACAAGTGGTTGACCAATGAATGTGGGCGTGCGAAAGGCCAAAATAATAATAGTTATCACTATGGTAATTATAAAAAGGGAGAAATTCTTTGAAGAGAATGTGACTTGTGATAAACATTGAGATTGCATACTCATTCCTGAAAGTGAATGTGAAAAAATATATATATGATAAAGATTATGCATAATAATATACTTGTGCATAGTTGGATAAATACTACAATTGAGACAAAGAAAGATAATGACTATTATTGTGTAGTTACATGAATATATCATTGGTCGCATGCATGTGATACGCCAAAAATATTTTGTCATGCCTTATGAAAGTTATTAAAAGAAAAATTAAAGCAAGAAATTATTTTGCTTGTGATGATTTTGAACATGACAATTATTATGATATGATTCTCTTTGTGAAGGAGACATTCATTATATGAATAGTGTGACAAAAGATCATGTAGTACAAAAGCAGTTAAGAGATCTGAAAGAACTAATTTCTTACTACCCGGATGAATGAAATTGTTCATGACATTAATATTGTAGTAAGTCTCAAAAGAAATATATTGATTTACAAATATATTAGCCAAAGTGGTTGGCATATTAAGACTATAAATGAACAGAAGATTGAATATCTTTATATTACTATAATCATACCGGGTAAGTATGAAAGGTTACCTGACTTTTTTTTTATTTGCACTACACAAGTATAAGCATGATGATACAATCACAAGCCACAAGTAAAATAGAGGTTTACTGAAATAAATATTAGTTGGCATGACCGGTTGACCATCTCGGTTCAATTATGATGCGAAAAAATTAATTAAGAATTACATTGGCATATATTGAAGAAATATAAGATTCTTCAAGAATTCTCTTATGCTGCTTATTCTCATGATATACCAGTTAAGGTTGGGATTGAATCCCTTGATTTCTGGAATGAATAAAAGGTGATAAATATATGGGCCCAGTCACCTTCCATGTGGACCGTTTACTATTATATGATTTTAATAGATGCATCTATTCTATGGTCACATGTGCATTTGTTATCAACTTGTAGTTTGGCTTTTGCAAGATTGATTGCTCAAATTATTAGAGCACAGTTCCAGAATATAAATTATGATGATTTATCTTGATAATACTTGTTTAAATCCAAGTTGGTTTAGCAGAAATTGTATGCTTCCAATTATATCTAAACCATTGGTTATGAGAACAAAATTGCCAAAATAAATTTTGGTATGTGATGTATTATTTAATATACAACAGCACTTGTACGCATCTAGCCAAGTTATGATAAGTTCTCCCTATCACAATCGGTTCAGGGTCCGAAACTAAATAATTTTCATCTAGAAATATGAATGTGCTATATGATTTAATTATTCCACCACAATGTACAAAGATGGATTCCCAAATAAGACTAGGGATATGTGTTAGTGATCCCAACAATAGGGGGAGAAAATGGGCAGCTGAAAAAGTAATGCATGTAATGAATTATTATGAGTACATAGAGATCCTCGTACGAGAAAATATAAACTTGGAGTTCAAGTGATAACTCATTTGCAAAATATTGCCAGGCGTATTTGCTGACCCAAAGCTAAATGTCATATTCAGCTACTAATGCTCCAAATAAAATAAAGTTCATAATGAATAGAGTCCATGGCATGCATAAAGCATAATAGACTAATCGGTTCCAAAGATAAAACTCCTTGAAGAAGGAGAGGAGCAAATGTTCAAGATGGTCATAATAAGGAGGCAAGTGCTCTAGAAGAGCACCACGACATAACACTTCATAAGACCTTATGGGAGAGGCTCAGGTACCTGAAAATAATAAGATAAAGAGATCTCAATAAGTTATGTCTTTATTGGGTAATAGTAGAACCGATATAAAATAATCGTTGACGATATTGTTAATATAATATAGCGCTCAATATTATTAATATTGACGAGGATCTTGAGCTCAAATCTGTCATGAAATTTGGACAGATAAATGATTGGCCAAATGAAAAATACGCAATGAAAATTGATTTCACATGAAAAATATGAAGTTGGACGGATAGTCCCAACACCTGAAAGTATAAAGCCAATGGAGGTATAAATGTGTTCTTGTGCGAATAAAAAGGTCAAGTCGATAGACATAAAGACGACTTGTGTCACAAGAAGATTTGTAAATATCCCAGCATTGATTATATAGAGACATGTTCTCCTGTGGTGGATGTCGCCATTTCAGGTTTTAATCTGGCAATACAAGAAAAATGTGATATGCGTATAATGGAAATCATTAAAGGATTTAAATTGTTCTGAAGCATATTAAGGTTTCAAAGAAATTTATTAAATAAATCTTCAAAAATCCTTATACGGATTGAAACAATCAGGGCGTATGTGGTATAATCGCCTGAGTGAGTACCTGTTGAAAGAAGGGTACATGAATGATTCAATTTATCCTTGTGCCTTTATAAAAAGATCTGGATCTAAATTTGTTATAATCACCGTGTATGTTGATGATTTAAATATCATTAGAACTCCTAGGGAGCTTCCTAAAGCAGTAAAACTTCCTAAAGTAGTAGACTATCTAAAGAAAGAATTTGAAATGAAATATCTTGGAAAAATAAATTTTTGTCTTGGTCTACAAATTGAGTATATGAAAGATGAAATTTTTGTCCATCAATCAGCATACACTAAAATTATTTTAAAGCGATTTTATATGGATAAAGCACATCCATTCCGACCTCATAAAAATAATGAAGAGTTTCTTGGTCCCGACGTACCATATCTTAGTGCAATTGGTGCACTAATGTATCTTTCTAACATTACAAGGTCTAACATAACTTTTTCAGTTAATGTCTTAACAAAATATAGCTCTGCTTCTACAAGGAGATATTGGAATGGAATCAAACACATATTGCGGTATCTAAAAGGGACTACCGATGTGGGATTATTTTATGACAATGATTGCAGTCCTGATCTTGTTGGTTATGCCGATGTCGGGTATTTATATGACCCACAAAAGGTTCGATCTCAAGCAAGCTATATATTTACATATGGAGGCACTGCCATATCTGTGCGATCGACTAAGCAATCAATCGTGGCTACTTCATCTAATCATACTTAGATAATTGCTATTCATAAAGCAAGTCGAGAATGTGTATGGTTGAGGTCTATATTACACCTTATTCGAGACAAATGTGGTTTGAAGTGTGACAAACTACCCACAATTTTATATGAAAACAATGCGGCATGCATAGCCCGGTTGAAGGGAGGATTCATAAAAGGGGATAGGACAAAGCACATTTCACCAAAGTTATTTTTCACACATGATCTTCAAAAGAATGGTGATATCAATGTGCAATAGATCCGTTCAAGTGATAATATGGCTGATTTGTTCACCAAATCTCTACCGTCATCAACCTTCAAGAAATTAGTGTACAAGATTGGGATGCGAAGGTTCAAGGATGTGAATTGATGCTCTCATCAGGGGGAGTTAATACGTGTTGTACTCTTTTTTCCTTACAAGGTTTTGTCCCATTGGGTTTTCTTTGCAAGGTTTTTAACAAGGCAACCAAAAGGCGTATTTCTAAACATGTGTACTCTTTTTCCTTCACTAGGATTTTTTTTCCCATAGGTTTTTTTTTCCTAATAAGGTTTTAACGAGACACATTATCTATGGATATCCAAGGGGGAGTGTTATAAGAAAAATCAAATTATGGTGGATATCTACTCTTCCTCCATGATCTTCTCAAATACTTAATGACATATTCAATGACATATTTCTATGCTTAATGACATATTCACTGACATATTTTTCTTCACTTTTCATGCCTATATAAAAGTCTTGTAATAGATAGAAAAATACACACAATTGAAGAAGAAAATCTCTTTCTTTTCTCTATCTCCATTTCTAGTTCATGTTTTACTAAATTGCTTTTATTTTATAACAACATATCTTGTTTATATTTTACTAAATTGCTTTATTTTATAACAATTACAACATTGTTGCCAGATTTTATATTTCAAAAGGACAAAGTAAAAATATTAAAATACTACGATATGAATGGAGTGCATCGTTAGTAGTGGGGTATTCCAATCTTCTTCAAAATCAACTTCTTGCTTTATACGAGGGATTCTCGCATCTATTTCATGAATACTATACATCTTTCACTTTTTTTTATTTTTACTCTAAGAACATTTTTATTATGTGTATTGGTTTTCAAGTGGTTAATTGTTCAACTTTACAATCCTATGTCTTCTTCCTCTCCGTCGATCGTCATGAAGGAACTCATATCATTTCAATCCAACAGCAAGAACTTTCCAATCCTATGTCTTATTATATAGTATAATTTTTCGACATCTTTTGTTAGTGTCACTTTAATTTGTTGGCCCAAAATTCTGATAAGCATTGAATAATCAGTTGTTGTTTAGGTATCTAATGATATTGTATTCTACAGTCCTTTGACTCACTTTGGCTTATTTGATTTCTAGTAAAGAATGACTGAAGATTAGCTTTCATCTAGAAGGAGCAACAATACAGAAGATTGTCCTAACAATTTTAGTCATACTTCTATATTTAATCAAGGTTAGTTAATTTGTAAAAACAAATATCAAGAATAAATAAGGAGTTGTTTATTCAAAAAAAAAAAAGGAGGGGAAGAAGAAGAAGAAAAAAAAAGAAGAAATTTTTAAAAAATACATAAGGGGATTCCCTTTCCCGTTCAAAAGGCGAGGAGCGTATCCTTTTCCATCTCATGAAGATTAAGGGGATAAACTCGATTTTATTCTTCTTAATTATATAGCAGCTCTAAACATAAAATCCACTTTAATAAATAATATTTAATCCGAATTAGCCGGAACCCAAAAAGAAAACTGAATATAAAATATGGAACAAAAAATGCTTATTTGATTCTTGCAGTCGAAACTTCCTATTTCATTATATATTTTTTTTCTTTTTGGGATCTTCATACTCCATGTTCCCATGTGACAAAAAAGGAAAAAACAATTATCTGTAAACTCATGAAAAGGAAAAATAAATAAATATTAATAAAACCCAATGACCCAAAAAGAAAAAAAAGAGATCTATTTGTAATCCAGCCGTTATCCAACTCATTCCCTTTCTGACGGTGTCGGCCATCGCCTCCTCCCATTAACACCTTCGTTCCACCCCAACCTCACAATTTCTCCGGCCGATCAATTTCTCCTAATCAGATCCCTCCATTTTCAGTCCTCCGATCCCATCGCAGATCCGATTTAGAGTCACATCCGAATCGGATCCGGGTCAAAAATGTCATCATCACGTCGTCTCCGAGATCTTCAAGCCCAACCCGGTAACAAAATCTGCGTCGATTGCTCCCAAAAGAATCCTCAATGGGCTTCTGTTTCCTACGGCGTTTTCATGTGCTTAGAATGCTCCGGCAAACACCGTGGGCTCGGAGTTCATATCTCGTTTGTCCGATCCGTTACCATGGACTCATGGTCCGAGATCCAGATCCGAAAAATGGAGCTCGGAGGTAACGACAGTTTAAACAAATTCATGGCCCAATATGGAATCCCTAAAGAAACTGATATTGTAACTAAATACAATACAAAAGCTGCTTCTGTTTATCGTGATAGGATTCAATCCCTAGCTGAAGGTAAACCCTGGCGGGACCCACCTGTCGTTAAAGAATCTCTAAATGGGATCACTAGTAATAATGCTAGCAGTAGACCACCGTTGAGCCGCGGCGCAAGTGGGGGCGGCGGCGGCAGTTGGGATAGTTGGGATAATAATGATGATGGAGGATTTAGTGGTAGTGGTAAGAATAATGTGAGGAGAAATCAGACGGTGGGGGATTTTAGGAGTGGGGGTAGTGGGGGTAGTGCTCCAGCTAGGTCAAGATCGACGGCAGATATTACTAAGGAGCAGTATGAGGTGTCAGCCGCTAATAAAGATAGCTTTTTTGCGAGGAAAATGGCGGAGAATGAGTCTCAGCCTGATGGGCTTCCACCCTCTCAAGGAGGGAAGTATGTGGGGTTCGGATCAAGTCCTGCTCCCGTGCCTAGTAGGAATACCATTAATCAGCAAGGGGATGTTCTTTCTGCTGTTACTCAGGTTGTACGCCTTCCCTTGCATTTTACGTGACATTATTTGATTGGACACATATTTGATATGTTAATTTAGCTTATATATTATGTTAGTGATAGCTGAACAAAAAATGTGAGTAGTTAATGAATTTGAACGTGAAAGTTGTATAAAATTTGTCGAGCATTTTGAGATATTCCAAAACGAACCGAGTGCCATATAAATTGGGATGTAGGAAGGGTTATGTAAGAGTAAACTGATTGTAGCTGTTCTGTTGTGCTGTGATATGCTTACTGATTGATAGCTGATGGAGTTACTGTTTGGTATGTGTAGGGATTTGGTAGGTTATCTATGATAGCTACCTCGGCAGCACAGTCAGCTGCAAGTGTGGTTCAAGTTGGGACAAAGGAGTTGACTTCTAAGGTATTTTGATTTGACTTCTAGATTAATAGTTAATAATTCTGTAATTGTTTACTTTGGATACGCTTTTCTGTTTTTAATTCTCGAGAGATATCTCTTGATTCTTATGACATGCTACTTTAAAATTCATCCTTTTTCAAGTCTATTTACTAGGTAATGTCCCGGAAGGTATGAGGAAGTATACTGAGGGCACTGGAAAGAATGGTGCCTTCAATAATACTCGCTGAGCTTTGTAATGTGTTCAATAATATTTTCGATGTCTTTTGGACATCCGTTTGATCCCTTTAAGCACTTCTAGTATTTTGAGGTTAGTTCATTTAGTTGGTTGGATCAAGTTTGATATTATGCTATACTTGTTGAGGTAATATTCTAAGGAAGTGAATGTTGGACCTGTAGGAACTAACATATCCACAATATGTGTAAGATGAGTATTGTAGAATGTGTATGTTTTTTTTTGGTTGATAAGCATGTTGTAGAATGCATATGATTATACAAGGTTAAAAATGATCAAATATGATAAAGAGGCCGAGTAGCACAAAATAGAGGATACAGTGTGGAGGAAGTCGCCCTAGAACAACTTTTGTACTTTAGAATTGTAACTCATTTTCTCTTAAAAGTTCTGCCATACACTGAAGGAAAAAGAAAAAGTTGCAAACTAGTTGGTAGAGTGACACAATTCTCTGATTTTAAATTTTTTTTTAAAAAGGACAGGATTAGGTCAATATTAGACATGTGAATAACGGGTGATGTAAGAGTTAAGTATGTCTGTCATATATAATCTCGCATTTCTGTAACTTTGGGTAGGTTTGGGGACTTGCGTAGGAATGGGGAAGGGTATGTTGTTCATTGTGGTTAGGTGGTATCTTACTTTAAGTGATAGTCATTTGATTTACATAAGTTTCTGATATATATATATATATATTTATATATATATATATTGCTAGGAAGGTATAAATATTTCTATAACCTCTATGTTAGAACTGGAACTATATCTGTATATCAGGACAAGATTAAATAATATAACACTAGATCGGCTAAGTTGATGCTGAGCAAATTTATAGTTTGTTTGGCCAAGCCTCTTTTGAGCCAAAGTGCTTTTTTTTTAGGTCAAAAGCGTTTTTTTTCCAAAGTTAAGGTGTTTGGCCAAGCTTTTAGAAGGAAAAAAGTGTTTTTGAGTAAAAGCAGAAGTGATTTTTGAGAAGCCGGAAAAAACAGTTTCTCCCCAAAAGCACTTTTGAAAAATATACACTTAGAAGTACTTTTAAAAAGCTTGGTCAAACATTAATTGTTGCTTAAAAGTGCTTTTCGAATTAAGTAACTAAACACAAACTGCGTCTCACCAATAGTATTTTTTTTAAAAGCACTTTTCAAAATAAGCTTGACTTTAGAATCTTGGCCAAACAGACTATTACTTGAACATGCCTATAGTGAAAGTATCTTGGTTGCTACAAAATTGTTAATTGCTTAATTCGATTTCGCAGTCAACTATGACTCAATCCCAAAATAGTTGGGTTTTCTATATGAATTGTCTGTATTCAATCAGCACTATTTAAAGTCCGTAGCTAGACAACTTTATTATTGAACATGTACTTACCACAATCAGCCTCCTTTATCCGAGTTTTGAAACAATTATGCTTTTTGAAGTTCAAATATGTGAAACTATGACTTAATTAGTATGTCTAAATGCAATTTGGAGCCGGTAAATAATGCTTTAGTGCCTTTTGCAATTGCTTCAGAACCTCTTTGTTCGTCTTCCACAACTCTGTCAATGAGTTAATAACAAAATTCAGCTAATCATCCAACTCCACTTATTTGTGTTATTGCTCTTAGTGTGCTGGTCCACTTAGTGACTCATAAGTTAGTGCACATTTGGCTGGTCTTTATTAGTGAATATGCGCTAGGATTTTCCTTCAAACCATCAATTTTCATCTCCATAAAGGTTGCTGAACCAGGTGTCATCTTGCAGTGAAATTATTCAGTTTCTGAACTGTGTAAATCTTTTTTTCTGTTTATTTAGTTCTAGGGTTAAAGAACAAGCTTGTCCCACCAGAGATTCATGTTGTCTTCTGCTAATTTCATGCAGAGCTCAGTTTTGAGATGACACGCTTCCTATATCATCTGAACAGAGCTCAAGGGAAGTAAAGAACGGAAATGACTATCTTGGCACTATCTAGGCATTTTATATAAAATATCTTTATATAAAAAGAATTCTATTATTATACTGGGGTATAGGGTAAATAGGAATCGGACCCACACCTATTGTGTAGGAGACACCTGTCGATGCCACTAGACTATAAGCCGGGGCGACCGGTCACTCTTTGTCATAGTGGCTGAGGGCGTTTTCTCTACAACACTAGGTCAAGAGTTCAAGGCTGGTGAGTCGCAAAACAAAAAGACTATAAGCTGTGGCGGTTGGTGCTTATAAAAATATTTAACATCTGTTTCCTTTTGGGATCAGTTTGGACCCTTTAAATTTATAATGTTTCCTTTGCCTTATGCTTATTTTCCAAGAATTGTCAAGGAAAATGGTACTTGCATTTATAAAAAAAAAAAATGGTACACATGCCATTCAGTGGCAGAGCCACATTCAAACAAGGGGTGTCAATCGACACCCCTTTACCAAAAAATTACAATGTATTGCTAGATAAATTTCTCTGTTTTATGTATATTTATTATATGTTGACTCCCCTCAACTTTTCGATGTATCTAAGTTTTTATATTTTGACACCCCTTGGTGAAAATTCTAACTCCGCCACCGATGCCATTCTCAAAAAAGAAAGAGGGGGGGGGGGGTAGGTACACTTGCATGGCATTATTTTCACCAATGGATATAATTCCATTCGCTATCATGTGTTTTAATTGAACTGGAGTTAACTTCTTTGCTGCCCCAGATAGTGTTTGGTATTTAGGTCCCTTTTCTATTACTTGGAGTCTAAAATTTAGCCCTGTATTCCGTGGGCATGAGAGTTGTCATTGAATGAATCAATTGACTATCTTCATTTGAGCTGGAGTTATCTCTATCTGAAGTCGTTTAGGTGCTTGTTTAAAAAGCCTGCTCTTCAGTTTTATTTATTTTCTTTTTTAAAATTTTTTATCAGTTGTGTAGTCTACATTTCATTTCTGCTATGTCTAGTGCTTGGACAAAGAAGCAGTGGAGTAAAATGATAGTTGAGCTGCATGTGCAATCCAATTTTTACAGGTGAAAGAAGGTGGATATGATACCAAGGTTAATGAAACAGTCAATGTTGTCACTGCAAAAACAACTGAGATTGGACAAAAGGGTTGGGGTCTCATGAAAGGAGTCTTGGCTATAGCTTCACAGAAGGTTGAGGAATATACCAAGGACAGTCCAACCTGGAAGAATGATAGCTGGCAACGAAGTGAAAATGAAAAGAACGGCTATTATCAGGATTTTAATCAGGATTCTAAAGGATGGAATACTTCTGGAGGAGCCCAATCCTCTGGGAGGAATGTTAATTCTGTCAGCTCTGGGTCGTGGGATGATTGGGACAATGAGGACAAAAGCAAAGTAAGTTCTACAAAGGGGGCAGCATCCAGCAAGAATGATGACTGGGCTGGATGGGATGATGGTCAGGATGATGGATTTGATAATCACTACCAGAGTGCATCCGGTACCAAACATGCCATTCATGGTGGAAAATCAGATTCCAAATGGACTGATGGAGGTTTCCTCTGACGGCGGTGCATGTTATAACTTAGTAATTTTTTACCCTTCCAGATTCGGTTGTCTCCATGTGTCGTGTTGGAAAGGATTTGTGTCTGAATATAGTTGATATTTGTACCATTGCCTGCAGGTTGAGTTAATTGCTCCCCTGTAGAAGAAGAAAGAGCAAAAGCAAACAGAATTAGACTGTTGTTGAGAACCATTATTCGGAGCTAAAAACATTTAGGTTGCATTTGTATTTGTAAAGACCATTTTTGCGTTTTTACTTTATTCCCGTCTGTCCCATATATTGGAGATTTTTGCGTAATTATGTCTCATTTCTCTGTATTGCATATGGACATGCAAGATCTTGGATAAATGGTTTTGGCAGCTTAACATCGTCGTCTGGCTCGTGAATTGTATGTTACAGGTTTTGATATGCTTAGGCAGTTGGGCTTTTGTGCATCTCAGTTTATGCACCTAGCCGTCTATGCCATTCTCTGAAGTTCAGTTAAAAGTGCCTTGACTCAATAATACATATATTCCCGCACAACATGTTATAGTACATTTGAGAGTATAAACTTCTTTATATACTGTCAATTAGGGATGTCAAATGGGGCGGTGGGGCGGGTTGAAATACCTTTTCATAAAAATTGGTGCGGGGTGGGTTGCGGTTTAGTTCTACACAGAGATGGTTTACCTTTTCGGCTTCATATCCATTATAAGTGAACGTGAATTTCTGGGTTTACGAAGGCATACTAGAATTCTGAAATGGTTCTCTTTGGTCTTTGTTGGAGATTCTAGTAGAAAATCCGAAGTGAAAAATATTATAAATAGGTAAGTGTCCATAATTAATAAGAGGAATTAGATACATGAAAAATAAAAAATACAACATATAATAGGTTTTAATTACACTATTACACTTTCTACTCCATGTCTCAAAACCGTATGTCGCTTTCTAAGAGGGTTCAAAACCTTTGGAGGTCGCCAGTTGGCTCTCGAATCGGGCTTAAAGCCCTAATTTTCATAGTCATAACGTGCAAGGGCCAATGCATTTCCCTTCTCTCTCTACTTCTTTCAGATTTTTCTTTTTTGAACTGGTTTGGTTTTTGAGATTCTATTAACCTTGGTTTCTTTGTTTTAGCAGTTTAATTTCTATATTTTGAAGTTTTTGTGGTTTTCTTTTTGTATTTATGGGTATATTTCATGTATTTGTCAATGCCTTGAGTTCATTTCGTGTAATATTCTTTAGAGATTTAGAGGATGTTTAATTTCTGTCGTCATTTGGGAAGTATCTTATCAAAGTACCAAACTCAAGTTTCATGACTTCTCATAATCAAACTAATTGCGAAGAAATGCCAACAATTACCATTGCATTCTTCTCAAGAATTTAATTAATTTAGATTCTTTAAAATCTGATTTAGCCTAAAGATTTGAAATTTTGGACTTTCATCCAAATCATCGTGATGTTATTTGAATTCAATTGACTCATTTCCAAGTTTTTGACATCAAAAAAAATAATATGATGAATTTAGTATGGATGCTTCTAAGAATCAGCTTGCGAGCTAGTTACATTATTGATGCGCTATGTAGATGAAAGGTTCTCAGGTCTAAACAGGGTTTATGATCTTTCAAAATGATTGGTTTTGACAAAGAACCATTATAAAAATATTTCAAAATTTAAAAACTTGCCGAGTACAGTTGTAATAATATATTTGTTTGCATTTTAAATCGTAAAATTGTATTTGGTTGGCCTCTTTGCGTGTTTTTTTTTTCTTTGGTTGGCCTCTTTGCGTGTTTTTTTTTAATCTCCTCAGTGGTAGAAGAAGTGGAGGGAAGGGGGTAAAATGGGTTGGGGCTAAGGTGGCATGTCACGTGGTATCCATCTCAACAAAATATCAGTGTCACATGAGATTGAACGTCCACGTAGGATATTTCTAACGGAAGAGGGGTATATTTGAGCCACTTGCATAACGGCAAAGGTATTTTTAGGCAGAAAATATAACAGAGGATAATACTTTTAGCACAACAGAAGGACAATTTAACCCTTTTCCCTTGTCAAAAATCAAGAATTTCAACAAAGATTGAGATAATTCATTTATTCATTCTACACATGGAGACAACAATACATAAATGTAAAACAACTATTTGAAGAGGATTTTCTTCAATTCAACAGTTAAATACTAACATTTGATAATCCCTTCTAATTACCAAATGAGTCACACGATCTTATAAATAGGTAAACACTTGGTACAAGTAAACTTTTACCATTTTAACATTGGCTAGCCACTTTTGAGTTCATATCCTTACTATTTTCACAGCCAAAAGCTTGTTGTTGAATCATTAGGACAGAGCTTTTTATCTCTTTGCCAGAGGAAGCCAATAGATTAGCCATTGGCCCCAATTCTGAATGCTGATCAGTTAATGGGTTCTCAGACAGTTTTGCCATTATGTATTGTGGGAACATGCCTTTTCCTACTATTATCAGCTCAAATTCCCCACTTTTCCCTATTGCCAATACTTGTTCCACCAATTCATCACTTGCTTCTTTTTCAGCATATACAGTTTGTTTATCCCACCTCATCTTGAAATCTGCAATAGTAGTATCGTCCAAAGTCCTGTTTGGAAAAATGACACCAATACATTATAGAATTTAGTACAACAACAACATACCCAACGTGATTCCATAAATGGGGTCAGAGGAGGGTTGAGTGGATGCAAATTAATCTTACATCTACCCTATGTGAGATAGAGATGTTGTTTTCGGTAGATCCTCGGCTCAAGAAAAGCATTTTCAAGACAGGTTTAAAAAATACAATAGCAAAGAAGTTATGATAAAAATAATGAAATAAGGAAAAGTATTGATAGCAGAAATAGTAAGATAACCAAAGATCCATAACCAGTTTGATGTTTATAATTAGTTATTTTGATTTGTCAAAACTCATATTTATTATGATACCAAAGATGGTGGTGTGCTAATGATCTACTGAAATCTTGATTAATTTCTGAAGTTTAACTGCGAAATTTTACATGTAGCAACATAAGAAAATATATACTTCTCTACAATTTATAGTATTACATTTATGCATTATTGTGCTTGATTTTGCATATTTTGATCTTGGTGTCAAGTTAAATTCTAAGTACTCAGTTATTATGATAAGAGCATTGTATGAGATTAGTATCTTAAAAAATAATATTATTGCTACAACATAATATGTTAAAGTTTACTAATAGTGTAAAGAATAAATTGTTAATATATATCAATTTAACTCATGATAATACATACTGTAGTACTTAATAGGCAAGGATTTAAGTTCTACCATGACATTGGACAGTTTTTTTTACATTAAAGTTTAATTTAACTTGTGATAATTGGTTCTTTGCGATTTTGACCAGGTTAATTATAAAATACAGTTATCATAGAAATTTGATTGCAGTTATCTTATAACTTGAAATTATATAAATATTTTTTACGCCATTAATATCGCATGCATTAAACCATTAGATTATACTAGAAATGCATAAATAGGATTTACCTTTCAGCTTCATCAAAATTACTCCCAATATGTTGGATGAATCTTACTAATGTAACCCTAACAGCTGGATGTTCAACCATTCTGCTACCAAATTCCATAGCCTTTCGACAATCAGCTCCACCAAAAAACACAATGCAAACTCTCATGGAATTCACTTCTAGTCCACGATCAACCAGCACCGCCACTGCGCACGGCGCTTGTCTCGTCACCCTCTCATTCACCGTTCTCCATCCATGCCCTGCATATGAACGTATTTAAGTAATTGTCGTTACGTAAGATCATAATGAAAATATAAATTTTGTTTTTCTTCTACCATATTGAGATTTTTTTCCCCGAACACCATAGTTGTAGGGGCGTCAAATTTAGCCCTTGAAAAAATACTTCACCTAATTCACCAAGAAATGGACCAATTTGGCTTGGTATATATTTATGAGCTTTTTATACTTTTAGCACGCGCCAGAAACTATTTACATTCGGTAGCCCCAAATTGTATAATTTTTGTATATAACATACATAATGTATATATATACAAAAATAATATATACTTTTCGGCTATTATTTTAAGAGTAGTTATACAGTGTCATTTTCCCTATATTTATTAGAAAGTCATTTTGGACATAGCAATCTAAAAGTTGGGCCTATTTGGACGGCATATGTAGCCAAATTGATCTAGTAAAAACTTATCAAAACATTAAAATAATTTATACTTTTAGGTTTGATTTGTTTGATAAAATCATGTTAAAATTTATTACTAACTGATTTGGTAATTCAAAAGAACATATGTAGACCAATTTTTGACATGCATACCTGCATGAATCTCCATTTCTTCTCCCCCCTCCATTTGCCAATATTTATGAAATGGCAAAATAATAATTTCAGCTTGTTTCTTCTTCGCAACATGAATAATATCCTCGTGCAAATTTGGCAAAGCTGAGATAGCCATTGTAGGTCGGACCTTGACCCGACCTAATTGACTATACGCCTCGAACGCCGTGGTCACTTGATCGGTCGTGTCGTCGTCTCGCCGGAGTACCCGACTGATGAACGGAAAACCATTCTTTCGGGCACGTTGAACCATCAGGATAGAGGAGAGTCGATCGCTGAATTCGACGAGCTGCATTACGTAAAGTTTGGTAATTGAAGAATTATTATTTTTGTTAGATCTTAGTGATTCAATGAGGGTTATAAGTGAACGTGCATCTCTAGGGCCACGAATACATGCTAGAATTCTGAGATTATTTTCTTTGGGTTTTGGTGTTTTTTGTAGTTGAATTTGGCGTATTGATGGTTTGTGAATAGCCATTACTGCTGGAGTTGTAATGAAGGTTGTAAAGAGTGCCATAACCACCAGTATTGCAAACGTCTCATCGTCCAAAACCTAATGGAGACAGCCAAAGAAATAAATTAGTTCATAAATAATTGATCGTCACATACATGTCAAAAATATTAATTACGTAGTGAATCTTTTGGCAAATGACTAATTGTTGGCCATCAACCTCGAGATTGCACGTATATCTTTACTAGGGTCAAAGCTAAAATAAAGCGATAAAGATCTCGGATTCAACCTAGGGAATAAGAAAAAAGTTCTTTACAAAAATAGCCAGCCATATTCGTTATTTACTTTTCCAAGCTGATATACATAAATTATACTTGTACATGAATTATTTATATATTATATATGCATCGGCTATTTTAAGTTTAAGCGGTTGGGTGAACGACTATTTAGGTTAATTCTTCTAAGAAAAATCCTGAAATAGAGTGCTCCCCCGTTAATGGATCTTAAGCGGTATAAATCTGAATTAGTCGAGATACCAATACGAATATATCTAACAACAGATCAGAAACTAGAAAAAAAAATACTCTCCGCTAATATCAGCGTTGCTCTTGTTCCTCCTAGAGTATACTGTACGTCTCATTGATTTCAAAAACTTATAGTATGGAATTTCAGCTAAAGGAATCTTCTACTCCTCTCTCTTCGGAAAAACAATTGACACTAGTCTGTTTTACAAGGAAAGACAACTTTCTACATCCGGAATCAATTTGACTTGGACTTAGTTCTCATTTTGCCGTTTAATTTCATGACCGTATAAATGTTATAACATGTTTAAAATTATAAATTTTAAAATTTTTATAACTATACAAATGTCATGACATATTGTACAAAATATTTCAAAAATCTTCTTTTTTCTTGAAATTTCTTGTCCGATCAAACTATATATGTCATACAGTAATTTAAAACAGAGTAAATTTTTAAAAGAATTTCTGGAAATGAGTAAGGATTTTTCTAGATTAAATCCTTTCCTGGATTTCCTACTAACTAGGTACTTAGTGACAATCATTTTCAAGTACATCACCATTGGATATTGAACAATGAGAAGTGATCATTAAGTTTGGACTCAAGAAATTCTTTCTTGGAAATGCCTCTCTTTCTCTGAAGGGAATATTCAGAACTCTACACCCTAATATTGAGAAATAAACAGTAACACTGTCGGCATATTTGAAAGGGTAAAATATATGGAGACTGACTAGGATCGTACGCAGTCACAAAAAATCTAGTAGTGTAAAGGACACGTTTACCATGTTATCTTATCATCTGACTTCTGTTGGCACTTGCAAGTTTTATAATGGAAGAAAAATCAATGCTAGTCCACTCAATATAATGGGTTGACTCTCAGACTTTAAGTGGGATCCGAGGTTACAAGTAATCACGTCGCCAAATAATTAAGATCATGATCAAGAAGTGACACAACTAATAAATACGTGCACCATCAAAGAGTGCGGTAGAATGACTATATTATTACTGGGTTAGTTTGGTCGGATATATTAGGAAAGATAATATATGTATTAGTTTTGGTACGGTATTATTAGTCCCTTATTTGATAGTGTTTTTCAACCTATGTGTAACTATACACGTGGCGTATGTAGGAATTTTTGTAAGCGGTGTCAATATTTGAAAAGGTGAAAAAATGAATAAATTACTGTAACGGCAAGCGGTGTCATTTTTTATATTTATACCCAATATTTTAATTTTATTTATTATTTATATGTATCGATTACGGAAAAAAATTCGACAAAGTAGCGTTTCGTGACACCGCTTCAAGCAAGGTGCCTACGCCCATTCAGTACTATTCCTATACATAGCAACCATGAGGCATTAGCACTACCAAATTTTTTAATACATGGCTTAACATGTATAAAGATAAAATTGCCCTTTCAAAACTTTTAATACGCTAAACCAAACAGTCGATAAGAAATAATTTCAGCATAACTAATCAAAACATAACTAATCCCATCATTATTAATGCACTCTATTCAGTACTATTCTTAAACGCCCTACCAAACCCCTAAGTTTCTTCATTTCTTTATCAAAGATTTGAGGTTCAAGTATTGGGAAGGCTGTGCTAGAAGCGGTAATACCGCTATAGTAGATTATTTTTAGAAATCCAGATTAATCAGATTAGTAATTTCGAACGCCCAATGCTTGAAAGGAAAAAGAATTAATAACAAATGCATATAGTTAAACTTACCTTTTTCTCTTTGCCAATATTAAGAACGATGAGCTCCACCAATCCTTTTGTATTCATCAAAACTCCAAGTGCTAAGGCTTCCCTTGCTGGTATATTATATAACATGCCCACAAAAAATGTTCCCAAAACCTTCCCTACGCAAGCTGTGGACACAACAAGCACAACAAGTCCCCAAGATCCAAGACTATGAATTTTGGTTATATCAGTTTTTATTCCACTTGAAGCAAAATAAAGTGGCAATAATAATCCAGAAACAAAATCTTCAATTCTCAAGATTAACCTTCCTCCAAAATCTCCACTTTTTGGAATAGTTAGTCCAAATATAAATGCTCCAAATATTGCATGTATACCTATAAGATCAGTCATAAAACCAAACAACATTACTCCAGCTAGGGTTAAACATATGTAAGTTTCCTCCACAATATGGTGACCACATGAAGCTTTTCTAGCCATCCAAATCATTATTGGCCTAACAATTGTGAACATAAAAACCACAAATCCAATTCCAGATAAAAGAACCCAGAGGGAGATTAAAGGACTATGATGTGCTTTTCCTCCTCCAGCTAGAGCAACTGCAAGAGCAAGTAAGATCCATGCTGCAACATCATTGAATGCAGCTGCAGCCATGGCTATTTCACCTACTTGTGTAGTAAGTAACCTGTTGAGACATAATATAATTAAAATAATTAATAGCGTGCACTATTCCCTAACAGTTTAAGATTTCAGATGAGATGATGTTCACACAATTTAACATAGTATCACATATGTGAGGCAGGGGTGGAGTTACGTGAAGGTTAGGGGTTTAATCAAATCCCGTTTGTCAGAAAATTAAACCACGCAAATTACGCGACATATCAAATATTTACATTGTATTTATCATTTGTACCTATACTTTTAAAAAATTTATCATTCGTAACTATATTTGAATTTTATAGCAAATCTATGAAACAAGAGATTAATTGTTTTGAATTGAAACAAGAGATCAACAAGCTCTCGTAGCTTAGTTGGTTAGAGAGGCCACTTAGTTAGTGGAGGTCTTGAATTCAACTCCCAACAAGAACATTTTATTTTTCTGTATTTCTATATTTCCCCTTAGTTGTATCATTTGTATACATTCTGTATATAGTCGATACAAGTTGTATCCTTTGTATATACCCTTTTATTTCGCCTTGGTTACAGTTGATATATAATGTATTTGTTGCACGGATGAATACAATTGCGCGAATAAATACAGTTGATACACGTTGTATTCGTTGCGCATTCGTTGCGCGGTTGAATACAAGTGATACAAGTTAGTAACAATTAAAGCTACGAATGGTAATCAGACAAACTATAGTTATTGTGCTCTAAACAATAGTAGTTTATGAAAATTCCTCAAAATATTTTTAGTGGTCTGTTGGAAAAAATAGCCTTTAAGCCTAGTACACCCATAAGGAGTGCTAGTTAATTAGCCAGCCCATTAGGCTGTCTAACCCTAACCCTAAGTGCAGTCTATATAAATACCATTATGGGTGTTTGGAGACAACCTTAATCAAGGGATAATTAAGTTGTGGAAACAGGAAGTCCACGCTACGTGAGGATTCTCAACGATGTGCTTCCACTAAGGAGTCTCCTAACTAATTTTTATAACATGGTCTATAATGCAAGGTCACAAGTTTAAATTCCGATAATTTGATATACATTTTTTTGAATCCCTTGGCATAAATTTTTGACTCTGCTACACGTGAAGGACATAATATAATCTTTTAGGTGGGATGATTACACAGTTCAATATATATAACCTTACCTTAGTTCTGCGAGGATTCGAGCAAGAACAGGGAAGGCCGTGATTGAAAGTGAAACTCCGATGAATAAGAAAAATTCTCCATATCCAACTCTGTCAACCCCTTTGATTACTTTTCTTAGAAGAAAAGCAACTCCAATGCCAAAAACAAAGGGCAGAGAAATTCCTGCAAATGCTATACCAGCAGCTCTTTTTCCACTTTTACGTATGGTTTTCAAGTCCAATTCTAGGCCAACGAGGAACAAGAAGAATAAGAGCCCTATGCTTGCTACAGATTCAAGAATCGGAGTGCTCCATATTGGAAAAATCCAGCGCGCGAAGGCTTCGTTCCTACCAAAAGCTGATGGTCCAAGCATTATCCCAGCCTGAAATTACAGAAATTGAAACGTTATCTTTTGGAATTTAGTGATTATATGCCAAGTCTCAACCAAGAATATTGCAGTTATGAAAAAATGCACGATACCTAAAACTCAAACCCAGCTGCGGAAGCAGAATTTTTATCTAGGGGATTCAATTAGTAAAAAAAGAAAACACGTGAAGAAGTTAATGTATTCAACATCTAATATATGCACATGAAAATAATTTGATCTTATATACACAATATGTAATTTTCGAGCAAAGGGGTTTGGCTAAAAATCCTTCCGCCCATCTAGCTCCACCCCTGCTGGAATAGTGAAAGAATTATGTTATTTTTGCTTTATTCATGGGATATTAAGCTATATATAATGACAGTACAAAAATATTTAACCCTGAAGCTATAACAGGTCATTACTTTATTTTTTAATTTATCCTATCAAACTTGCTATGACTAAAGTTATCATTTGTTGTAGGTCTATCTACTTAATTTGATGGTGATAAAAAAATTATACTCCGATCCATCTCTTTCTTGTTACGTGAACACTCTTTTCCACCTAATAGTCTTGTTCCGAAAAGTATGACACGATATTTTATATTTGAAAACTCTTGAACTTTATAAGTTTTCATTTTAACCTTAATAATATGTCTTATAGTCATATAGATGATAGTATAACATGTTTAAGAATTAAGACCACATGCAAGTCTTAAAAGGTACTTTTGCCATATGCACAAAGTGTTTCTTTTTTTTTTTAAATTCTATACCTCCATATAAAATAGAAATATATACTGTTAGCGCACAGAACTTAAGTGAAATATTATTTCTTGAATTTAATGCAGGGCTAAGGTGGTGGAGGAACTTACAAGGATTTCGGCGACGACTTTGGGTTGCCGGAGGGGCTTGAGGAGGAAAGTAAGGCAGCGACTGAGGAAGACAACTAAGGTGGTTTGAATGATTAACAATGGGAAAGCATAGTGCAAAGGATTTTCTCCTTGCCATATTCCATCTGAAGATGTTTTAATGGAGGATACGTTAAAACCCATTATGGGAATGTGGCTTCCTAAGTTCAAGTTTTGGTTATTGAAACTGAAGGCTAGTGACAGGGGATTATATAGTGGAACGCACAGCTTTCATCCAAATGAATTAATGTTGTGCTAGAACTGAACCAAAGATATTGTTCGCTTTCGCTTAAAACATGATGCGATTGTTTGACCGAAAAAATTAGGTGTCATCTGGAAGCTAGTAAAGCAAACCTTGGACGACGATAAATCAGACAACAAAAGAGAAATATTAATATACCAAAAGAGACATAAACATTTAACGTGGTTCGGGCAATTGACTATGTCCACGGGCGGAAATGAGCAATCCACTATAATAAAAGAGAGTACAAAATATCGAGAAACCTCACGAAGAGGCAAACACAAGTGACACACTAACACTTGTTCAGTAAAGTTTTCCTCCTAAGTATAACTCTCAAACCCCATATGGCTATATTGTTGATGCTGCTAAATGAGAAGGAAGGATCTTCAATTTATAAAAGTTCAAACCTTTTCCTACAAGAAAAAGGACTAGCCAAGCATGGAAGAACTATAATTTCCTTCTACAAAAAGGAAAACCCAATTGTGGTAAATATATTGTCATTTCCTTCAAGAAATAGGAAAACCAAATATGGTAAAAAAATCAGGACAACTCCTATAACAGTGATATTGTTTGCTTTCGGTTGAACTCACACAGTTTTTCCAAAATGTTTTATACCATTAAGAATGTATATTCTTGCACCTTATATTTAATTTCACATTCTTTTCGGCTACTAATGTGATACTGACATTAATCTTTTTGACAATATTGCGAATCTAATAATTTTGTCCAATTTTTAGTAATAATTATTTCCTTTGGTTGGTGGCTTGTACAAGCAATATACTTTAGTGATATATCATTGTCACACGAGTTATAAATAATAATTTTATATCACTTCTCTCAATAACTTAAATTAATATTTTATAAGTAATAAATATTTATGCAATTGTGCCATGGCATTTAGGGGGATTTAATTGTTACACGTGTTATATTTAGTTAATTTCATCGTTCAAACAATATGCAGAATATTTTATGTTGTGCCAAAATAATAAAAAGAAAACATGATAAATCAGGAAAATGCATGGGGGCATAGTCTTACCCTTCTTCATACACAGGAGCAGATTTATAGGATGTTATGGGGCACGTGAACCCATGATCTTTTTGCAAAATTAAATATTTTATGTATATATTTTCTAAACTTAGTATCATATTAATTGTTGGTACCCCTGTTCTAAGAGGGCTAAATGGTACACTTAGTTAAAGGTTGAGTTATTTACCGAAAGGAATAAGGATCAATGCTCACTTAATATATTTTTAGTGCATCCATGTACTAGAGATTCTAGATCCGCCTCTTTTAATATAGTTTAGAATTAAATAATTTCTTCTGTATTTTTTTACTTTCAACCGAGGAGTATCACCTTACCTAAACGGCCTTAAAATTTCAGAATGTATGGCTCATCTATCTCATCCTTTGATTGTTGCATAGGCTCGTAAGAATCGATTCTCGTATCTCCTTTAGAATATAATGTCAAAAAGTGTTTGGAATGAGGACCAATGCGCTCAAACTAAAAATGCAACTTATTATCGATTTCTCTTCTTGACAAAAACTATAGAATCAACTAAAATTGCATTTGCAATGTCTTTGGTTGACTCTAGTACCACTTCATCAACATCGGCATCATCAAACATCATTTGGTTCTATGGTTGACATTCAACTCTTAACTCCTCCGTTGGAATGTCAATTTATTCTTATAGTTCAAACACTTCTTGGTTACTATCCATAAAATTGGCTTGTCGAGCATTAAAAGCTTTCAACCAGTTAATTCAATTGAGCCTCCAGATTGTGAATAATTGTCTCTTGCATTTGTATATATAGTTGTTTCTCATCATTTTCCTACAAAAGACATTTTAACATATCCCTGATCTTGTTCATGTCAGCATCTGCCACTTTATTGTTCCTATTAACTTTAAGAGAAAAAGTAAAATCATCTTATAAGGAATTTAGTAAGAATAAAAAATATAAGCACAACCATATAAATGACCATTTTTATCATCACATATCACAGGCATTTCACACAAAAGAATGAGCCACAAACTAAATTGATAGTTTCCAAAAATAGCATCAAAATTTGATTACACTCAACTCCAGTTCCATAAAGGATAAGTAGTTGGTGCAAATATATCCAGCTAAAGAGTCTAGAGTCGAATCCCACAGAGAACTAACGCTCAGCTATAACTATTCAATATCACTAAGAAAACAAGTTCAAACACTTTTTAAGTTATAAAGATTAAGATTTTTGTTTCAAATTATTTAACTATAAATATTAAAAAGCAGTAAAAAGTATCAACTAAAGAGAAATAAGTTGTATTCAAGGGTAAAAAACTTAGGATAATGATTTCTCCAATTATCAGGTTGTATGCCTAACATGTTCGCTATAATCTCGTTTAGTTATTCTCCACCGATCGTGAGTTCTCTCGTTATCGCAATTATCTTTGAATCAAAAGCAATAATTTTTTAGATTATTCTCTCCAACTAATTTTAACTTTGATGACTCATAAAGATCGTGTCAAAACTTCGCTATCTCTAATCCCACTTCTAAATTTAAGCAATTAACTTTTAACTATACAAGTGTGATATTGTTCAGTAATAACCTAATAATGTATCTCTCTAAAGCAATACAAGATATAACGATGCAATTAATCGAGGGGTCTTTAACTAACCACAAACAAAATATAGTTGAACAAGAAGATTAAAAAAACAGCTTAATTATAGATATATATATTGTCAATAATTCACTCAATAATTGATTTAACCAAAATTCTAGATGAGAAGTATAGCTACTCATAAACCAAACAAGAACTAATGGAAGAAATGCGAAACTCGTCGCCGAATTCCATTGGCCTGTAGGTACTCACGATAGCCCTCGCCTTGACAGACCTCACTGTTTTTCAGCCACACTTTGCACGAAATTACTTCTTTCGTTTTACTTTCATCTAACTCACTTCCTACGCACAATAAACATGAAATTAACATTTGCAATATTAAATTTTTAACATAAGAAAATAAACTGCAATCACAAAACAAATATGAAGAACAAAGAAATTTTACTAATAAATTATGAGCTCGATTCTTCTCTCCAAATTGCTCTCCGTGATTCGAGGGCTGGAACGTAGGATAATGCGGACCTCCTTGGGATATATTTTATCTCCATGAGAGGATATTGTAGATCTTTTTGAAATATTTATTGTGGTGAGCACCCTCCACTTCCAACCAAGAGGTTATGAGTTCGAGTTACCCCAAGAGCAAGGTGGGAAATTCTTGGAGGGAGGGAGCCGAGGGTCTATCGGAAACAGCCTCTCTACTCCAGGGTAGGGGTAAGGTCTGCGTACACACTACCCTCCCCAGACACCACTAGTGGGATTATACTGAGTTGTTGTTGTATTGTCAAGAAGTTTCGGCCACATCTTGATGTCTATAGAATTTTCGAGATGCCATATATATATATAAATTAGATAAAGTTAAATTTGAATATGGTTCTAAAGATATGTGATATAATTTGATACAAACCGTATAGAGAAATAGTAATATCTATGTTCTTGACTATGAGAATGAGAATAGTGAGCAAGAAAAATGAATAAGATAAAGTAAAATGAGCACAAGGGGATATCATTCAATATGGGAAGTTATCTTTTGTTACAGTGTGTAAGATTGCCTTATACTTACAAGGATTCTCCATTTTATAGTAGAGGGATCCTACTTTATTCACAATAAAAAAAAATATATAGTGGAGAACCCATGATGAATTGTCTCTTCCTCGATTCCCGCCAAGATTCTCTCCCTTAGTGCGGTTGTAACGACTCTTGTCTGCGAGCTCGATACTGGCTCGAACTCGTTATTGGGTCGAGCCCTCTGCTTTGGCTTGAGTTCGACCTTCGGGGTGGGTGTAGCGCATTTACGACCACTCTCACGTTGCCTTGCGGATCGACTTGGTCGTGAGCTCGATAATAATATCGAGCCGACTTCCCGATCAGTCTTTGGAACTTGATGCTCGTTTGTACTGTCTTCGGGACTCATCCCAAAATTTCACTCCGGTTGCTTACCATTCGGACTCGATCGAACGTAGGAAGGCCGAAATCTATTTCGACCGTATACATATAGTCCCTTCGTTTCTCAGGAAGGATGTGGTGAGAATCGATATGCTTTTCGACTGTTCGATCGGGTTATAAGCTGACATTTTCACAGGGCTCGATCATGACGTATGTGATAGTTGTCCCATCGATTTAGTCTTTCAAGGTATTTAATACATGTCAGACGGTGGTTGGCCACCGCTGATACTGAATCGTCACGATGTAAGCCTATAAATAACCCCTCCATATAACATTTACCACTTTTACGTCTTCACTCTTCCAAATTTTTCTACCCTCTCTCTCTCTATTTCGCCGCTTGCAGAGCCATCCACACCAGCGTTTGGTATCATCAACTTTTAATCTTCCTTTGCCTTTCTTTCTCTCATATCAATGGCCAAAACTTCGAAAACTGTACCTCAGAAGGAGAAAGCTTCTTCTTCACGGCCGTTTGGCGATAAGGCGTCGGTGGAGCCGCCTACCTATGAGTATGTTCCCGGCTCGTGTACTCTGAAGATCGATTTTAAGGTCGAGAATCCTTCATCTGTTCCCGGTCGATGTGAGCATGTGTCGATGTACATGTGCTCGATAACGGAGGGTCATATCGAGGCTGTGAGGAAAGACTGTAACTGGGGTTCCGAGTTTGTGTTGTAGATTCCCTCTCCCGAAGAGAGCGTCATCACTCATGTGGAGGGGTTTTTAAGTGTTTACACTTATCCCTTCACGCTGGGTCCCGTCGACCCGGTGATCATTGATTTTTCCAAAATATATCAGGTCACCCTTGGTCAAATTCATCCCTCTCTATGGCGTATAATAACCTTACTTCGCTTCTTCTCCAACAAGGCCGGGGAGCTGGATTTTTCCCTGAATCACCTCATACGATTGTATCAGCCTCAAATCTTTCGAGGACTAATCAGGCTTCATCGTCGGGCATCGAAGGCTTTGATGTCGAGCATCGACTAAGACAAGGATCGGGATTGGATGGGCCGTTATATCTGAGTGAGGACTCGTGACCTCATTCCGGAAGAAAAGATATCGTTCCCCGAAGAATGGAATTTGACCGTAAGTGGTTTTCATAAGACGTTGCTTTTTGTATCCTTTTCGATTTTATCTGATGTCTTTCTCCGATATACAGCTGCCCCTTGGATGCCACAAGTGGTACCCGACCTCGAGGATTGGGTTCGGAAGTTAGCCTCGACTTCCTCTTATGCTGAACGCGCTTGGCGTGATTTGGCAAAAGGTAGATGGGAGGCCAAGAATCATGGTAAGGGTTACTTCTCTTGTTCTTTGAAATGTTTTTTATGCTCCATTCGTTACCGATTTCCTTTCATGCAGGTGCAACCAAGGATGCCATTTTGAGGCCTTCGAGTGGTGAGGAAGGAACCAAGTTCCCGGTCCCGGAACCGGGGAAAGATAAGAAGCAAAAAGCTATCTCTCAGTCAGAGGACCCCAAGCCCAAAACTCGAAGGGTGAGGAGGAAGTCAATCGCTCTTTCTATGGACTCGGTCCAATAACTGAGAGAAGAAGAAGAAGAAGAAGAAGAAGAAGAAGAAGAAGAAGAAAAAGATGATGCCTCAGCTTTGGTGATCCGATATATGAAAGCTATCGAGGCCGCGAGAGCTTCTGAGCCGATGGCGGCTGTACCGGTCGGGGTTGGTTCCGGAATCCCGAGTCTTGATCAGAGCGTCCCAAGCAATGGGACTATGACAGTGGGTCATTTGCCTTCTCTTCCAACCTTTTTTGAGGAGGCGTTAAAGGAAGCTCGAGAATTGAAGACCCCCGATATGGGCGGAGGCTCTAGTGTAGGAGACCCTTGTCAGGATTGCTTTACTGGAGTCGATGATGCCTCCGACATTGGTGACGTTTCTCTTCTCCTGGAAGAGGCCCAACGTTTCATTTCTCGGGTAATGATTTTACTGTACTTGGTTTCTTCATTCTTTTCCAAACTTGACTTGTGTTTTTTCCCTACTGTGCAGGCCATTAGCAGGTTTCGAGTCGACCTCAGCCAGTGTGAGGTCGAGCTTCAGAATGTCTCGGGGGAGAGAGATGCCCTGCAGCTTCTTTCCATCCAAAAGGACGAGGCTATAAAGGACCTCCAAGCAGATTTGGCTAAGGCTCGTGAAGAAGAGGCCGAACTAGATAAGCAGGTAAGCCTCGTTCTGTTAGAGTATGGGTTTGACTCAACTGTGGAAGTCAACCCTTCGTTATCTCAGCTGCAGCAAAAGGTTGAAAAGATCGGGTTACTTCGGGAAGAAGTCGATCAAATCAAGGTTGAAGGTAACCGGTGGAAGGAGACTATCGACCACCTGACTGCAGAAAAAGAAACTATCTTGGCCAAATTATTATCGGCCGATGTTCAGCTTCGAAGCGTCAAGCAAAAGGGTTCGGCTCAGGCTAAGAGGATCGATGAGCTTGAAACACAGCTTGTTGAGGCCAAGGCGGAGATTGAGTCGTCGAAAGGCATGGCGGACAATTCCATTGCCTTGTATCGGGCTGATGCCGAGGCTGCTCAGATGGAGGCACGAGAGGCGGCGGATACTGCCGACACTCGAGCACATTGGGTTGCCGAACTTGCTAAATGTCGGTCTTGTAGGGAGACCCTCGAGTAGATACACGCTTGAGGTTTCGACCTTGCTGAATAGATAAAAAGGCTAAAAAGCTCGAAGTTGAAGCTGAAGCCTTGGCTTCTAATGGTGTAGAGTTATCTGTAGTTTGTCCAAATACCTCTGCATCCTTTCTTCTCGAACCTCGAAAGTTTTGTTCACTTGGTTTACTACTAACAAAGAGTCACATTTGGCTTCGATGACTTCTGCTCCTAAGCTTTTAGCTAGCTCGAGACCTGCAATCATGGACTCGTACTCGGTCTCATTGTTAGTTAATTTAGTAGTTTTGATGGATTGCCTAATAATGCCACATGTGGGAGGCTTTAGTATGATGCCAAGCCTGAAACCCTTCACATTTGAAGCACCATCTGTGTAGAGGGTCCAAACCCCCGTCGATGTACCCGATTTTAACAAGAGTTCCTTTTCAACTTCGGGTACAAGGGTCGGTGTGAAGTTGACCACGAAGTTGGCTAGAATTTGGGACTTGATGGCCGTCCGAGGCTGATATTCAATATCGTACCCACCGAGCTCGACGGCCCATTTGGCCAGTCGGCTCGATAGCTCGGGCTTGTGCAAAATATTTCGAAGTGGGTAAGTGGTTAAAACGCATACGGGGTGACATTGAAAGTATGGTCTTAACTTTCTAGAGGCGCTTATCAATGCAAGCGCCAGTTTCTCTAAGTGTAAGTACCTAATCTCTGCCTTTCCTAAGGTCCGACTTACATAATAAACAGAAAACTGTGTACCTTGCTCTTTTCGAACTAGGACACCACTCACAGCGACTTCCGATACTGCAAAGTATAGGTAAAGCTTCTCATCTGCCTTCGTAGTGCAAAGTAATGGTGGGCTCGATAGGTACCGCTTCAGTTGTTCTAGTTCCTGTTGGCACT